>NC_080070.1:94055924-94388799 GCF_949987535.1 Balaenoptera acutorostrata | reverse complement strand
CTCCGACACCCTGCTGGCATCTGAGAATTTCTTGTTGGTGTATGCAAGCCTCCAAAAACACATGTTGGAACTGGGTCCAGAAGCCCTTTCATGCATTCATTTATTTTATCACTCATTTAGTAAATATTTACTGAGTGCCTGCTTATATTCCAGTCAGTGTTATAGGTGCTGGTGATACAATAATGAATGAAGCTGTCAACATCCCCTCAAGTTTTATGGTAGCAACAAAGATGTGACAACATGTAAATTAGTTTATATTAGATAGTACTATATACATTTTTTTAAACATCTTTATTGGAGTATAATTGCTTTACAATGGTGTGTTAGCTTCTGCTACATAACAAAGTGAATCAGCTATACATATACGTTTATCCCCATTTCTCCTCCCTGTTGTGTCTCCCTCCCACCCTCCCTACCCCACCCCTCTAGGGTGATCTCCCTGTGCTATGCGGCTGCTTCCCACTAGCTATCTATTTTACATTTGGTAGTGTATATATGTCCATGCCACCCGCTCACTTCGTCCCAGCTTCCCCTTCCCCCTCCCCTTTTATAGCACTTACTACTATCATCCGCAACGCTGATGAAATCTCAGGAGGTACAGAGTATTCAGAAAAGGTAGGCCCAATGTAAATAATCCAAATGAATGTTGCTCAGTAAAAGTCCAAGGAAGTTAAAAAATAAAGTCAGTTTCTGTGATAACTCGGCAATAACTCAGCAGTGCTTCCTGAGCTCTCAGTGCAGCAAATTCTGTAGTGCCCTGCCCAGAGCTGACTTACCCATCTCCAAGCCGATAGGAAATGAAATTCCAGCTTCTCACAGTGTATCTCACTCAACGTTATATGCCCTCTGAGCAGGTGTAATGGATGGCTGATGTGAGAATATATAGGCTCAGCCCCTTGCATCAATTTGAGACAACTGTGAAAGGCCATCCCAACGCCAGATCTCCAAGTGGGATCAGCTGAGGCCTCAGCTGTAAACGTGAGGTCGGTCAGCTTCTGCCTCTGTCCTGTGTTGCCTCAGCTCTTAATTCCTTACAGGTGTGTCTCCTGAAGGCCTTTCCCAGTAAATCTTCTGCCTCAAATTCTCTGTCTCAGAATATATTTCCAGGGATCCAGTCTAAGACAGATAAATTGAAGGGAGTTAAGTGATTCCCCATGTAGCTTGGTGAAAATTAAGTACAGGTTTTTTTTTTTTCTTTACGTGCTAATTGGCTATTTGTATATCTTCTTTGGAGAAATGTCTATTCAGATTCTTTGCCCATTTTAAAATTGGGCTCTCTGTATTTTTTTATTATCGAGTTGTAAGATTTCTTTATATATTTTGGATAAAAGCCCCTCGTGAGGTATATGATTTGCAGATATTTTCTCTCATTATGTGAGTGGTCTTTTCACTCTCTTCTAAAAAACATTTATTTATTTATTTATTTTTAATTAAACAATTTGAAAATTTTATACAATTTTTCAAGGTTACTTTCCATTTACAGTTATTACTTAAGTACAGTTTTTATATGAAAGGAAATGAAGTGCAAAATTTGGGGGGTAAATTTAGATACTGAAGGTATATGAAACATGCAAATAACGTTCACTGAAAACTTTAAACGAGAAACTTGAGCTCATATCTGTTTAAAAAATACTTTAAAAAATTTCACTTTACGCTTGAAAGGGCTATACCCTGCTCCTGATCAAGACCTATTAATGATGATCATTTCAAATTCTTGATAGTCACCATCAAGGAAAACCTTCGTTCATACAGATATATGAAATATCATTTAAACACATTTTAAAACTAAACATTTGAAACTATTGAAATTATGTGTAAAGCCGTTAAAGATATTCTTTCCTTCATTAATAATTTAATGATAAAATATCTTATAATAACTGTGATAGATTTCAAATCCATTCAAACTCTTTCAAATCAATAATTTCAAAATAATGGTGAATCTTTCATTTGCAGAATATACATACGTTGCTAGGGCTGTGACCCAGCCGCTAGCTTAGATGCCTCTAAAAATGCACCTGGATTGCAAGAGGAACAGAATGTATGTAAAGACAGTTTTAGATCCTAGCCCTGACTTTGGTCTGCGTACCGTGCTCTTTTGCGCACCTCAGACATACAATATGCAGCACCTCAGTGGACCCACATCTACAGTGGCTGCTGATACAGATGTCCAGGTGATAGAGGATTCCCTTCCTTATTATAGAACAGTAAGTGCTGGATGTTTCATGTGTTCACTGCTCACAGGGACCTTGGGCACACTTTCTGGCTGGCTCTGCCTGGACCATTGTCTGAGGAACTCAGAGAGAAAGGGCTTCAGTGATCCGAAAGGATTTCGTGACACACCCACAACTCTTTTGTGGCAGCCCATGGTGTGCTGTATACAAATTGGGTAGCTCAGGGATATACTCCTAGGAGTATATTCTCAAGTGACCGAAAGAGGATCTCAGGGGAATATGCAGATCTTCAGCAGTTTAACTGGGAAAAAGGAACTAAGACTTACAGTCCTAGCAATTCATGACATTTGCAAAGCTAACAGCAATGCATTTTGCAAGCTGGAAAACAGATGGACCTGTGGTAACTGGCTGAGCAGACCTGAAAAAGAGGAATCCTAAGGCAGCAGTGATCTGAGACCTGAGAAGCCCCCTGATTTAAAGCAGAGAATCATCCAAAAAGTCAGGA
This sequence comes from Balaenoptera acutorostrata, assembly GCF_949987535.1. Taxonomy (NCBI): domain Eukaryota; kingdom Metazoa; phylum Chordata; class Mammalia; order Artiodactyla; family Balaenopteridae; genus Balaenoptera; species Balaenoptera acutorostrata. The sequence goes on along the minus strand of NC_080070.1, from coordinate 94,386,123 downwards.
ATAGGTCACACCATGTGCCTCTGGAAATAGAAGTGAAGGGAGAGAAGCTAAAATGAGGAAAATTGGGGGAAACTGCAAAGTAGTTGGAACTCTAGTTCCTCTTCCCTGCTATCTCTCTGGACAGAAGACAAAGGATTCATGTCCTGGAAAAGGTAAGATTGAGGGTCTTTGGAATGGGGATCAAGTGGCATGAATGAAAATGTTGGTATCACACAGAAAGTAGGGGATGCAGTGACCAGATGCATGTTGTAGGCTGGGTTGAAACCCCCAGTCTTCTTTTTCTACTGAAGTCCCAGAATTCTTACAGCCAGACCTTTACCCACCAAGCAGGAGATGGAAGAGAGCATTCTGGGGAATCTGACCAGCTCAAAAGGAAAGAACTAAAGACTCTAACACTTGTGGTTCATCTACACAGTCATACTTTAAAGTTCAAAAACCCCACACACATGCTCAGTGTTTCCACTCAAGCTTTTAGACCAGTTTCTTCCTTCGTCTGTGGGTTCTCGATACTCCTAGTTTCCTGATTATCTGGCGATAACTCTCCAAATTAACGTTTCTCATTCTTCATCCACTGTAATCACTTGTCAGCACCGAGAACAAAAATTGCCCTTTTCCTGCCTTCTTTCCTGAAATCTGGAAGCTGAAACTGGAGGGCTTGATATAAACTTCAAATAAATCACAACAGATCATATATGAGCAACCTTCACGCCTGCTGCTATAGGGGCAACTCAGAAAGTTCACCCCAACACCCAACGCCATCACCAAAGACGTTCAAACTGTAAACCAGGAGATCCATTGGATGGCCACTGCTGTCTTCGAGTCCAGCATGTAGAAATCTCAGCTGACTCCGCTCTGGACTCAGAAACTGGGTTTCCAACTATTAATCTTTGTTTTTCTTTTATTTTCATAGAAACTGCTTTCATTAAATGCCTGACTGCTAGCACCATCCAGCAAATATCCTCTACTACCAAGTTCCAGCAGATGCTTCAGTTGGTCTTTAATGAACAAAATGCTACCAAATGAGAAATGGACTTACATTAGAAGAGACATTCTTCTTTCCTTGAATGGGAGGAGAGACTGACAAGGATTCTCTCCTTTACCAAAGTTTAGTCCGGTTCTTCTGAGCCAGACTAGCCCCATTCTTGGGCATGTTGCCCAATGGCCCAGTTTTAGCCAAAATCCCCCACCCTTGGTACCTGATCACCCTCGATATCTGATGTCTGATTACCCTAGCCTGCTGATTTCAGCAAGAATCCTGTTAGGTGAGTTTAACCAGAATCCCCTTACCCCTCCTGTTTCCTCTTAATAAGTTTCCATCCCCACCCTTCCATCTGTTCTTGGGCTATAAATTCCCACATTTCCTTGTTGTATTCAGAATTGAGCCCAGTTCTATATTGAGGTCTCTTTTCTTCTATTGCAATAGTTCCTGAGTAAAATCTGTTTGTTTGTTTGTTTTTTTAATTACTTTACTATCAGACTCTGGTTTTTCTTTGACAAAGGTAACCATCTGTATAGAAAAGCTAAAGAAAGAGATTCCACAGGACTTCTTAGAAGAAATCATTTTATTGTTGAAAAGTTAAGTAGGAGAGACTGAGGGAAGGCTCTAGTTTCTGTTTCAGAAATAAGAAGTTTCTGACTTTAAGAAATATAATTGCTATTACATACTCTGTTGTCTTGTATTTGGTTGATTACTGGTTTCAGCTGCAAAAGAGATGTACCATGTAACTTTTTATTTCTGAACTTATGTTGTAAAATTAATTCAATTATTCTCTCCATAAAGGAGAAACAGAATGTAAAGAGATTAAGGTTTTTTTTTTTCTTTTTTCTTTTTTAGCAGCAGCCAAGAATAGTTTCTAAGCCAATAAAAGATTGTGTGATGGTAATGATATTGAGGGATATCTTGGTGATAGAGTTCTGTGATTAATTTAACTACAACCCAAACTAGTATACGGATGGGTGGCAGAGGGACATGTAATTACAAAGAAAATCAAAGGCAGTTTGCCAGTATCCAAAGTATACAGAGAAAATGACAATGATCCAATTAAGGAAGTATGTAGAGAATGTTGAATCCATGTGAAAGTTTATAATGTCTCTGATATATGGACTGATGCCAGGGGAATTTGCCCCAGCAGGAATCAAGACCAAGATTCAAGGAAATGATGCTTTAGGAAGATGAAAGTACAAAGGTAAAAGCCCAGACAATTAGGCATTCTCATTTACAAAGGAGACTTTGGAATCATTCCTAAGTTTTCTGAAAACAGGAAATCCACCCTTCAGGAAGAGCAACGTCCATGCCATTTTTACACTGTATATCCTAGGTTAGCAGCATTCACGTAGCAAGGGAACCCTTTTCAGATGATTTTCTTAATCAACTCATGTAAAAGAAAGCAGAGAAGACTCAGATTCTATTTCCCAAATTGTGCAACTCTCCTCCCCAAGCTCGGTACTGAGAAGTGCCATGACCCAACTCCCTCCACCCCTGTCATTAAAATCTAGCAGTAACTAAGTTAAAAGTAAAGTGTTCTTTAATACGATTGCTTTAGCACCCTCAAGGAATTTCAGATTACTTAATACAAACAGTAGGTCATGAAAAATCTTGCCTGTGATCTTGTGGGTTGTTTGGACCAAGTGGTGTTGTTGTTGTTTTTAAAATAAATTCTTCATCTAATGAAGCATCTACAGGTTTTTATCAGCATTTCTAATCCATACACTCTATCTCTTTTAACTACCTCTGCATCTGTAACAGCTGGAAACTTCCTATATACATTGAAAACACAGAAAAAGGCAGGAGTTTTGTTGTTAATATTGCTTATATTGCACAAATAGTATATATCCTTTAGAAAAAACTAGAAAATAAACTAAAAGAGGAAAAATTACCTATAATCAAAACACTCAGAAAAATAATTAATACCATTTTGGTGTAAAGCCTTCATACTTCGTATGTATACTTAACTATAATATATGTATATATTTTTAATTGGATATTGGAACTAAATCTGCTTTCACATAACTCAGTTCTCTACCATGAATACTATACCATTCCCTGTTAATACACGTTTATCTTCATTCTCAATGATACATAGAATTTCGATATGTAGGTTTATCAGCTTTTACTCAAGTACCTGTTAATGGGCATTTTTAGAGTTGTTCTTAATTTTTCACTAATAACTCTACAGTGGCCATTCTCCTGAATATATATCTTTGCCAACTGCACAATTATTTCTTTATAGTATAGTATTAGAAGTAGAATTTCTTAATTAAATAATATGAAAATGTTCAACCTTCTGTTTATGCTGCTAAATGGTCCATTAGAAAGTTTGTATGAATTTAAAATCCGAAGAATGTTGGGAGAAAGGAAATAAGACATTCTACACCTCTAGGGCATGAAAAAAGGTCTAACAAATATCCATTCTTGAAGCGTTGTATATTTTGATGTGTACTATGCTTTGAACCAAGGCTTTTTTACTCAAACTCAAAAAAATTTTCAGTTATTTTTAGAGAATCTGCTCTCTACTCTTTTACATTTAGCATGACAGGCACTTTGTGCAAATACCTTTCACACTTGAGATTTAAAAGGAGAATCACAAAAACACTTTCCTAAAAACTGTTGCTTAGAAGAAGAAATCAAATTATAGAAGACACATAAGAAATTCATGAAAATAAGGATACTTCAAATAAATATGGAATGTAACTTAAGCCATAGTTAGTTTTAAAATATGTGAAACATTAAACTTAAGGAGTTAGGAAAAAACAATAAAGAAAAATGCCAATGGAATAGAGACAATGTATATTTTTGCTCATAATTTTAAACTCAAAGCCTAGCAGAGAGTAAGAATTCAATCGTTCAATGACTATATAAATGAGACATTGTGAATGAGAATATATAAGTAAGGATTTCATAAAAACAAAAGATAAAATTAATGAGGTATGAAAAAAATGAACCAAAAACCAAAACCTGAAATATTTTTTATATTCGTATTTTTTAAAAAACTGTTGGATGATTTTTTTGAGGTGTTGGGCAACATTTATCTATCTTCGCCTGTTTTTGCGCTTTTTTTCTGCTTTGTAGAAAACAAAGGTCCTCTTCTGAGATATGAACTTTGGTGTCAAGAACTGGGAGGTTTGAAATTTTATACTACTTGCAAGTTGAATTAGTCTGCCTTTGTTTTATAGAAGCTGGTAGAGGACATCAAACTCCTGGATCAGAGATGAAGGACTTTATTATTTAGAGCTACAGAAGAAGTCAGAGAATCATCATTTGCATTGGTTCTGCCAGACAGAAATCCCACAGGGCAATGAAAAGAGGGCTGGGCGATACCTGCACACACAATGGAGTGGGTTACAGGAGAGGAACTGTGAGTGTAGACCAGTAATCCTATCTGGCCTGTGCCCTGGAGGGAGACACTATCTCAGTCTTCTAAGGCTACTTGCTACATAAACCTCTCTGAAAAGATAGTCTGGAATGAAGTCAGTCAGTGCCTTTACTTGCAAGATGTGCAGAGATGCTAGAAACCCATGGAGAATCATCTCCTAACAGGAAGAGGGGAAGGAAGCACCATTACTGAAGGAACAGCAGCAAATAGGTTTGTAGTTTTATAAAAAAACAGATGGAGAATTTTTTCCAGTGTTTTCTGTTTGATCACCCGCTTTAATGCTGAAGGCAGCTGAGGAAATAAACAGTTGTTTCTTGCAATTCTTCACTTCATGATTTCTTGAATCTAACAGATCTTTGCTATCTTCCCCAACCCAGATATTCAAATGTTTTGTAAGTTTCTAATTCCCTATATTAAACCTCTTCCTGCTTAAGATACTTAGCATGTTTTCTGTTTTCCTGACCAAACAGTCTGATACAATATATAAAAACATGGATCCAGAAAACAGACTCTCACATATGGAAATCTGGGATTAGTCATTGGAAGGCCATATGACTTCATCATCAGTGGAAAACAAAAATAGGTAGTCCAAAGAAAAGGCACATAGGAAAGAGTGTCTATTAAAGACAAGCTTATGACACAATCAGAGGGGCAAAATCCTTTCATGACTACTCTTAAAAATATATCTTTCAGTAAGTTAATAGAGACAGAGCTATAAATTCAGAACCAGAAGTAAGATTTGGTCTTGTGAGTTACAGATTTACAAGGCAAATGGAATTTTTATCAATGCTTTGCCTCTTTTGTAAAAGTTGGAGTATTGATTAGGAAGGAGTAGAACTTTAAGAATTGGAATAAGAACTTTCCAATGGATTCCAGTGAATTTGAGGAGTTTAAACTGCTTACTTCCACTAATCCTTGCTTTCCATCAGAAGCAGCTTATCTTCCCCTATATGGGGATGTTAGCCTCGCTTTGCCTGTTGATTCTAAATTATCTCGGTGAAGCGTCCCCTGGTAAGGCAATGCCAGTTCTGTTCAGAACCTATCCCCACACCTCTCATTGCTCCCAGACATGTAATCAGAGGCTGCGCACAGGATGTTGGGGATGATTACAAACTCTAATCCAGGAGGAGATGACACACACACACACACTAAAACAAAAGCAATAATTTCCAAATTTATATTCACAGAAAACTGGGAAGAATGTTGGTAAAAATGATTCTAAAGGAATTATAGCAGGGCAAAACAAAGCAATAACAATAACAACTAAAAAAAATACATAAAGCTAGTTTACTCAATGGGCGCCCTTACAAGACATTCTGGAGTAACTGTGTTACCACAAACAGCTGGGAGTGACTTCCAACAGTTTACTCAGTCTGTTGACTTAAACCTGAACATATCAATGATCTAAATTAGATAAGTATGAGGGGCCAGGACTTCCCTAGTATAACGTTGACTAATGTATCTAAAAGCTTAAGGAAATAAGAATGTCAGAGAATATTAATCATGGGAAACTCTCACATCTATGCCCTTACTGTATCCCTGAAGAGAGTTTAGAGAATACTCCCTGCACCCAAAGCTTTGAGCAATGCTCATGAAAGTAGCACCAGCAGAAAGCATGGTGGTAGCTGTTCATGGCAGGCTGGGGAAGACTGTGGGAGGTGGAGCCACTGAAATGTACTCCCCAGTTTTAAAGAGTGAATGGCAAAAAAAAAAAAAAAGAGTGAATGGCAGAAGCCAGAGACACGGAGGTGCCGTTACTGCAAAGGGTAGAGGGTGGAGCAGTGAAACTTGACTGCGAGAGTCTAGGTTTTGATAGTTGAGCAGCCTACTAAAATTTTACTTGATTCTTATAATGTCTACTTGATCTGGATGTTTGATTAAAAACCCAAGCTTTAGTAGTCAGAGATCTGAAATGAGTCACCACAATGAAGAGTCATAACTCACTCACATCCCCAATTTGATCCAGTTCACAGACCCAGACGCTTTTGAATAAAGAGGAGGCACGTTCCCTTGAGGAAGGTCCCAACAAAATTGCCACAAGTGTATACTGTAAACATTCCTTTCAGTCTTCCATGGAGTGACCTGAGGCCATGTGCCGGAGCGACCGTACACTGAGTAATGGGGATGGCCCAGAGTTCTAAAATCTCTTTGGACCTTGGTCCCAAACAGCCACTAATGCACGAGGCTTCAAAATGCCTCAGTCAGAGTTTGGTCTTACTGTGATCAGGCAATAAACAGAGTTTTAGCCAATGTCCTCTGACACCCTGTGCTTATTATTCCAGAATATTATTAGTTGGAATAGACATAGCGACTGACAGAGTCCCCACATTGGCTTTCTGACCTGTAGAAGAGGACCACTATAGTAGGATGGGAAAATTAGAACCTGAGGAAATGCTCCTCTTACCAAAACAGAAAGTGAAAATTCATGCCAAATCATGGGTAATTGCAGAACTTATTGCCACCACCAAATACTTGAAAGATACAAGATAAATGTTTAAAATCACATTCTCATTTAACTCACCTATCTGTTGTATGCAGAACATATATGGATCTTGCAGAATACCAGCTAATTTTCATAAAATTAATCAGGTGGTGACTCTAATGTCAATTGCTGTTCCAGCTGTACTACCTTTATTAGAGTAAATCAATTCAGCCCCTAGTATCTAGTATACAGCTATTTAGCAGTACGTCTTCGTTATCCTACCTCAGGGCTATATCAATTCTTTTGCTCTCTGTCATTGTAGAGAGGATATTACACATATCCTGTGTGATATTATCCTGTGTAATATCACACAGGATATTACATTTGTCCACTATATTAGTGACATCATGCCAATTGCCTTATTAAGACACATATGTACCAGAGGGTGCACAAAATCCTCATGGAAATTCAGGGAACTTGGTTGATTTTCTAGGGGTCCAATGGGCATGTCAAAGTATCCCATCCAGAATTTAAAAATGTTACTGTGCCTTCTACTACCACCATAAGAAGAGTCATAGTTCTTGGTGGAACCTTTGGTTCTGGAGGCAACATATATCACCTTTCAGGATGTTCTAAACCACTTAACAAGTAACACCTAAAACTGCTAATTTTTAATAACGGCCAAAAGAAGAGAAAGTGCTCTTGTTGTTTTGGACTGAAGCGCATGCTGCTTTGCTATTTGGAATTTATGAACCAGCAAATTCCATGAGTGCCCATGATGTCTGTGGAAGACAGGTTTACTATGTAGCGCCACTGGCAAGCCCCGATAGGTATGTGATAGCATATATCCCTAAGATTTTTTAAAAAGTACCGTCCTTCATAGTTAACTGTTCTCTTTTTAAGAAATAGTCGCTAGGGCTTCCCTGGTGGCGCAGTGGTTGAGAATCTGCCTGCTAATGCAGGGGACACGGGTTCGAGCCCTGGTCTGGGAAGATCCCACATGCCACGGAGCAGCTGGGCCCGTGAGCCACAGTTGCTGAGCCTGCGCGTCTGGAGCCTGTGCCCCGTGACGGGAGGGGCCGCGATAGAGAAAGGCCCGCGCACCGCGATGAAGAGTGGCCCCCGCTTGCCGCAACTAGAGAAAGCCCTCGCACGAACCGAAGACCCAACACAGCCAAAAATAAACAAATAAATAAATAAATAAATAAGAAAATCCTTTAAAAAAAAAAAAAAAAGAAAAAGAAATAGTCGCTGGCTTGCTTTTCAACCCTGACAGTGGTAGAATGACTCACTATAGGATATAAATTGATCATGTTACCCAAGTTTCCCATCACAAACTGGATGTTCTCTGATCTCAACCATAAAGAAGAGCATGCTCAGTACCACTCTATCATCAAGTGCAAGTGATATATAAGAAATCACGTTCCAGCAAGCCATGGGAACACAAGTAGGATGTGTAAGCTGGTGACTCAGGCTCCCAGAACAAGTGTGTTCTCCTGCTTCATTGTCACTTTTCCTTTGACTGTAACGTGTGGACTCATGGTCAGGATTTCCCTCTGACCAGTTGTCTGAAGCAGATAAAATTTCAGGTTTGGTTTAGAGATAGCTCTGGATGATAGGTTGCCACCAGTTTGAAATTAACTGCCACTTTCTTCCAGCACTGTTTAAGAGGGTCATAGAGAGACAGTGAGGAAAAAAGCCCTCTCAGTGGACAGAACTTTAAGACGTGCACTGTATTTTTAACTTTACTTTAAAGGGATAATGGTCAGGGGTACAGATGGATACCAGTACATGAGCAGAGACTAATGGAAAAGCTGGATAATCACAGACCTGAAGGGCATAAGATGGGAGGCTTGGTGGTATGGAGATCTAGGCAAAGAGTATGTGAATGCTGTTGAGAGCATGCCAGAGAAGGCCCTCCGTAATATTTGGATACAACCCACTCTGTGGAGATCAGTTTCTCTCTTTTCTTAGTCATTCCAGTGCTTGGTTATTGGACTCAGGAATAAAATCACCAGAATTAGGATGGAATCTAAACAACACAAGATTTTTTTTCCCACAAAACACATATGACAAAGGCCACAGCTGAATGGTTCACCAAACAGCACAAAGCAAATCTCATACCCCAATATAGCATCATTTCCTAGTGGGACTAGTGAGCCACTCAGTGGCAGAAGGATTATATTGGACCCCCGCCATCCTGGAAGGAAAGAAATGTTTTTCTTTAAAAAATATACTGACTTTGGCTATGAATTGTATTTCCTCCCCCACAAAGCCTCTGCCAGCATCACCACCTGTGTATTTATTGAATACCTTATTCCCTATATTGGTATCCCACGTAATATGGCTTCTGACCAAAGAGCTCATCTTACAGCAAAAGCAGTGACTCATATCCGTGAGACTTACTGGTCTTACCGTGTACTACATCATCCAGAAGCTACTGTTCTGATGGAACGGTACACTGATCCATTGAAGGAAAAGTGCAAGTATGTGAATAAGAACTTGCAGCTCTGAGGTGTCATCTGACAAGATGCAGTATATATTCTGGTAGCAACTGACAGCAGCAGCAACTAATACATAATTCTGTTTCTACAATAACCAGGACATGGGCTTAAGGATGTGGGAGTGTGGGTAGCCTCTTCCCATGTTACCTCAATGATTCATTCACTAAGAATTTTGTTTCCCATTCCTATAACTTTGATCTTGGCTGGATCTATCAGTTTAGTCCTCACAAAAATGGTTCTATCCAAGTGGAAGCTGAGAATTCCACTGAACCAATTTGAACTCCTCACAACCCTGACCTAAAGGGCAAAGCAGAAGTTTAATGCCTGGATGATTGGTCTTGATTATCAAAGGGAAATGCGTTTGCTGTTGTATATGCTGGGGCCTTCCCTTTATTACCACTGTTATTGCTGCTGCTGCTTTACTACTACTAACAATTCAGAAGTCATATTTAGGTCACCCAACCAGGTAAAGAACAAAACCAGCCCAGAAATGCTGGCTGAGAGACAAGGAACAAGAACTGGATACCGGAAGGAAGAAGTAAAACTCGATTGTAGCCTCATGACTTGTTGCTGTGTGTATTCTCATCTTTGCTCTGTTTACATATACAGATGATGGTACATGCTGACTGAAACAAAAAGTTAAAATTAAAAATATATTATTCAGCATTCACAGAGCTAAATTAGTATAAAAGAAACTTAAAAATTGTCTTATAAACCCATGCACATATGTTCACCTTATCTTTGATAAAGGAGGCAAGAATATACAATGGAGAAAAGACAGCCTCTTCAATAAATGGTGCTGGGAAAACTGGACAGCTACATGTAAAAGAATGAAATTAAAGGACTCCCTAATACCATACACAAAAATAAACTCAAAATGGATTAGAGACCTAAATGTAAGGCCGGACACTATAAAACTCTTTGAGGAAAACATAGGCAGAACACTTTATGACATAAATCACAGCAAGATCCTTTTTGACCCACCTCCTAAAGAAATGTAAATAAAAACAAAAATAAACAAATGGGATCTAATGAAACTTAAAAGCTTTTGCAAAGCAAAGGAAACTACAAACAAGATGAAAAGACAACCCGCAGAATGGGAGAAAATATTTGCAAATGAAGCAACTGACAAAGGATTAATCTCCAAAATATACAAGAAGCTCATGCAGCTCAGTATCAAAAAACAAACAACCCAATCCAAAAATGGCCAGAAGACCTAAACAGACATTTCTCCAGAGAAGATATATAGATTGCCAACAAACACATGAAAGGGTGCTCAACATCACTAATCATTAGAGAAATGCAGATCAAAACTACAATGAGGTATCACCTCACACCGGTCAGAATGGCCATCATCAAAAAATCTAGAAACAATAAATGCTGCAGAGGGTGTGGAGAAAAGGAAACCCTCTTGCACTGTTAGTGGGAATGTAAACTGATACAGCCACTATGGAGAACAGTATGGAGGTTCCTTAAAAACCTAAAAATAGAACTACCATATGACCCAGCAATCCCACTACTGGGCATATACCCTGAGAAAACCATAATTCAAAAAGAGTCATGTACCACCATGTTCATTGCAGCACTATTTACAATAGCCAGGACATGGAAGCAACCTAAGTGTCCATCGACAGATGAATGGATGAAGAAGATGTGGCACATATATACAATGGAATATTACTCAGCCATAAAAAGGAATGAAATGGAGTTATTTGTAATGAGGTGGATGGACCTAGAGTCTGTCACACAGAGTGAAGTAAGTCAGAAAGAGAAAAACAAATACCTCTGCTAACACATATATATGGAATCTAAAAAGAAATAATGGTTCTGATGAACCTAGGAATAAAGACACACACGTAGAGAATGGACTTGAGGACACAGGGAAGGGAAAGGGTAAGCTGGGATGAAGTGAGTGGCATTGACATATACACACTACCAAATGTCAAATAGATAGCTAGTGGGAAGCAGCTGCATAGCACAGGGAGATCAGCTTGGTGCTTTGTGACCACCTAGAGGGGTGGGATAGGGAGGGTGGGAGGGAGACGCAAGAGGGAGGAGATATGGGGATATATGTATACATATAGCTGATTCACTTTGTTATACAGCAGAAACTAACACAACATTGTAAAACAGTTATACACCAATAAAGATGTTAAAAAAAATTGTCTTGACAGAGAAAGAGAAATATTGTATGATATCACTTATATCCTGAATCTAAAAAGAAATGATACAAATGAACTTATTTACCAAACAGAAACAGACTAAGAGAATGAATTTATGGTTACCGGAGGGATGGGTGCAGGGAAGGGATGGTTAGCGAGTTTGGAATTGACTTGTACACACGGCTATATTTAAAATAGATGACCAACAGGGTCCTACTGTATAGCACAGGGAACTCTGCTCAGTGTTATGCGGCAGCCTGGATGGGAGGGGAGTTTGGGAGAGAACGGATACATGTGTATGGATGGCTGAGTCGCTTTGCTGTGCACCTGAAACTATCACAACATTGTTAACTGGCTATACTCTAATACAAAATAAAAAGTAAAAAAAATTGTCTTGAAACGGTATTTTTTTGTAAGTTTGTAGCACTTGTACTTCTCAAGTTACTAAAACTCAAAACCTCACCGAGATTTTGAGGATAACCTGTGCATGTGTGTATGTGCACACACATGCCCATGTATTTGTATATATTAACCCAATTATGTTTTCCCTCTTAGCCTATTCTACTATTTTAAATAGTGTGTGTTGTTGCTGGTTGTTATCTTTATAATTTAGTTATAAGACATCAAAGTGGAATTATGCAGCAGATACATGTATTTTTTCCTTACTTTCTTACGTACACAGTTTTATGTACAGGTTAATTTTTCCTCCTTCTTTTTCTCTTCACTCACCAGGGAAAATAAAGTTATAGATATATTTTAAAACTGCCACTGGAACTCGTTTCATTATTTCTCAAGATCTACAGGAACAAATACAAACATTGGCTACATGGGAAGAAACATTCTTCTCTTCACTTGGGGGAGCTGTAATCTGTTTTCCTGCTGCATCCTGCATTCTTTCCCTAAATGTTTTTCCAGGATGTTACAGAGCCTCAGAACCCTTGGTGATCTTGCCAAGAACAAATTGTGAAGTAGTTGCTGAACCCATTACCTACTAAGATGTTGTTCATCTTAATTTGACAACATATGCATCCCTGGCCAAAAAATGTGCTTCCTTCGATGATAAGGGACTCTGGAAGTAATTCTTAGGGGGCTCAACTGTAATTACAGCCTCCCTTTGGCCAAAGGGGTGAAGCCTGGATTGAGCTTTTGAAATATTCTTTAAAATATTATTAATTATATCAAGAAAAGAAGAGCCCCGCCTCTCCTTTTTTTCGATAGTTGAAGTCGCAGCTTTTCTGTTTTAAAATCCTGTAGAAGATTTAATATCCTATGGATTTCTGGGAAGTCACAGGGCTAGACACACCAGCTCAGTGTTTGGGGTAAGGTTTTTCCAGAAAAGTCTCTGCACAGATATGGATGAGAAAAAAGCTTGTGAAAGGCATCAGACAGTGCAAACAACAGCTGCCTCTGCAAACCAGAAAGCACTCTGTATCTCCATGTGATAGTCTGTTCCTCAGCCTTCCCAGGGCTGGAGTGTGCATTACAAACAGTGCAGATAAGACCAGAAAGATGGGCATTTATGTCCTAACAAAGTTTGCATTTATGCACAAGTGAACAAAAAAGGAGGCAGGGAAAGATGTTTGAGATGCTGCTCTGTGACTAATAAGTTAGTCGTATCATCAAAGTTGTAAACTGTATGAGCTGCCCTCATTTTTAGGCTCATTTCTGAGGCCCCCCAGCAGCTCAGCTGTCATTGCTAGACCACAGCATCTTGAAGAATGGGGATTCTGTGCTCTCTAGTGCCTATAACCCTGGAGGACAAAAGCCAGGCCTACCGGAAGACCCTGTTGGTTTGAGCCCTCCTCTGAGGCAGGGATGCAGGGTGTTTGGGTTTAAGCGGGGGACTATTGTGAAGAGGGGAAGGACAGTTCTACTCTGTGCTCTGGAGAAGGGACAGCTGGCTACATATTCTTTTCGACCACACCTGTTCCTATAGCCAGTGGCATCAGGAATCCTCTCTAAATTCTGTTGTCATTTATCTAGTATCTACTTTGGAACACTGAGGTTAGTGTTTTGTTTTTTTTTTAAACATAGTTTTTTGCTACTTGATTTTTTTCTACTCTACTGTTAAATAGCAACTATAATTTTGTGCTTAAGTTATAAACTCTCTTTTATTAAGAGAACGCTAACAGGATTTCACAAATACCTATGGTCCTGTTTGTCATACATCAAAAAATATAAAACACCAGAACCTTTATATTCATTGTATAATGTGTAGAATTTCCTTATTATGGTATGTTACCTGCATTTCAGAAGACCTACTATAAGACTATGGTAAATCATACTGAAATAAACTAGATTAAAAAAAATCTGATGTCAGGTTCCAAACTGAATGTATTTCAGTGTGTCAGTGTTTTTTTTTTTTTGACCCCAAACATATTTTATTTTCTCTTTCACCTTAGTGAAGAATTATCAGCAGGAGATATCTATGGTAATTATCACACTATGAAAACATTTCCAAACTGTATCTTCAATCTCTTCAAAGGGCAAAGAACTTTCATATTTAAATTATTATAAAAACAAAGCCTTAGCTTTAAGTGAAAAATTTATCATTACAACAACAATGATCATATGGAATACATTATTAAGAGCTTTCACTGAGAAGCAAAGGAGAATTTTGTCTTTCCGAATTAACAGAACAAGGAGTAGGCAAATGGAGATTTTAGAAAAGGAAGGCACCATTAACTCTTTGTGGTTGGAGGTTTCCCAGATGTATTTCTGCATCTCCAATCTTGGGAATTAACCTCTCATAACTCAATGTCATAGGGAGGTTATATCTTTTTCACCTCATTTTCTTGGGTGCAGTGGCATGGTGGAATTTGTGGGGATCATGGGACATTTTCAATGGATGTAGGTAATGAAAAGGACACTTTTTAAAAAATTAATAGACAATTTTTTTGGAGCATCCTTGGTTTACAAATTATTGAGAAAAAATACAGAGAATTCCCCTATGCCCCTTACTGCCCACCAGTTACCCCTGTTTTTAACATCTTCCATTAGTGTGGTACATTTGTTACAACTGGTGAGTCAATACTGATACATTATTATTAAGTAAAGTTGATAGTTTACATTAAGGTTCACTGGTATTGTTATACATTGAATTTGTCAAATGTATAATGACATGTGCCCACTGTTATAGTGTCATATAGAATGATAGCTTCACTGTGATATTGTGTTTTTATTTAATATTTTAAAAACAATTTACTGAACACCTGTTAGGTTGAAAGAGCTTTCACTTTGTGGCCATTATCCTCCAATTGCTTCTTCATATCATTCCTTCTCTTCATCCTGCTCTACACCTCTACAGAGGACATCCCTGGGACTCCCTTCTGAATTTGGGTTGGGTTTGGTCAGGGGAAGTTGCTGGCAGATAGATGATCAGAGGAGGAGAGGAGAGAGAGATCGGGGTGTTTATTCCCTGCTTCCTCCCTGTTAAGTTATGGTGTGGCAATTGGCTGTGTTCCTCCACCCACGGCTGCACCTGGAGGCTTTCTTCCCCAGACAGAGCTCTCACCTGGTTCTAGAAACAGCTCTCCCATTCCCCCACCGTCGTTCCCCTAGGGCTTGGGGGAGTAACTCCTTCCTATTTTAGTTAGCCCTTTTTATCATCCCTTGTTGGTTTCTTTCTGCTGCATACACCTTTGTAAATAGACCTTTATGAAATTCTCCTCAGTTTCATCTTGATTGTGCCTCTGTCTCCTGCAAGAAGCACACATGCCTTTCCTCTTGATGTTTTACAACATTCTGAGGAGTTCTAGCCCGTAGCCGTGTCCTCATTTTATATAGTGTTTAAGGAACTGAGGCCTGGGAAACTCAAAGCGTTGCCCAAGGTCACGGGCTGTGTTGAAGCAGGGCTGACATTTAGGGGTCCTGACTCCTTGTATAGCAGGCTGCATACGCACAGGAAGATTTGGAAAAATGTTTTGCTATTGTGTGATATGTTCATTATTATCCAAAAAGAAAAATCAGTATGAGAAATAAATCTGCCTGTTTTGGGAATACTGAGTTTGTAAGTGAACTGAATAATTTAAAATGTGATGTGGATATTGTTTTGGGGTCTTTCATGTTAACTGTCATCTTCTGGGGTATTTGGATTCTATGAAAAGGAGTAGAAAATGTATTAACCCACATTCACATATGTATGAAAGAACGTACTTTACACATAAAACAACTTGACTTTAAGGCTTCATTCCAGAACTTATTTAATGGCTGGGATGGACTATATTATGTCTACAATTAACATTTAGTAGATATCCACATAGTTTGCATTGAAAGAAAAAATATTTAATTTCTATGGATGTTTTGCTGAATGTAGAAAAATCTCATATAATTTAGGATTAGTGTGTGTTATTTTGAAAGAATCTAGCAGATTAATAAGATAATGACCAAATAATTGAGGCCTTGGATTTCCACAAAGCACTTGACAATGCCCTTTGTAATACAGTTTGGGTGGGAACAAACAGAAGTTCTGATTAACGTGGCAGTGGAGTATGAGGGATGAATTCAGAAGATGGATTGTTCTTAGGAAAAACAGCTGAAACTCGATTGCAGTGACTTTCAGCCTTGGCTGCATGGTGGAATTGTCTGGGTAGCTTTAAAAAATACTGATGCATGGATCCTACCCAGACTGAATTGATGTAAAATGTGGCGTTGGCAGGGAGATCTTTTAAAAAAAATTCCTAGTGATTCAAGAAATTAAAGCTAGATCCTGGTATTGGTGACATCTACCTTTTGTCCTAAAGAAGTGTGTGTGAGCGTGCGCACACGCAATGCATTCTAGACATGAACGATAACGTAAGAAAAGACACGGACACTAGACACCGTGATGCATGCAGGCCCCACAAGCAGAATGTTATTTTTTGAAAGTAAGTATGTGGTAGTCAGTAGCTGACAATGAGACTTTGAAGCTAAGCTTTGTGTTTGGGTGCTTGGATTTTATACTGAGGCCGATACGGAGTTGCTGGAATTTTATCTCATAGGTATTTTAAAGGGACCACAGTGCTGTGGTTTGGAGACTGGTTTGGAAGTAGACCTGATGTCATGCAAGGAGGCCACTTGTGGAAGTATTTCAGATGTGTTAGTGGCCTGGACTAAGATGGTGGTAGCAAAAATGGAGAGAAGTAAATAGATTCATAGATATTTTGAAAGATTTGGTGACTAAGGTGTACAAGTGTGAAAAAATGGAAGGAGTTAAGAATGACAAGCGTTCTGTTCAAAATACCAAACTTCTCTTACTACTTAGCATTTCCTGTGAAGAAAATCTGGGAGATTTTTTCATCTCAAAGCACCTTTAGCAAAAATCAGAGAACACTGGTGATTACAGTTGAACTGCTCTCTTGGCACTAAAACTCTGTTGGTTAGAAAGACAAAGTTTGAGTTACCATTGTCACAAATGACTCTTATGCATCATTTTGAAATGAATGGAGAATTTTCACTTGCAGAAAAAATTATTGCAGGTACACAAATGACTATGCGTTTAAAATCTAACGCAATTAATTACCTGAGTAAAAGTAATTTGATGTGCTTTGCCAAATTTTAAAATACAATTAATGTGTGTGTTTCATTTTGCTTTCAAAATGTAAGTTTCAGCTCTCTTTAAGGAACACAGTGGTGAGAAAACACAACACTTTAAAACTCCACTAAGAACTACTTTGTAGAAATGGCAAGTTTAAGAGCAGAGTGGTCGACAAGATTCTGGAAATCCTAAAGGAACAATTTCCAAATATATCATGAGAGTGAGAAATGAATCACAGAGATGGGTGTAGTCATAGTTTTTAACTGCAATTCAGCTCCATCAGTATATTTTTTATGAGCATTCTGAAAGAAAAAAGTGATATACATTTATGATTAGAAAATGAAAACAGTACATTTCATTCTCCTTGTTCAGTATGTAGCGAAGGTGGTGTGGGTACCTCATGCCTCACTGAATCATTGGCTCAGCTGGGCAGCACCATTCATTACCACAGGTATTTATAGCAATGAGGCTAATTTGTATATAAATATGTAATCTATATAAAATGTAGGTTATAGCCTATGTGGAGATAATTGTCTCCAGATTATCCGTATTTTCATATATCCTTTTACATATGATTTCAATTCAACTGGATGAGTATGACATTTGGCATTTGTAGGAAAACATATTAAACTCATTTTCCCAGTATCGTGTCCTTTCAGTTATATCGTTTATCACTTCTGATGCCAAAAATATGGCCATTCAGTGGTTTCCCTTGAACATATCATGGTAGGTAAAAGCCAAGACTATTGACTCTTAGGTGAGTTTATCTGGGGATGCTCTTACTTTTTTTGGAAAGGTGTATTACTGTAGTTCCATTGTGTATGTGTGTGTATGTGTATGTGTCTGTGCATGTGTGTGTGTGTGTAATGTGAAATTTGCTAAAAAATTTTCCATCAAAACTACAAAGAGGATTCTTAGATGGTAAAAATGTATTAAACAACTAGAGTTATTTTAATGTGGAGAACACACAAGAGTTCCCTCTCCTGAAATCCACTGTGTTCCTAGAAACTAGTTCCTAAGGCAAATTGTTAAAATATGAACTAAGTAGTTGCTTCTGCACACCACTGTGTTGATCAATGATCACTGCTTTTGGTGGGAAATTTAAATAAATACAATTTGTGAGTAGTGTAAACATCATGAGGTTATATTATACAAACTCAGTGTATTTATTGTTCCTTCAGATTCTGATAATTTGACCTGTGTATTTTCTGTTTCTGCCTTCAACAAAGTACCATGTGGGTTAACTATGAAGTCTTCATCTATATAAAATTTTAATTTAAGTAGTTTGAGCTATGACGTATTTTGACACTAAGACACTACAGAAGTGAGCTATGGAATAAATGTTGAGAGAACAGAGTAACATAACATAAAGTGGCCAATGTAGACTGCCAGCTTGTTGATAGTAGAGCTTGGTTAACCAAATCACATGTAGCACATGTGTAGTATGAGAAAAGCTCAGAATGAAGTTCTTACGGTGAAAGGAATATCAGACTCTCTGCAAAAACTATAGCAAGTGTAGTGGGTGCTTGAATGTTTAAGACTATGTCTGACTAGCCCTTTGGGTGTCAATAAATGCCATGAAGCACAAATATGGTGAAGAGGAAAGGACGGTACAGCAGTTGGAGCTTCCAGACAAAAAAGGAGGAGAAAAGCAGGAACTGCAGGCATCCTTTTGATCCTAAAGGGATAGTGAGGTGGACATTCCTGAATTGCACTGATGATGAAACAGTTGACACAAACACATTGTATTTGATGACTCAGGAGATTTCCTCGTTATGGAGATGAGAGCAGCCTTATTTTGGTGTGTGCACAACATGGGCATTTTTGTCATCAACGATAAGTTGTTCTTGAGCCCTTTTTATTCTAGGCACCTTAGCAGGTCCTGGAATTCAGCAGTGTGTGTGCGTGGGGCGCAGATAGGCTTGCTTCACTCTGTTTTCTCAAAGGTCCCTGAACTTAATCTCCTCGAGAGTGATATCTTGGAAATATCAGGCCGTGTTTGTTTGTTTGTTTGCTTTTTTCAACCTATTGAGTTTCACAATCTCCCTTTCTCTTCCCTTCTAAAGTATATACTTTTCTTTTTAAAAAAGTAAAAGCAAATAAACGAATAACTAAATAAATGGGAAAGATAATTTTATTTTTTGCTTTTGTTTTGTAATTTTCCCTCACAGAATAGACTTAAGGTTTAAGCGTTCTCCACCTCCTAGTTTCTACTAACTGGGGGCTTTTACATTGTATAATCAATAAATGCTCTGAGAAGCCATCCAACTATTTGGGCAGAAAGTTTGAGGGATGCATATGAAACATTGAAAGACTATGGGTTTTAGAGTCAGGAAGATCAGATTTTGTAACTCAGGTTTGTCACATTAGCTGTGTGGTCATGGGCAAGTTACTAAGCCACTTTGAGATTTATTTTTTTCTTCTGTAAAATAATGATAGTTTAGAGAATTAAAAAGGCCTATAATTGCTCATTATGATCTTTCTCCATAGTTAATTACTATTATAAAAATATTCTCCTTTGCCACAGTGAAAATATGACTAGGAAAAAACTCAAAATAAGCAAAATTTTTGCAAGTAAATATAATAATCCTTAGTTCTTACGTTTAATATTCCTAACATGTTCTCAGACCGTATTAAAGACAAAAGAGTTGTTAATATTCAGGTGCAGTTTCTGCCTTTTCTTCCTGCCTTTTCCCACTTTGGAAATAAATAGGTAGTTAGGCAAAAATGAGTGAAGATAGAATCCTTGAAAATACATAAGTTAGATAGAATTAAATAATTGAAAGTTGACTACATAGAATCTTTCGTACTAATTTATCTTCTGTTTCTCAAATAGCATTCCCTAAGCCAGAGGGCGTCTTAACAAATCAAAGAAAACTGAAACCGTTTTCAGTCTGAAAAAGACACGTTTGGTAGGTGCTATGAATTTTGGGAGGTTATGCTCATGAAATTGATGTTTTACCATAAATATACTGAAATACTTCTGCTGAAACAATTAGTGAAATGTTCATGAAAATGGTCTTGAAGTTTTCAAAAAGTCAAAGATTATTTCATTTATATGTTGTCATTAATATGCAATAAATGTATTTTGAAAATAGAGCTTCCATATGAAATTTTGAAAATAATAACACAAAATAAACCAATAGCTCCATTAGTAGACCAAAGAATTGTCTTTGACCAGGCATTTTTCCTATTTAAATATTTGAGATTGCTCACTTTATAACGTTGTTGCTATAATTGAGTGATAAGAAGATATTTATCATTATTTGCTTCAATTTTTTTTTTTTTTTGGTTGGCAAAAGGTACTATTTTGCATGTAGTATGACATGTATTATTCAGTTTTAAACGTGACAGGTATCACATATTAATTTCAAAAGTCATTTATTGAATCTTAATATTTTAGAACTAGAAAGAAACTATGGATTAATTAATTCAATTCTTTTCCTTTATTAATGAGCAACTTGGGGAATAAAAGATTGATTTTCCCAAAGACCAAAAGCTGATCTCCTTTATTTTAAATCTGAGTGAAGAGTAGCCTTTTGGTTCTTAATATAGTCATGCGCTCCAAAAATACAGACATTGATGTCATCTGTGCAACTTCAAACCCTCTGCTTACTCATGGATCTACTTTAGGAATCTATTTATGGTTATTATTACTCTATTTGGAATGACAATGATGATGATGGTAAAAATAACGAGGAGGCTATAAAGACTGACGATATGAGAACTAACTTTACTGATTTCAATAGATGATTTAATAACCACCAAAAAGATTCAGTGACACGATCTTCGCACATGTGTCAATTGGGCCCACAGTTCTCCCCAAATCTTCCCAACCTGGCCACCAACACTGTTACTACTCACAGTGTGATCTGCACTGACATGACTTAGGAGCTCGGTAGAAGGCAGAATCTCAGGCCTATTCCAGTCCTACTGACCGCAAATCTGCACTTTAACAGATCTCCGGGTCACTAGCACACATGTGAAAGTTGCTCTAGAGCACCTTTGATGAACCTCATGTACATCTCCAATGAGAAGTTGGTCTTGTTAATGGGGAATCCCTGAGTACAGCTTTCAGGTTGCAATTTTGTCTGTGCTGTTTGTTTTGGGGTAGACACGGACCAACATTTCCAGGCTCTTTCTGTGGCACTTCTAAAATGTCTGTAATTGCCAAAAGTGAAAAATGTTATAATTTCACACCAGAATTTGGTGGCAACTGTATTAATGACCATTTCATGGCTATATAGCGTGCTCTACACTTAGAAAGGAGACCGTGCACTTTGTAGAAGTGGATTGGCACTGCATAGCTGTTAAAATTTCCAACAAATGCTGCCAACTAAATTATAAGGGTGAATTAAAGGGTGCCCTTTATAAATAGTCACAAAAGGCCTCTGCAGCTGATTATAGTGTGGGTGTAATTTTGAGAAAGGTTTGCTGTAGGCATGAAATTATAGTACTGCTATTGGAATATAACCAAGACCCTCGCCATTTCCAGTAGCTGTAGCACCACCTGCTAGTACACTTATTCAGAATTGAGTCAGAGGAATGGGTGAAGTCTAATGAATCATCAAGTGTTCATCTAAGACACTTAATCTAGCTATTACTTTCCAAATGCACCTTGTTTGAGCCAGACCCTTGCCTGTGGGCTGACCTGAAGCCCTAGAGATAAAGGTTTTCTGCCAAAGGAGCAAATCACCTAATGCAGTTTTTGTTCTGAGTCAGTCCTGGAATTCTGTCTGCATCTCTGTGGTCCTGGGCATCTTCATACATGCAGACAGGTCCTAAAGAGTCTCTAACTCTTCTCCTTAGGTGCCGATTTGATTTTGTAGCTAAGTGTTTCTAGTACTAAGCCAATCTAGCAGTCACTGATCTCAAGTTCCTTTTGACTCAGAACGAATTGGGAGATGCATCTTCATATAGTTGCTGTTATTTAGCAACACGTTGCTTGTCTCAGGTCTGCGGGGACTTGAGGACAGTTACCTAAGGAGCAGTTCCCCCTTGCTAAGGCTTGCTTTCCTATTAAATAAGTCTTCCTATCTCCTGTCTGAATTGGACCAGGAGTTTTGAAAGTATATCTTTGTGTGTGTGGTGTGCGTTGGTGTGTGTGTGTGAGAGAGAGAAATTTGTGTGTGCCTTCTGTAGCAATAACAATAGCTACATTTATAGTGAGCTTACTGTGTACAAGGCACTGCTTTTAGCACTTTATATATATAGTCTGATTTAATCCTTACTGTAACCATGGTTTAGGTACTATTATTATTTGCTTTATAGATAAGGAAACTGAGGCACAGAACTGTTAAGTTCTTGATTAAGGCCATAAAGCTAAAATGATTTGAACCCAGGCAGTAGAGCTGCCAATACAGATTGTAATAGTGGATTAGTCGATATCTGCATATTGCCTCTGACTTTAGTGGAGGGATGAGGGGATAGCGTTAGCAGAAACCTGGAGAGTAGGGACCGCTAATGAGGGCCTGGGAAGGAGAGTGTCTCCAGCTTTCTCTGTGACCTAAGGCTGATCAGGTAGTGAAAGAAACAAAGAGAGACAGAGAGCCCCTCCTGTCTTCTCTGGCTGGTGAGCAGAGAAGCAGCGGGAGCACATGGTGACAGGCAAAATAAGGAGGAAGTCGCAACTTCCTCATTCTGAGAAGCAGATGTCAACTCTTAGGCAGACTTAGGGGTCTCAAGCAGACACTGGCAGAGAACTTTACCATCAGCCTGCTTTCTGTGAGCAGGAAAGAACCAGGCTGACCCTGGGGCAGTTAGCCAGACTGCCAGAAGTTAAACGGAAGGATGTAGGCTGGTGGAAGGAGATCTGAGAAATCCTGTTTAAGCTGTCTATGCCCAGGTGGAGGACAAGGTACTTGTAGGCAGAACAGCGTGTGGCAGGGTCAGCTGTAATTTCCTGGGGGCTGTAGTGAACATAAGTCAGCCAGTCCCACTCTCTCTCTACTTTGTGCAAAATATTCCCAACTGTGTTCATTAGATGATATAATCTTGAGTATTGAGGAAGACAGAATTTCTTAAATTCAGAGATGTACAAAGAGTTCCTCATTAAAAGTCATTTGGTATACTTTTAGAGATGGGAGTCACTACCACAAGCGAATATGCTACTGTAAGAGAAAATGTTTTTAATTAATACTGAAATACTGAGGACACTGCTAGCATTGAGAACACTTAATATTAAAGTAAAATGTTATTGTCTGCCACTTCCTTTTCTCTTTAGATAATTAGCATAGGATTAAAAAATTTTAAACGGGATTTTCAAACTCATAGCAAGCAGCTGTCTTCTATTACAAAAGACAATACACTCATACATATGTATTATGCACTTAATTAAAACTGTTGGATTTTTATTTTAAAAAGTTCTGATGATGTCCTGCATTTTTATAATGATTTAGATCTCTGAAAGGCCACCAGTTTGCATATTTTAAGTGAGAAAGGAGGATTTGGGTGGGATAAGCATTCCAAAGTTCATATAATTGAAGGGCAAGGCCTAAAATTAGTTGTTCCACTGGCCTAAGATTCTACTATTTTGTACTCATTCCTTTTACTTAAAAGGGAATATTTTTTCCTCTGAATATTTTTTACTATAAAAGTATATGTATTTATTATAGAGATTTCAGAAAAATAGAAAAAAGAAAAATGATCCATAATCCTTTTCCTTTGAGATAAACATTATTATTATTATTATTAAAATGGGAATTATTTATTTATGGCTGTGTTGGGTCTTCGTTTCTGTGCGAGGGCCTTCTCTAGTTGCGGCAAGCGGGGGCCACTCTTCATCGCGGTGCGTGGGCCTTTCACTATCGCGGCCTCTCTTGTTGTGGAGCACAGGCTCCAGACGTGCAGGCTCAGTAGTTGTGGCTCACGGGCCCACCTGATCCGCGGCATGTGGGATCTTCCCAGACCAGGGCTCGAACCTGTGTCCCCTGCATTGGCAGGCAGATTCTCAACCACTGCGCCACCAGGGAAGCCCGAGTTAAACATTATTAATTCTGTTTTATATTTTGTTTCTATAATTTTATCATATAGAGTCTGTATCTATAGAATTTGACTCAAAGCATATTAATAAATATGTAGTTTTTAGTTTTCATTTAATTTTAAGTGGTGACTCATTTTAAAAAATTTTTAAAAAATTTTATTTTATTTTATTTCCGCTGAATCGGGTCTCAGTTGCAGCACGTGAGATCTTCGTTGCGGTATGCAGGTTCTTCCCTTGCGGACCGTGGGCTTCTCTCTAGTTTTGGTGTGCGGGCTCCAGAGTGCACAGGCTCAGTAGTTGCAGCACGCAGACTTAGTTGTCCCATGGCATGTGGGATCTTAGTTTCCCGACCAGGGATCGAACCCATGTTCCCTGTAGTGGAAGGCAGATCCTTAACCACTGGACCACTAGAGAAGTCCCTAAGTGGTGACTCTTTCCCCATGCCATTAATTTGTCTTCAGAACATGACTTTTCATGACTACATCATCATCATAGCTGTAGAATACTTTGAGCCTTCTACTTTTATAATGTATGATGTAATTTAAATTATAGAGGAGCTAGAGATGTGATAGAACTTTATTGGGGAGAGGAAGGAGAGTGGTAAGAAGTAGTATAAGATAAATTTTTAGAGACTGAAACATAAAATAAATTGATAATGTGTAGAAATAATTTAAAAACTGAAAAGAAATCACAGTATAAACAGCCAAAAGCCAGAAAAATTTAAAAGTTGGCTTCTAAAAAGAGGAACATTTTTTTAGAAAAGAGGAATTCAAATAGGAAACTGATGATTTTCATTATAAGTTCCTCTAAATTACTTGACTTTTAACCATCTGCATGTATACTTTGGTTAAAAAAAGGTGTAAATTAACTCTGGAAACGATTTAGCCATTAAGATTACCCTCAGAATCTTACATCTGTGCATGTGCATGTGTGTGTATGTTTGTGTGCATGTGTATTCATGTGGGAAGGCAAGAAGGGGAATGCTGTATCAGGTGTGGCAGGAGGGGCCTTAGTGCCCAGTGGTGCTTTCTGGGATAGCACGGGGCCCCAGGGGTACTGAGAGCAAGGATGAGAAAGCCCAGGGTTGAAATGGAGGAGCCCTTAGTCTCTCTGTGTCACAGTCTTGCTTTAGGTTAATCTTGCCAAGAAGACCTCATCAAGAGGGATGTCGGATCCCAAGAGCAAAGAGCGTTAGAACTGGCAAAAGGACAGTTGCTCCAAATGTTACGTAGAAACAGAAGGGAATGGTGTTCTGAGCAACATGTCTATTCACCATTGGCATGTAAAATACCCTCATTATAAACTGTAGAGTGCCCAAACCATTTTACTGCAGTGTGATTTTGTTAAGTAAATATATAGCTTAAAAAAATCACATTTCCAAGTTGAAATATTGAGAAAGAAAAAAGAAAATTTCTGGTTTTCCTGTAGCAAATTGTGAGTTAAAATAAAAAAGCATCTTAAACCCAGTGGGAAATGGGAGGTATCATGCCTTATATCATCCTCATCCATTCCCCTCTCCTTTTTTTCCACATTCTGAATGGAGTTGTGCTGCTGTTTAGTTTGACTGATGTGTTTGGAAGTTTAGATAAGAGGCTAGAAAATTTGAGGAAGGCAACTGATTACTTTATTGATTTTATTAATTAGTATTTTGAGGTGTTTACAATGCCAGGAACCGTGTCAGCTGCTGGTTTATAATGGTTGATAAAATACAGTGTCTGCCCTCAGGAAACCAGCCCCTGGGGTGACATATAGTAAGCAAATCAGTCATGGAAGTAGGAGATCTCAGTGAACAACTCAGCCTAGCGCAGGTTTTCTTCCTGTATATAATTACAAAATGTTCAAATAGAACCATTTCTTAGGCAAGGAGCAAAGGAAGAACATGAAAAAAAGAAAACAAAAGTTGAAATTATTTTTCTTCGCTAAGAATTTATTTGAATTCAGTAAATGCGGTCCTGGGTCACTCATTGAACTTGCTTTAAAGGAAAAATTGAGAACAGAGAGGGTGAATTACCCTTCTGTTTTGATTGAGCTTTTTCAGTAGAGATTTCTCATGTCTCTTTTGTTCTCTTCCTCCTCCAGGTGAACAGTATTCCCCCTTATCTATCTTTGTTTTCTCTGCTTATCTCATTCTCTCTCCTGTTAGTTTCCCTACTTTTTCATTTTCCTGCTTATTCCTCTTTGGACACTTTCTTCTCCTCCTTCCTCACCTTTCCGTAACCAGCAGCCCTTAGATAGTCTTAGAATTATAAGCAATCAAATCCAGCTTTAGAAGAAACATACACTGGAAATAAGACAGGATATTGGCATTTCTATTAGGACTCTAAGATAAGTTTGGCCTGTTCCGTGGTAGGCAAAATAGCCACCCCCCAAAATGTCCATGTCCTACCGTCCAGAACCCGTCAGTATTTAGACTACATGGCAAAGGGGAATTAAGAAGAAAAGGGGAATTACAGAAGAAAATAAGGTTGCTAATCAGCTGACCTTGAGGATTATCAGGTGAGCCCAATCTAATCACCAGAGCCCTTAAAAATGGAAGAGGGAGGCGGGGTAGAGAGAATCAGAGATTTGGCCGCGTGAGGAGGACTCAGACCGTCGTTGCTGGCTTTGCAGATGGAAAAAGACAGTCATGAGCCAAGGTACGTGGGTCTCTAGAAGCTGGAAAAGGTGAGGAGATGGCTTCTCCCCTAGAATCTCAAGAAAGGAACCTGCTCCTGCAGACAGCTTGATCTAAGGTATCTTAAGGTGTCTTACACCAAAACAAATTGGACTTCCGGCCTCCAGAACAAATAATAAATTTGCATTGGTTAAGCCACGACGTTTGTGGTAATTTGATGTAGCAGAGGTAGAAATTAATATGTGACTGCTAACTTTGCAAACAGTCTGGGGAAAAGATGCAGCTAGGGATTGTTCCTTGTCAATGACTCACAGACCCAGTGGATCAGAAGTGATTTTTTAAAAGAGTTCACTGAGCACAGGTGTATGTAATTTAAAGCCACAGTACCTTCTAAGAGGGAATAGATATTGAAAAGGAGCCCAACAGGTATACCTAGAGATGTAGGTACTGAAGAGTAACCTGAATAAAAAGTCACATCTTTTGGAGATACACATATATATATGTGTGTGTGTATAATATAGAGGAGAAAAAATAATTTTCCCTCTACCTTTCTGATTTCTTTGTTGAGACCCCTGTAATAAAAGACAGATTAGCAAGAGAAAAACAGAAGTTTATTAATATGTATGCCCCATGTATTACATGGTCAATACCCAGGAGAAAATGAGTAACTCCCTGAGGTGGCTTATAATTCAGGTTTAAATACCATCTTCAGAGGGAAAGGGGAGGAGGGATGTAGACCTTTTAGGGGAGAGTAAATGATTTTTCAGAAAGATGAATGGGCCCTTAGAAGAACAGAGGGGAGGTATGATGGTTTGGGACAAAGTTTGTCTGTGTTTGGTGTCACTTCTAGTCTCCTCTCCTGTGATAAGTCAATCTTCTTTGTTGGTGAAACTCTCAGGGAGGGGATCTCTGACAGCTGAGCTTGTTTTGGAGACTCCGTCTTTAGGCAGAGGAGGCTATCGACTATCATTTTGGGCAGCACAGAATACAACATTTCCACTATTGCAGAAAGTTCTTGGATAATGCTATTCTAGATTAGTCATACTATTTATTCATTAATTCTAAAAAAATGTCTGCCCCCCTCCCAGAGAATTTTCTGCAAATATTTTGCTAGGCTTTAGAGATAAAAATTTATATGAGGAAGAAATGGGTTTTTCCTTGTAGATCTTTCAGTCTCTTAAGGAGAGCAAGGCACATAAATACAGTCACAGAATTATTACTAAAGCATGTTCAAGTTATATATTTCAAAGGAAAGAGTGGCCAGTTATCCTGGGGGAGAGAAGTTTCCCTCCAAATGAGTTTGGAAAATGAGCTGTATATCATACAATGGGTCAGGGTGTTTCAGGTGAATAGATAAGATGAATAGAAATAGTGTTACTGAATAACCGCCATAGTAAAAGCTTGTATCTTTGATACCTCATTTATTTTTTGCAACATTCATGTTCCATGTTACAGGTAAAGAACATAGAAATCCAGAAGTTAAATAAGTTGCCAAGATCACAAAGCAACTTGATAAATGAAAAATTATTCAGATTAACTGTGGGCAGAAAAAAACAATTACTCTCATAAAAATATGTTGATTAAAAGATGGTTACAGAACCAGAATTTAACTCCGGTGTCTGGCTTTAAAGGTCATGGTTTTATTTATATACTGTTCTTATTCCACACCCCCCCCTCCAAAAAGGTGTTATACAATGCTAAAGAGCAAAAAAATGAACCAGGATATATAAACACTGTGAACATACATGCATTCAACAAATTATGTAAAGCAACTGACAGAATTGCCAAAAGATAAGTAGACACTAACAATTAAGGTTGAAGCTATCATCATGTACTTCTCAGAAAGGGATAGATAAAATAGACAAAATTTTAAGTGGAGATGCCTGGAATCTTTCCAATTAAAAGCTTGAGTTACCACAGAATTATTTAACTTAATAGCTAAGCCACTACTTGACAAAATTTGAGAGACAAAGCTAAAGTAGTGCTTAGAGGGAACTTTTTAGTTTTAAACATGGTTTTCTGTAAACAAGTAAACCAAGAATTCAATACAAGAAGCTGGAAAAAGTTCACCAGAGTTTAGAAGTAAGAAAGAAGGAAATAATAAAAATAATGATAAATCATATAACAAAAATAGAGAGAAAATATAGAGGAGTAACCAAAAATAGAGAAGTGAAACAAAACTAATCTTTGAAAAGGTTTATGAAGTAATGTAGGGGAAGTTGGGGAAAAGTAAAACTAGATCTGTACATTCAACCTAGTTCTCAGCCAATCCACTGTTTCCTAATTCTACTTCTACCATTTCCTCACATCTATTTTCTGAACCTGTGTTTCTAAGCTATGAGAAATTCCCAGGAGTTTTACATTTCTGAAAATGTTCGTAGAAAAGAAAGATGGCAGAGCTTATAGCATTTACTTAGTGCATAGTATTACACATGTTTGGTCTCCCTTGTTCCCTTTAACCCTCCCTCACCTTTTTTTAAAAAGCTGCCTGTATTTGTGTTTTAATTTTGTTATTTATGGTGGGCAATTTTTCTTGTTACCATGAGACATACTTCTTGTGTTCTTTGCTGTATAAAAATAACACCTAGAGCAAAGAGTAAAACGCTTTTTTGTCAACATTTTGGACAGAATCAGATTATAAATCATGATTTTGATAAAGGGTGAAGAAAAAACATCTTAAACTTCACTGCCTTCATTAATGGGTATGCACTTTAGTGAGTTAGGCTTGACTAGTTTTATGACACAGCTTGGAGTTGGATATGATTTGCAAGCAGGTATCTAACTTTTTTTGTAAAGCTGGCTTTGCATATGATAGTGTCTTCTTACTGTGGATCATTTCCAACAGTTGTACAGCTAATGTGATTTCTTAAAGACAAATTGTACCCTTGTATGATACATAACCATTCTCACCTCTTGAGACTAGAAAAGAAATAAAATAAAAACTGGAGATGAATGTAGGCTGAAACATTAATTACGTGTATGTTTTGAGTAATAGAATTTTTCAACCATTTCCCCTGTTAATGTGAATAAAGAAACTATGCTTCCCTTCAACTGATTGGATTCACTATGCAGCCCCAGCCTGTGGTTTCACCAGTTTCTTGTGTAGCACAACTATTTCCAGAACACAATAGTCTATTCTCCTTTGGATGTGTGCTACTCTCCAGGAATGACAGAACTACTGAAAGGGCTTCTTTCTCATTAATGAAGTTCTGAAAACCTCTAGAATACTGATGAGAAGGGATAGGATAATGCTGGGAAAATCAGCAAGAATCTGCTTTAACAAAGGCTTCTCCTTGCTCATCTGCTTCCACCGTCAGCATTTCCTCACAGCTAAATTTATTTATATTTCCCCCTACCCGAACTCCCAGCTCACCCTGATGGCCTGGATGCCCAAGCCTGCCCCTGGGCCTTAAGAACCTTGGCTAATAAAGCAAGTGGTGTCTGTAACCTTGACTCCAACACCTCTCTAGGAATTGGAATGAAGTCATGATTCTATGGCTCAGTGACAACTGTGGGGCTTGCTTTCACTCTTGCTTCCCTTCAGTGCTCTGAAATTATCTCATATAGAGTCAGTAGTATCTGGCCAGGGTCCTCCAGCTCTCCTTCCTTGAACTGGATCAAGTTCATGTATCTCATTTTCTCATTTATTTACTAACTCAACAAATATTTACATACATATATAGAGAATATAGAATACTTTCATTTTTTAAGCAGTCTTTTATGCCTCTAGGAGAAGGCAGTAGATGCAACAACTTTCCTGCTCATATAGATCTTAGTGGGGAAGAAAGAAATCAACAGATAAAACACAAGTTCTGGTGGAGATAAGTATTATGAAGAAAAATAAAATCAGGGTAAAGGTTTAGAGAGTGACTGTGGGAGCAAGGGTAGGGATGGAAGTTATTTTAAATGAGGTGGTCAGAGAAGGCCTCTCCTAAAGGATCAAACCACATCTCCATTTGGGGAAAAGCTTTTAAGGCTGAAGGACCAACAGGACCCAGATTCTAAGACAGAAGTAAATGCTCATGGAGAGAGAGAGCAGATTGAATGAGATGCACATTGTGGAAGTAGGTAACGGCCACACTATGGAGGATCACTGTAGGCTCTAATGAAGTGTTCAGATTTCATTCTAATTGTGATGGGAAGTTACTGAATGCTTTTGAGCTAAGACGCCACATGATATTATTTACTTCTAAAAGGATCTTTTTCTTTATGGACAATAAACTGTAACATGCTGAAGTCACGGAGAAAAATACTGGTGTCTCAATTAGCATGTGATAAATGACCAAAATTGTAATATGCTTATGATAGGGATAGTACTTTGGAATCCTTGATTCTGTTTCTCACTCACTGGACTTAACTCCATGGGGCAATTTATGAAGATATTTGGAGTTGAGATTTTTAGCTGGCTTTGCCAGTGTTGCCTTCTTTTTTCAAAGTGCTTTGCCTTTATTATCCTTGTGTCCTTGTAAGAGATAACATTTTAACATAAAGTGGGTACGTGACTTGTGCAGAATTTACCAGAAACCAGAGAGTGAAAACCAGTGCTCAATTCTATGTTTTTATCCAGTAATTAACATATGATCCTCTGGTCTTCATTAATGAGATGTCTTAGAGATCTCAGATCACCCCCTTTGGGGACATGTAAGAGAACTATCTCAGGGTGTTCAGAAAATGAAGCCACAACATGAAGATCTGGTTGTTCTGGCATCATTACATTCAATTATCAATTTTGGATTGCTTTCTTTCACATCCTTTCATAACTTCTAGATTTCCATGGTAGATTCATCTATCTTCAACCTGAGTGTCTTTTAAGGGGCACCAGTGTCGACTTTTCAGCCTCTTTAGCCTCTGCCTACAAACGCACCTCAATTTTTCCTAGTGGCAGGTGGTCTACATTGATACTTGGACTTTTTGATTACTCTCTTCAATATCAAACTTGTGGCCTCTTTGATTCCCAAACTACAACTGCCCAATACTTTTCACCTGTGAGGCAGTGTCCTCTGGGTTTCTACTGACCCTACATTCCCCGAGTTCCAGAGCTTTTAGTGAACCCTATGAAGGCATGAAAATCACAGTAAAAGTTTGACATGTGTAAATGCTGTAAAATAGTTACCAAATGTAATAAAACTAAGTTGCCATATTTATTTGATTCTATTAAAGAACCAAATGAAAATTCAAGAACTAAAGAATATGAGGATGAGACTAAGAAATCAATGCATGGGTTTAACAGTATATTTGACCCAACTGAAGAGAAAATATACTGGAATATGACCTAAAGTCATATCTTTGAGCTCAAATTTCCTTGTGAGGACACAGATTTTATTTAATAATTTTTATAATTAGAAAAATATTCAAATTTGGATCTGTATACAAACGAACTGACAAAGACTTGCTTCACTTTTTCTTTTAGGAATTTAGTTTCCCAGTCCTTTGGGAATTATTTGTGTAAAGGAAATAATAATTTCATTCAGTTTTCTTTGATGCAGATAGTTTTGTCCATATACAATTGTAGTAATATTTCTAAATTAATGGCATGAACTGTTGTCTCTAGTGTCTTTGAATCCTTCTAGTTTTCTTCATCACCATTGTCAATACCAGTTTTTAGTTCCTATGATTTCTTACATGAATCACTGCTACAAAATCCTTTTTTCCTCCCTTTTATTCTTGCCTCAGTCCAAACCATTCTTCACATAACTGCCAAAAGCATCTTTCTAAACTGAAGGTCAGATGTGATATTCCCCCTGCTTAACTCACTTTACCAAATCCTGTCCAATTTCTCCATAATCTCCTTCATCTTGCCTTTTCTTCCTCCTTTCTCACTGTTAGTACCATAATAAGCCCTCAAATTCTCTTACTCCAGCCATGTTTTCTAGTTACTTTCTCTCTCTACTTCCAATCCTGGACTTGGTTAAAGCATATACATTTATTGGTCAGATACAGTTGTTGAATGGAAGGCTAAGAGCCATGTTTGAGAAATCAGAATGAGTTCAGAAATTATTGGGATATGATGGGCAGGAATGGAACCCCCAGTACTGCAGCTCTAGGTCCAGGGAGCACCTACAGAACATAAAAGCATTAAACACATGGCCAAAAAAGAGAGAAGTCTACTGGAAAAAGAAGAAAAACTCTTCATGAAGTAATTGCAATTTGAGGTCAAATCTCATTAAATATCTACGTGGGACTGAAGAAGCATAAAGATCCCAATTGCCTTCATTTAGGCTCACTAAAGCAAACATTTTATAGTGTTGACATTAATAAATGTTAATAAGACAAAAATTATGAACCAATTTTGACTTAAAATGTATTTCCATCTTTGTTCCTGATATCCAGAAACTCTTTTAACTAAGTCACTAACTCTTAGCTTTCTAACCAAGAACTATATGTCAATAATTAGTTCACTAGCCTATTCTGCTATTCTTATGAAGGATAGCATTATGTCCAAAAATTGTATAACTTTTCAAAATTGTGTTTTTCTACTGTTTTTTAAAAAGTACCCTGTTCCCTTATTGGAAGAGCGATTGGAGTAGATGCATTCCACATAGCTTGGTAACAGATGTTATTGCACACTGTAAAAATTTCTTGCATCAGTCAAAGTAAACATGGTGTCTAGGAAGGTAAAGTATTTCAGCCAAACTTCCATGTAAGAGCCAGCTGTTCATGTAGTTAGAAAAAAGATGTCATTCAGACTCTTGTTTTGGTTACAGGATTCTGTAGCATGCTTTATAATGCTACAAATATTTACTTTCAGAGCGGCAAACAGATCGCATGCAAGTTTGCTAAGCATTTTTGTGCTTCTCTTTGATAAAGAATGAGTGCTACTTGAATTGGAATAGAGTAAATCTTGGTAGGCTTTTAGGCTTGGGAGAACTGTAAAGCCACCCTGTGATGGCAAGAAAGAAGCCATTTAAAAAAATTCTTCAATTTAATGGCTTGAATTTTTTTCTGAAAGCTTTCTATTAGAACCCCACTCTAAAGTCCTTCCTTTTATTCTGATTTCCCAGTTCAGATCACTATTACCTGCTCTGGGAAAGGGAACAGAACATAAGAGTTGATTATATGTCATTTTGCCCTGAAATGCAGGTTCTGTTATTCTAAAATGTATTTGAATTTTTTTAAGCCAAGTGAAGGGAGCAGAAACAGAATAATACAAGACCAAGTGACAGCAATCTGTTAAATTTCACCAGCTGCTAGTAATATTGGTTTCTTGTGGCACTCTGACTCAAAAGAGCATTTTAAAATTTAATATAACTATTATAAATGTCTTAAAATACGTCATTTGGCCACATGACTTAGGAAAGAATGACATTGCAGGATATAGGCCAAGGGTAAATAGTAGACTTGACTGCATAGGAAGGCAAGTAAATAATCATGAAAAGGGATTCTGACAGAAGAAATAAATAATTAAACATTTTTATAAATATTAAAACAATTTCCTCACTACAGTTATGGTGTTAAAGTTAGTTTAGATTGACTAAGGGGATACTTTTAAAAAGAAGCAAATTTTAATTATGATGAACTTAATATTTGTACAAAAATACTTTCCCTGGGACTTTGCCTGAGATGAGGGTAAAATCTTACTCTAGCTCACCGAAAAGTCTTCAGGGAGATAAAGAGACCATCCCATCCATTACGTGCTTGTTCTTGTTGTTAGATTGATGTTCAGCTGTCCATTCAACCTTGATTTAGCTTTGATCGTAGGATAAACTAGCACAGAAAAGTCTTAGGGAGAGTACATTCCAGCCACACCTATCCAGGGTCCATTCTGTTTTATTAGCACTTCATGTGCAAAGCAACTTACTCTATGTAGTTCTTCTTTTGCATCATATGAAAGGAATGATACTTGACCTTTTTACCTATAAAACAACAATTTGATGTGGTCCAGAAGGACCCAGTAAATTCTCATCTTTCTGACATGCTATAGGAAATCTGCAGAGATTGCTCTTTCTAATAGCTTGTTTACTCTGTTGTTCGTATCAGTTAGTATAAATAATTGGTATAAATAACTTCTGGTGGGACAGGACAGCAGCAGTTTGAATATGAATTTCTTCTTTTGTATTTTAAGCATAACTGTCTTGTCCTTGATCTTATAAATCTTATAACTTGACAGAAGAGAACATGTTGTTGAGGGAAAAATGTCAAAAGTCTACAGGGATATGGGTCTGTGGTTTCCACTGGCCCCTGCCTTAGAAGCAGTTTATTTTCATCTCAGATCATGAGGCAGGATGATTAAATTTTCCAACATTCTGCAAAAAACAAACCGGAAAGATAAACAAAACCTTTTCCCCTCATCAACCATCTACCCAGGAGTGATAAAGAATATTCTTAAAAATTATATTATTACTTTGGGTAGACTTATCTAAGTGGAGCTTTCTCCATTTTTACACTTGATCTCACTTCAACCCACGTCCTCTATGTAATGCTCTATAAATGATGTCTCTCTGTCTCTCTATCTCTGTCTTTTCATCTGTTTGTCTCTGTCTCTCCTATAATTTTTCAAGTCTTCTCCTTACTGGATATATCTGCTACACTGGTAGCGTTGAACTCTGGTTTCTTTAGTTAGGAAATTTTAGTGTTCACCATTACCTGGCAGAGAACTAGACTAAATCTCCCAGCTCCCTTGCTTCTAGATGAGGCTACTTTGACCACCTCACTCCAATAAATGCAATAGAAGGTATATGTGTCGTTTCCTGGGCAAGATTATTAAAGAAGGTAGGAAATTTTCCATGATTTGCTTCTGTGCATCTTCTGAGTGTCCTAACGGAAAATGGAACTTTAAGATGGAAGAGGCCCTGATCCTTGAATTACTGCTACAGATCATCATGCTCCTTACATGCCCCAGAAAAAAAAAATTGTGACATGGACACAGTTAAACAACTGGGATTGGGAATGTGTGTTTGTTATAGGAGTTGACGTTCCTATTACAGTTTTATAAATTGAGGTATCATTGATTTATAATATTATTAGTTTCAAGTGTACAACATAGTAATTCAAAATTTTCATAGATGATCATTTATAGTTATTATAAAATATTGGCTATATTCCTTGTGCTGTACAAATTATCCTTATAGCTTATTTTATACATGGTAGTTTGTACCATGCATAAAATCTCCTACCCCCTTTGCCTCCCCCCTTTCCTCTCCCCAATGGTAACCACAATTTGTTCTCTGTATCTGTGAGTCTGTTGTGTTTTTTTTCTTGGTATAATCACTAGTTTGTTGTATTTTTAGATCCCACATATAAGTGCTAACATACAGTATTTGTCTTTCTCTGACTTATTTCACTAAGTGCAATACTCTCCAGGTCCATCCATGTTGTTGCAAATGGCAAAACTACATTCTTTACGGCTGAGTAGTATTCCACATATATACCACAAATTGTTTATCCATTCATCTGTTGATGGACACTTAGGGGGCTTCCATGCCTCGGTAAGGGGGCTTCCATGCCTTGGTAATTATAAACATCGCTGCTATGAACTTTAGGGTGTGTGTATGTCTTTTTTTTTTTTTTTTTTTTTTTTCCACAGCCCTCACCATGGGGCTAACTCAATTTATTTGATTCTTTAATAGTTCTTGAGTGGGATCCGTTACGATTGTATTTTACAGACGGGGAAACTAAGGCACAGAGAGGTCAAGTAAACTTTCCCCAGAGCACTCAGCTTGTAAGTGGTGGGGGTGGGATTTGAATCCACTGCCTTTCTTTTTTTTTTTTTTTTCAAACATCTTTATTGAAGTATAATTGCCTTACAATAGTGTGTTAGCATCTGCTTTATAACAAAGTGAATCTGTTATACATATACAATATGTTCCCATTTCTCTTCCCTCTTGCATCTCCCTCCCTCCCACCCTCCCCATCCCACCCCTCTAGGTGGTCACAAAGCACCGAGCTGATCTCCCTGTGCTATGCGGCTGCTTCCCACTAGCTATCTATTTTACATTTGGTAGTGTATATATGTCCATGACACTCTCTTACCCTGTCACATCTCACCCCACCCCCTCCCCCTATCCTCAAGTCCATTCTCTAGTAGGTCTGTGTCTTTATTCCCGTCTTGCCACTAGGTTCTTCATGGCCTTTTTTTTTTTTCCCCTTAGATTCCATATATATGTGTTAGCATACTGTATTTGTTTTTCTCTTTCTGACTTACTTCACTCTGTATGACAGACTCTAACTCCATCCACCTCATTACAAATACCTCCATTTCATTTCTTTTTATGGCTGAGTAATATTCCATTGTATATATGTGCCACATCTTCTTTATCCATTCATCTGTCGATGGACATTTAGGTTGCTTCCATGTCCTGGCTATTGTAAATAGAGCTGCAATGAACATTTTGGTACATGACTCTTTTTGACCTATGGTTTTCTCAGGGTATATGCCCAGTAGTGGGATTGCTGGGTCGTATGGTAGTTCTATTTGTAGTTTTTTAAGGAACCTCCATACTGTTCTCCATAGTGGCTGTATCAATTTACATTCCCACCAACAGTGCAAGAGTGTTCCCTTTCCTCCACACCCTCTCCAGCATTTATTGTTTCTAGATTTTTTGATGATGGCCATTCTGACCGGTGTGAGATGATATCTCATTGTAGTTTTGATTTGCATTTCTCTAATGATTAATGATGTTGAGCATTCTTTCATGTGTCTGTAGGCCATCTGTATATCTTCTTTGGAGAAATGTCTATGTAGATCTTCTGCCCATTTTTGGATTGGGTT
Organism: Balaenoptera acutorostrata; assembly: GCF_949987535.1. NCBI lineage: Eukaryota > Metazoa > Chordata > Mammalia > Artiodactyla > Balaenopteridae > Balaenoptera > Balaenoptera acutorostrata. The sequence continues at coordinate 94,348,843 of NC_080070.1, read as the reverse complement.
GTTCGTTTTTTTGTTATTGAGCTGCATGAGCTGCTTGTAAATCTTGGAGATTAATCCTTTGTCAGTTGCTTCATTTGCAAATATTTTCTCCCATTCTGAGGGTTGTCTTTTGGTCTTGTTTATGGTTTCCTTTGCTGTGCAAAAGCTTTTCAGTTTCATTAGGTCCCATTTGTTTATTTGTGTTCTTATTTCCATTTCTCTGGGAGCTGGGTCAAAAAGAATCTTGCTGTGATGTATGTCATAGAGTGTTCTGCCTATGTTTTCCTCTAAGAGTTTGATAGTGTCTGCCCTTACACTTAGGTCTTTAATCCATTTTGAGTTTATTTTTGTGCATGGTGTCAGGGAGTGTTCTAATTTCATACTTTTACATGTTCCTGTCCAATTTTCCCAGCACCACTTATTGAAGAGGCTGTCTTTTCTCCACTGTATATGCTTGCCTCCTTTATCAAAGATAAGTTGACCATATGTGTGTGGGTTTATCTCTGGGCTTTCTATCCTGTTCCATTGATCTATATTTCTGTTTTTGTGCCAATACCAAACTGTCTTGATTACTGAAGCTTTGTAATATAGTCTGAAGTCAGGGAGCCTGATTCCCCCAGCTCCATTTTTCGTTCTCAAGATTGCTTTGGCTATTCGGGGTCTTTTGTGTTTCCATACAAATTGTGAAATTTTTTGTTCTAGTTCTGTGAAAAATGCCAGTGGTAGTTTGATAGGGATTGCATTGAATCTGTAGATTGCTTTGGGTAGTAGAGACATTTTCACAATGTTGATTCTTCCAATCCAGGAACATGGTATATCTCTCCATCTATTTGTATCATCTTTAATTTCTTTCATCAGTGTCTTATAATTTTCTGCATACAGGTCTTTTGTCTCCTTAGGTAGGTTTATTCCTAGATATTTTATTCTTTTTGTTGCAATGGTAAACGGGAGTGTTTTCTTAATTTCACTTTCAGATTTTTCGTCATTAGTGTATAGAAATGCAAGAGATTTCTGTGCATTAATTTTGTATCCTGCTACTTTACCAAATTCATTGATTAGCTCTAGGAGTTTTCTGGTAGCATCTTTAGGATTCTCTATGTATAGTATCATGTCATCTGCAAATAGTGACAGCTTTACTTCTTCTTTTCCGATTTGGATTCCTTTTATTTCTTTGTCTTCTCTGATTGCTGTGGCTAGGACTTCCAGAACTATGTTGAATAATAGTGGTGAGAGTGGGCAACCTTGTCTTGTTCCTGATCTTAGTGGAAATGGTTTCAGTTTTTCACCATTGAGGACAATGTTGGCTGTGGGTTTGTCATATATGGCCTTTATTATGTTGAGGAAAGTTCCCTCTATGCCTACTTTCTGCAGGGCTTTTATCATAAATGGGTGTTGAATTTTGTCAAAAGCTTTCTCTGCATCTATTGAGATGATCATATGGTTTTTCTCCTTCAATTTGTTAATATGGTGTATCACATTGATTGATTTGCGTATATTGAAGAATCCTTGCATTCCTGGGATAAACCCCACTTGATCATGGTGTATGATCCTTTTAATGTGCTGTTGGATTCTGTTTGCTAGTATTTTGTTGAGGATTTTTGCATCTATGTTCATCAGTGATATTGGCCTGTAGTTTTCTTTCTTTGTGACATCTTTGTCTGGTTTTGGTATCAGGGTGATGGTGGCCTCGTAGAATGGGTTGGGGAGTGTTCCTCCCTCCGCAATATTTTGGAAGAGTTTGAGAAGGATAGGTGTTAGCTCTTCTCTAAATGTTTGATAGAATTCGCCTGTGAAGCCATCTGGTCCTGGGCTTTTGTTTGTTGGAAGGTTTTTAATCACAGTTTCAATTTCAGTGCTTGTGATTGGTCTGTTCATATTTTCTATTTCTTCCTGGTTCAGTCTCGGCAGTTTGTGCATTTCTAAGAATCTGTCCATTTCTTCCAGGTTGTCCATTTTATTGGCATATAGTTGCTTGTAGTAATCTCTCATGATCTTTTGTATTTCTGCAGTGTCAGTGGTTACTTCTCCTTTTTCATTTCTAATTCTATTGATCTGAGTCTTCTCCCTTTTTCTCTTGATGAGTCTGGCTAATGGTTTATCAATTTTGTTTATCTTCTCAAAGAACCAGCTTTTAGTTTCATTGATTTTTGCTATTGTTTCCTTCATTTCTTTTTCATTTATTTCTGACCTGATCTTTATAATTTCTTTCCTTCTGCTGGCTTTGGGGTTTTTTTGTTCTTCTTTCTCTAATTGCTTTAGGTGCAAGGTTAGGTTGTTTATTCGAGATGTTGCCTGTTTCTTGAGGTAGGCTTGTATTGCTATAAACTTCCCTCTTAGCACTGCTTTTGCTGTGTCCCATAGGTTTTGGGTCGTCGTGTCTCCATTGTCATTTGTTTCTAGGTATTTTTTGATTTCCCCTTTGATTTCTTCAGTAATCACTTCGTTATTAAGTAATGTATTGTGTAGCCTCCATGTGTTTGTATTTTTTACAGATCTTTTCCTGTAATTGATATCTAGTCTCATAGCATTGTGGTCGGAAAAGATACTTGATACGATTTCAATTTTCTTAAATTTACCAAGGCTTGATTTGTGACCCAAGATATGATCTATCCTGGAGAATGTTCCATGAGCACTTGAGAAAAATGTGTATTCTGTTGTTTTTGGGTGGAATGTCCTATAAATATCAATTAAGTCCATGTTGTTTAATGTATCATTTAAAGCTTGTGTTTCCTTATTTATTTTCATTTTGGATGATCTGTCCATTGGTGAAAGTGGGGTGTTAAAGTCCCCTACTATGATTGTGTTGCTGTCAATTTCCCCTTTCATGGCTGTTAGTATTTGCCTTATGTATTGAGGTGCTCCTATGTTGGGTGCATAAATATTTACAATTGTTATACCTTCCTCTTGGATCGATCCCTTGATCATTATATAGTGTCCTTCTTTGTCTCTTGTAATAGTCTTTATTTTAAAGTCTATTTTGTCTGATATGAGAATTGCTACTCCAGCTTTCTTTTGATTTCCATTTGCATGGAATATCTTTTTCCATCCCCTCACTTTCAGTCTGTATGTGTCCCTAGGTCTGAAGTGGGTCTCTTGTAGACAGCATATGTATGGGTCTTGTTTTTGTATCCATTCAGCCAGCCTGTGTCTTTTGGTGGGAGCATTTAATCCATTTACATTCAAGGTAATTATCGATATGTATGTTCCTATTCCCATTTTCTTAAATGTATTGGGTTTGTTATTGTAGGTGTTTTCCTTCTCTTGTGTTTCTTGCCTAGAGAATTTCCTTTAGCATTTGTTGTAAAGCTGGTTTGGTGGTGCTGAACTCTCTCAGCTTTTGCTTGTCTGTAAAGGTTTTAATTTCTCCATCGAATCTGAATGAGATCCTTGCTGGGTAGAGTAATCTTGGTTGTAGGTTTTTCTCCTTCATGACTTTAAGTATATCCTGCCACTCCCTTCTGGCTTGCAGAGTTTCTGCTGATAGATCAGATGTTAACCTTATGGGGATTCCCTTGTGTGTTATTTGTTTTTTTTCCCTTGCTGCCTTTAATATGTTTTCCTTATATTTAATTTTTGACAGTTTGATTAATATGTGTCTTGGCATGTTCCTCCTTGGGTTTATCCTGTATGGGACTCTCTGTGCTTCCAGGACTTGATTAACTATTTCCTTTCCCATATTAGGGAAGTTTTCAACTATAATCTCTTCAAAAATTTTCTCAGTCCCTTTCTTTTTCTCTTCTTCTTCTGGTACCCCTATAATTCGAATGTTGGCACGTTTAATGTTGTCCCAGAGGTCCCTGAGACTGTCCTCAGTTCTTTTCATTCTTTTTTCTTTATCCTGCTCTGTAGTAGTTATTTCCACCATTTTATCTTCCAGGTCACTTATCCTTTCTTCTGCCTCAGTTATTCTACTATTGATCCCATCTAGAGTATTTTTAATTTCATTTATTGTGTTTTTCATCATTGCTTGGTTCCTCTTTAGTTCTTCTACATCCTTGTTAAATGTTTCTTGCATTTTGTCTATTCTATTTCCAAGATTTTGGATCATCCTTACTATCATTATTCTGAATTCTTTTTCAGGTAGACTACCTATTTCCTCTTCATTTGTTAAGTCCAGTGTGTTTTGAGCCTGCTCCTTCATCTGCTGTGTGTTTTTCTGTCGTCTCATTTTGCCTCTCTTACTGTGTTTGGGGTCTCCTTTTCACAGGCTGCAGGTTCGTAGTTCCCGTTGTTTTTGGTATCTGTCCCCAGCGGCTAAGGTTGGTTCAGTGGGTTGTGTAGGCTTCCTGGTGGAGGGAACTAGTGCCTGAGTTCTGGTGGATGAGGCTAGATCTTGTCTTTCTGGTGGGCACGTCCACGTCTGGTGGTGTATTTTGTGGTGTCTGTGGCCTTATTATGATTTTAGGCAGCCTCTCTGCCAATGGATGGGGTTGTGTTCCTGTCTAGCTAGTTGTTTGGCATAGGATGTCCAGCACTGTAGCTTGCTGGTCGTCGAGTGAAGCTGGGTCTTGATGTTGAGATGGAGATCTCTGGGAGATTTTTGCCGTTTGGTATTACGTGGAGCTGGGAGGTCTCTTGTGGACCAGTGTTCTGAAGTTGGCTCTCCCACCTCAGAGGCACGGCCCTGATGCCTGGCTGGAGCACCAAGAGCCTTTCATCCACACGGCTCAGAGTAAAAGGGAGAAAAAATAGAAAGAAAGAAAGAAAGAGGCTATAATATAGTGAAGTAAAATAAAGCTATTGTAAAGCAAAGCTATACAGACAAAATTTCACCCAGAAGCATATACATATACACTCACAAAAAAAAGGAAAAGGGGAAAAATTAATATCTCCTGCTCCCAAAGTCCACCTCCTGAATTTGGGCTGATTCGTTGTCTATTCAGGTATTCAGTAGATGCAGGTACATCACGTTGTTTGTGGAGTTTTAATCCGCTGCTTCTGAGGCTGCTGGGAGAGATTTCCCCTTCTCTTCCCTGTTCGCACAGCTCCTGGGGTTCAGCTTTGGATTTGGACCCGCCTCTGCGTGTAGGTCGCCTGAGGGCGTCTGTTCCCCGCCCAGACAGGACGGGGTTAAAGGAGCAGCTGCTTCGGGGGCTCTGGCTCACCCAGGCCGCGGGGAGGGAGCGGTACGGAGGAGGCGGGGCGAGCCTGCGGCGGCCGAGGCCGGCGTGACGTTGCACCAGCTCGAGGCGCGCAGTGCGTTCTCCCGGGGATGTTGTCCCCGGATCCCGGGACCCTGGCAGTGGCGGGCTGCACAGGCTCCCGGGAGGGGAGGTGTGGAGAGTGACCTGTGCTCACACACAGGCTTTTTGGAGGCGGCAGCAGCAGCCCCAGCGTCTCACGCCCGTCTCTGGGGTCCACGCTGATCGCCGTGGCTTGCGCCCTTCCCTGGAGTTCGTTTAGGTGGCGCTCTGAATCCCCTCTCCTTGCGCGCAGCGAAACAAAGAGGCAAGAAAAAGTCTCTTGCCTCTTCGGCAGCTGCAGACCTTTTCCCGGTCTCCCTCCCGGCTAGCTGTGGTGCGCCAACCCCTTCAGGCTGTGTTCACGCCGCCAGCCCCAGTCCTCTCCCTGCGATCCGACCGCAGCCCGAGCCTCAGCTCCCAGCCCTGCCCGCCCCGGCGGGGGAGCAGACAAGCCTCTCGGGCTGGTGAGCGCCGCTCGGCGCCGAGCCTCTGTGCGGGAGTCTCTCCGATTTTCCCTCTGCGCCCCTGTTGCTGTGGGATCCGCGCTGATAGCCGCGGCTCGCGCCCTTCTCTGGAGTTCGTTTAGGCGGCGCTCTGAATCCCCTCTCCTTGCCCGCCGTGAAACAAAGAGGCAAGAAAAAGTCTCTTGCCTCTTCGGCAGCTGCAGACTTTTTCCCCGGACTCCCTCCCGGCTAGCTGTGGTGCGCTAACCCCTTCAGGCTGTGTTCACGCTGCCAGCCCCAGTCCTCTCCCTGCGATCCGACCGAAGCCTGAGCCTCAGCTCCCAGCCCCGCCCGCCCCGGCGGCTAAGCAGACAAGCCTCTCGGGCTGGTGAGTGCTGCTCGGCGCCGAGCCTCTGTGCGGGAACCTCTCCGCTTTGCCCTCCGCACCTCTGTGGCTGCGCTCTCCTCCGAGGCTCTGAAGCTTCCCCCCTCCGCCCCCCGCAGTCTCCGCCCGCGAAGGGGCTCCTAGTGCGTGGAAACCTTTCCTCCTTCACGGCTCCCTCCCACTGGTGCAGGTGCCGTCCCTATTCTTTTGTCTCTGTTATTTCTTTTTTCTTTTGCCCTACCCAAGTACGGGGGGAGTTTCTTGCCTTTTTGGAGGTCGGACGTTTTCTGCCAGCGTTCAGTGGGTGTTCTGTAGGAGCAGTTCCACGTGTAGGAGTATTTCTACTGTATCTGTGGGAAGGAATGTGATCTCCGCGTCTTACTCTTCCGCCATCTTCTCTATCATCCCCGTGTGTATGTCTTCAGGTTAACATTTTCATCTTATTCAAATATATACCCAGGAGTGGAATTGGTGAATCATATAGTAGTTCTACTTTCAGCTTTTTTTTGTGGGAACTCGATTCTGTTTTCCACAGTGGCTGCACCAATTTACATTCCCACCAACAGTGTACAAGGGTTCCCTTTTCTCTACACCCTCTCCAGCATTTGTTATTTGTGGTCTTTTTGATGATAGACGTTCTGACAGGTATGAGGTGATATCTCATTTTGGTTTTGATTTGCATTTCTCTGATTACTGATGTTGAGCATCTTTTCATGTGTCTGTTGGCCATCTGTATGTATTCTTTGGAAAAATGTCGATTCAGGTCATCTGCTCATTGCTTAATCAGGTTTTTTTGTTGTTGTTGTTATTGAGTTGTATAAGTCCTCTATATATTTTGGGAATTACCCCTTATTGGTCATATCATTTGCAAATATTTTCTCCCATTCAGTAGGTGGTCTTATTGTTTTGTTGATGGTTACCTTTGCTGTGCAAAAGATTTCAGTTTAATTAGGTCCCATTTGTTTATTTTTGCCTTTTTATCCCCTTTGTCTCAGGAGACAGATCCAAAACAAATGTTGCTATGATTTATCTTGAAGACTGTTCTGCCTATGTTTTCTTATAGGAGTTTTATGGTTTCTGGTCTTACATTTAGGTCTTTAATCTATTTTGAGTTTATTTTTGTACATGGAGTAAGGAAATGTTTTAATTTCACTCTTTTTATGTAGCTGTGCAGTTTTTCCAGGGCCACTTATTGTATATTCTTGCCTCCTTTGTTGTAGTTGAATTGACCATCAGTGTGTTTGTTTATTTCTCAGCTCTCTATGTTGTTCCATTCATCTATGTGTCTGTTTTTGTACCGGGACAATACTGTTGTGATTACTGTAGTTCTATAGTATAGGCTGAAGTCAGGGAGCATGATACCTCTAGCTTTCAAGATTTTTTTGACTATTTGGAGTCTTTTGTGTTTCCATATAAATTTTAAAATTATTTGTTGTAGTTCTGTGAAAAATACCATTGGTATTTTGATAGAGATTGCATTTTATTGTAAACTGCCTTGGGTAGTATGGTCACTGTAACAATATTAGCTCTTCCAATCCATGAATGAGGTGTATCTTTCCATCTGTTTGTGTCATCTTCAGTTTTTTTTATCAGTGTCTTCTGCTTCTCTGAGTATAGGTTTTTTAACCTCTTTAGGGAGGGTTATTGCTAGGTATTTTATTCTTTTTAATATGATTGTAAATGAGATTGTTTCCTTAATTTCTCTTTCTGATAGTTCATTGTTAGTGTATAGAAATGCAACAGACTTCTGTATATTAATTTTGTATCTTGTAACTTAAATTTATTGAGCTCTAGTGGTTAGTTTGGCGGCATCTTTAGGATTTTTCTATGTATGGTATCATGTCATCTGCAAACAGTGACAGTTTTACTTCTTCCTTTCTAATTTGGATTCCTTTTTTCTTTTCTGAATGCTGTGCCTAGGACTTCCAATACTATGTTGAATAAAAGTGTTGAGAGTGGGTATCCTTTGTTTCTAATCTTAGAGAAAATGTTTTCAGCTTTTCACTGTTGAATATGATGTTAGCTGTGGGCTTAACATGTATGGCTTTTATTACATTGGGGATATTCCCTCTATACCCACATTCTGGAGACATTTTTATCATAAATGGATACTGACTTTTGTCAAAAGCTTTTTCTGCATCTATTGAGATGATCATATCATTTTTTATTCAATTTGTTAATGTGGTGTATCGCATCCATTGATTTTGGTGAATACTGAACCATCCCTGCATTCCTGGGATAAATCCTACTTGATCATGTTACATGATTCATTTTTAATGTGTTGTTAGATTTGGTTTGATATTTTGTTGAGGATTTTCTCCACTATGTTTATCACTGATGTTGCCTATAGTTTTCTTGTTTTGTAATATCTTTGTGTGGTTTCAGTATCACGGTGATGCTGGCATCATAGAATGAGTTCAAAAGCATTCCTTCCTGTGCAATTTTTTGGAATAGTTTGAGAAGATAGGTGTTAACTCTTCTCTAAATGTTTGATAGAATTCACCTGTGAAGACTTCTGGTTCTGGACTTTTGTTTCTTGGGAGTTTTTAAAAATTACTTATTCAATTTCATTATTGGTAATTGGTCTGGTCATATTTTCTATTCCTTCCTGGTTCAGTCTTATGAGGTTTTACATTTAAAGGAATTTGTCCATTTCTTTTAGGTCGTCTATTTTATTGACATAGTTGTTTGTAGTAATGTCTTATGATCCTCAGTATTTCTGTGTTATTAGTTGTTGTAACTTCTCCTTTTTCATTTTTGATTTTATTGATTTGGACCCCTTTGTCTTGATGAGTCTCACTAAATGTTTATCAATTTTTGTTTATCTTTTCAAAGAACCAACTTTTAGTTTCATTGATCTTTTCTTTCTTTCTTTTTTTTTTTTTTTAGGTATTTATACCATTTATCCTCCAATCTATATGATATCTTTCCTCCTACTAACTTTGGTTTTGTTCTTTCCTAGTTCCTTTAGGTGTAAGGTTAGGTTGTTTATTTGAGATTTTTCTTGTTTCCTGAGGTAAGCTTGTATTGCTGTAAACTTCCTTCTTAGAACTGCTTTTGCTGTATCCCACAGATTTTTGAATCATTGTGGTTTTGATTTCATTTGTCTCCAGGTATTTTTTGATTTTGTCTTTTTTTTCCAGTCATCCATTGGTTGTTTAGTAGCATATTGTTTAGCCTCTAAGTGTTTGTTTTTTTGCAATTTTTTCTTGTAGTTTATTTCTAGTCTCATAGTATTGTGGTCAGAAAAGATGCTTGATATGATTTCAGTTTTCTTAAATTTACTGAAACTTGTTTTGTGGCCTAGCAAGTGATCTATCCTGAAAAATGTTCCATGTGCACTTAAAGAATGTGTATTCTGCTGCTTTTGGATGGAAGGTTCTATCTATGAAGTTCATCTGGTCTAAAGTGTCATTTAAAGCCAGTGTTTGCTTATTGATTTTCTTTCTGGATGATTTTTCCGTTGATGTTACGGGGTGTTAAAGTTCCTTACTATTACTGTGTTACTGTCAATTGTTGCATTTATGTCTGTTAATATTTTCTTTATGTATTTAGGTGTTCCTAGGTTGGGTGCTTATATATTTACAATTGTTACATCTTATTCTGGGATGGATCTTGATCATCATATGATGTCCTTTGTCTCTAGTATCAGTTTTTGTTTTAAAGTTTATTTTTTTTTTAATCATAAGTATTTCCACTCCACCTTTCTTTTCATTTTCATTTTCATTTGCATGGAATACCTTTTCCCTGTTCTCACTTTCAGTCTGTGTGTGTCTTTAGATCTGAAGTGAATCTCTTATAAGCTGCATACACATGGATTTTGTTTTTTTAATCCATTCAGCCACTCTGTCTTTTAATTGGAGCATTTAGTCCATTTACATTTAAAGTAATCATTGATATCTAGGTACTTACTGCCATTTTGTTAATTGTTTTGTGATTGCACTTGTAGTCCTTTTTTCTTCCTTTCTTCTTCTTTTGTTCTCTTCCCTTGTGATTTGATGATTATCTTTAGTGTTATGTTTGGATTCCTCTAGTTTCTGTGTGTATATCTATTATAAATTTTTGGTTTGTGGTTTCTATGAGGTTTATATATAGCTCTGTGTGTGTGTATGATTATTTAACTTACTGATCTCTTAATTTCAAATGCATTTTAACAATCCTTCATTTTTACTCTTCCCCTCAGTTACTTTTTATTTTTATTGGAGTATAGTTGCTTTACAGTGTTGTTAGTTTCTGCCATACAGTGAAGTGAATCAGCCACATGTATACATATTTTACATCAAGTTGTTTTGTGTATCCCTTAATGGTTTACTGTGGATCTAGATTATTTTACTACTTTTGTCTTTTAACCTGACTACTAACTTTGTACATGATTAATATACTACCTTTATTGTATATTTACCTTTACTGATGAGCTTTTTCTTTTCATATTTTTCATGTTTTGTAGTTGTAATCTTTAATTTTTTACTTAGAGAAATCCCTGTAACATTTTTTGTAAAGCTAGTTTGGTGGTGCTGAACTGTTTTACCTTTTGCTTGTCTGTAAAGCTTTTCATCTCTTCATCAAATATGAATGAGGGCCTTGTCAGGTAGAGTATTCTTCACTGTAGGTATCCCCATTACTTAAAAAATTTTTTAAATTTTTATTGGAGTGTAATTGCTTTACAATGTTATGTTTCTGACACACAGAAAAGTGAGTCAGCCATACACACACACACATTCCCTCCCTCTTGGACCTTCCTCCCCCACCATCACACAACTAGGCCATCACAGAGCACCGAGCTGAGCTCCCTGTGCTATACAGCAGGTTCCCACTAGCTATCTGTTTCACACATAGTAGTGTATTTATGTCAAACCTAATCTCCCAATTAATCCCACCTTCTCCCTCACCCCCATGTCCACACGTCCATTCTCTATGTCTGCCTTTCTATTCCTGACCTGCAAGTAGGTTCATCTGTAGCATTTTTCTAGATTCCACATATGCGTTAATATACAATATTTTTTCTCTTTCTGACTTACTTCACTCTGTATGACAGACTCTAGGTCCATCCACATCTGTACAAATGACCCAATTGCGTTTCTTTTTATGGCGGAGTAATATTCCATTATATATATGTACCACATCTTTATCTATTCATCTGTCGATGGACATTTAGGTTGTTTCCATATCTTGGCTATCATAAATAGTGCTGCAACAGACATTGGTGTACATGTATCTTTTTAAATTATGGTTTTCAAGGCTATATGCCCAGGAGGGGGATTGCTGGGTCATATGGTAATTCTATTATTAGTTTTTAAAGGAATCTCCATACTGTTCTCCACAGTGGCTGTATCAATTTATATTCCCACCAACAGTGCAAGAGGGTTCCCTTTTCTCCACACCCTCTCCAGCATTTCTTTATTTATTAAATTTTTAAATTTTATTAATTTTTTTATACAGCAGGTTCTTATTAGTCATCAATTTTATACACATCAGTGTATACATGTCAATCCCAATCACCCAATTCATCACACCACCATCCCCACCCCCCCGCGGCTTTCCCCCCTTGGTGTCCATACATTTGTTCTCTATGTCTGTGTCTCAACTTCTGCCCTGCAGACTGGTTCATCTGTACCATTTTTCTAGGTTCCACATATATGAGTTAATATATGATACTTGTTTTTCTCTTTCTGACTTACTTCACTCTGTATGACAGTCTCTAGATCCATCCACGTCTCTACAAATGACCCAAATTTGTTCCTTTTTATGGCTGAGTAATATTCCATTGTATATATGTACCACATCTTCTTTATCCATTAGTCTGTCAATGGGCATTTAGGTTGCTTCCATGACCTGGCTATTGTAAATAGGGCTGCAATGAACATTGGGGTGCATGTGTCTTTTTGAATTGCAGTTTTCTCTGGGTATATGCCCAGTAGTGCAATTGCTGGGTCATATGGTAATTCTATTTTTAGTTTAAGGAACCTCCACACTGTTTTCCATAGTGGCTGTATCACTTTACATTCTCACCAACAGTGCAAGAGGGTTCCCTTTTCTCCACACCCTCTCCAGCATTTGTTGCTTGTAGATTTTCTGATGATGCCCATTTTAACTGGTGTGAGGTGATACCTCACTGTAGTTTTGATTTGAATTTCTCTACTAATTAGTGATGTTGAGCAGCTTTTCATGTGCTTCTTGGCCATCTCTATGTCTTCCTTGAAGAAATGTCTACTAAGGTCTTCTGCCCATTTTTGGATTGGGTTGTTTGTTTCTCTAATATTGAGCTGCATGAGGTGTTTATATATTTTAGAGATTAATCCTTTGTCCGTTGATTCGTTTGTATACCCTCTCCCATACTGAGGGTTGTCTTTTCGTCTTGTTTATGGCTTCCTTTGCTGTGCGAAAGCTTTTACGTTTCGTTAGGTCCCATTTGTTTATTTTTGTTTTTATTTTCGTTACTCTAGGAGGTGGGTCATAGAAGATCTTGCTGTGATTTATGTTAGAGTGTTTTTCCTATGTTTTCCTCTGAGTTTTATAGTGTCCAGTCTTACATTTAGGTCTTTAATCCATTTTGAGTTTATTTTTGTGTATGGTGTTAAGTAGTGTTCTACTTTCATTCTTTTACATGTAGCTGTCCAGTTTTCCCAGCACCATTTATTGATGAGGCTGTCTTGTCTCCATTGTGTATTCTTGCCTGCTTTGTCATAGATTAGGTGACCGTGGGTGCATAGGTTTATCTCTGGGCTTTCTGTCCTGTTCCATTGATCTGTATTTCTGTTTTGGTGCCAGCACCATACTGTCTTGATTACTGTAGCTTTGTAGTATAGTCTGAAGTTGAGGAGCCTGATTCCTCCCACTCCGTTTTTCTTTCTCAAGATTGCTTTGGCTATTCGCGGTCTTTTGTGTTTCCATACAAATTGTATAATTTTTTGTTCTAATTCCGTGAAAAATGCTACTGGTCATTTGATAGGGATTGCATTGAACCTGTAGATTGCTTTAGGTAGTATAGTCATTTTCACAATATTGATTCTTCCAATCCAGGAGCATGTTATATCTCTGCATCTGTTTGTTTCATCTTTGATTTCTTTCTGAGTAGAGGTCTTTTGCCTCCTTAGGTAGGTTTATTCCTAGATATTTTATTCTTTTGTTGCAGTGGTAAATAGGAGTGTTTCCTTAATTTCTCTTTCTGATCTTTCACTGTTAATGTATAGGAATGCAAGAGATTTCCGTGCATTTATTTTGTATCCTGCAACCTTATCAAATTCATTGATTAGCTCTAGTAGTTTTCTGGTGGCATCTTTAGGATTTTCTATGTATAGTATCATGTCATCAGCAAACAGTGACAGTTTTACTTCTTCTTTGCCAGTTTGTACTGATTTTATTTCTTTTTCTTCTCTGATTGCCATGTCTAGGACTTCCAATCCCTGTACTTTAAATATATCATGCCACTTCCTTCTGGACTGCAGAATTTTTGCTGTAAAGTCAGCTGATTAGCCTTATGGGTGTTGCCTTGTATGAAACTTGTTGCTTTTTCCTTGCTGTTTATAATAGTCTCTCTTTATCTTTTTTTTTTAAATTTTTTTTTTTTTTTATAGCTACTTTATTTATTTATTTCTTTATTTTTGGCTGTGTTGGGTCTTCAGTTCTTGCGAGGGCTTTCTCTAGTTACGGCAAGTGGGGGCCACTCTTCATCGCGGTGCAGGGACCGCTCTTCATCGCGGTGCGCGGGCCTCTCACTATCGCGGCCCCTCCCGCTGCGGGGCACAGGCTCCAGACGCGCATGCTCAGCAGTTGTGGCGCACGGGCTCAGTTGCTCCGCGGCATGTGGGATCTTCCCAGACCAGGGCTCGAACCCGTGTCCCCTGCATTGGCAGGCAGACTCTCAACCACTGCGCCACCAGGGAAGCCCCTCTCTTTATCTTTAATTCTTGTCATTTCAATTACAATATGTCTCTGTGTGGTCCTCTTTGGGTTGATCATGTTTGGGACTCTATGCTTCCTGGACTTGGATGTCTGTTTCTTTTCACAGGTTATGGAAGTTTTCAGCTATTACATCCTCATATATATTCTCTGCCCCTTTTTCTTTCTTCTTCCTTCTGGGACCCCTATAATGTGAATGTTTGTACATTTGACATTGTCCCAGAGGTCCCTTAAATTGTCTTCATTCCTTTTTTTTCTTTTTTCTTTTTTCTTTTATGTTCACCTTCAGTGATTTCTACTACTCTGTCTTCCAGCTCACTGATTTGTTCCTCTGTATCATCTAGTCTACTGTTGATTCCTTCTAGAGTATTTTTCATTTCAGTTCTTGTATTCCTCATCTGTTGTGTTTTTCTTTGTTTTCTGTCTCTTTGTGAAAAATTTCTAACTTCTTGCTCTGTTCATCTATTCTCCTGAACTCTTTGATCATCGTACAATCATTACCTTTAACTTGATTGGCTATCTCCACTTCATTTAATTCTTCTGGAGTTTTATCTTGTTCTTTCATTTGGAACATGTTTCTCTGTCTCCTCATTTTGCCTAATTGCTCTTTTTATTTCTCTGTATCTGGTACCTAGTCTACATTTTCTGACCTTGGAGAAATGGCCTTTTGCAGGAGATGTCCTGTGCATCCACTTCTCTTTGGTCACTAGAACTATGCATTTTAGGAGTGCTCCCTATGTGGACTGCTTGGGGCCTTCTGTTGTGGTGGGCTGACTACTTTGGGTGGTCTGGTAGGCTTGGCTGCACCCTGGTCTGCCTGGCCCTGCCTTGTGCAGAGGCTGCTGGCCTCTTCTTGGTGTGGCCAGGTTATGTGATGCCTGACAGCAGAACCCCAGGGGGCCACCCAGGGCTAGTTTTTGGTCACTGGCAAGTAGACTTGGGGTCCAGGATATCCTGGGGCTAGTGTCTGCCTATTGTTGGATGAAACCAAGTCCTGAGGCTAGTGCCAGCCATGCTAGTGGGCATGGCTGGGGCCCAGCTGATACCAAGGTTAGTGCTAGCTTGCTGGTGGATGGGCTGGGTCTGCAGGCTGCAAGGCTGTGGTTTTTCTGGGGCTGCTAACTGCCCACTTGTGGGTGAGGCTGGTCCTGAGGCTAGAAATGGCTTGGTGGTAGGTGGGGCCAGGTATTCTGGGGATGGTCCCTGCTCACTGATGGATGGAGCTGGGTCCCATGGTCTCTGGCTGCAGGGCCCTGGGTGTCCCAGATCTAGTGCCTGTACACTGGTGTGTAGGGCCTGGTCCTGGGCTGTTGAGTGGGCAGGGCTGTATCCAGGGGAAGCTGTGGGTTTGGGGGTTTTAAAGCAGCCTGTCTGACAATGTGCTAGAGATTCACTGATGTTGTATATATTGGTATTTCATTCTTTCATTTAGCTGAGTAATTGTCCACTGTAGTATCTATTTTTTTGTCATTGCTATGTTGCAACCTCAACTATATAGTTTATTCTTTACAACATGTTTGCTGCTGACTACTTTTATCAGCCTATTTTCTGCCTGTAGAACCTTGAGGGTCCAACAGCCTACATTGATTTTTGTATTCATCTTCTTTCAGTTCTTTTCACAACCTCAGGCCCAGAATGTCCATGGGCTACAGAGGATTATTCATAGACCTTGAAACCTAATAGAGTTTGCCCACTTGAACTTTGAGGAAACTGAGATTCAGAGAGGTCATATTGCTATATGTATAGGAATATGAATCTATCTCATTATAAAGCCAAAATTTTTTCCTTTTATCATAGTACTTTTTTTGGTGTGATGGGTTATGTAGTGTGTTCTTTGATAAAAGGGAACATTTAATTCATCAGGAGAATAAGAGAGTTTGTGGATAATAATATCTAAAAGGAAATTATTTTATGAAGAAAATTGAATTTCACTGAGAAATTTAACAATGATTTTTTTACATAAGATACAGAACATTTGCTCATTTCTTAAGATTTCCACTCTAATAAATTATGACATTAAAATAGGTCTAAATGAAGATCTTTATATAGGTAGTTAAGGTGAGTATAATTGTAGCTTTTGGGTTAAATAAGTATGTACAAGACAGAAATAGGAAATCCAAAGGGGTAGACATGTAACATCTATTTTAAAATGGCCAAGAAATTTTATGAAGAATGCCTAAAATTATACCTGATTATCTTGCAATGGTAATAGTAGCTTCTGTTTTCAGTGGTCTGGCCTACCTTTCCAGGTACTGGTGTTTTGTGTGTGGAGGAGGGGGTGGGGAGTTGGCAGGGGCTGGTTTGATTCTTTTTCCTGCTTACTTCATTTCATTAGTTCACTACAATTTTTATCATTATTATTTGCCAGTGCTGTATTTCAACCTCAACCATACACCTTATACTTTAAAACATGAATGATCAGTTTTTTATATCCAAGTGTTAAACTTGTCTTTCCTGTGTCAGTTCTCTTTAGAGCTATTTAAGAAATTGTCATTTAAAAAAAGTTGCTTTGTAATAATTACAATTTTTCATTTGAATGAAAGACATGAGGTAAATTTTCCATTGCAAAGAACATGTTAGTATGGTTAAATACCTGTGCAGAGAACAATATTTAAAACTGGCAGATATTTCTTCCTATATTGGTCAAGTGTATGATCTGTCCTTTGGTCAAGTTCTTTGTTTAGGAACTGGTTTTTTTCTTAACACTGGATCTTCTTTATGTTTCTTTGATAATCAGATGAGATGATATTAATACTGGCTCTCGGCTATCCTTTAATTGACTAACAATTTACCATGGACTGTTCTTGGGAAATTCTTAGGAAAATTTTCTGTCTTTATAATTTGGAAAACTGTCTTATGATCAACCCATAACTATTATAATAATAATAGAAACAATAACAATGATACGTATGCTATTTAAAATGTGTTAACTGACCATGACTTTATTATTAACAACACTTGCCCATAGATTTATAAACAGGGTCTAAATTTCATACTATAATACCGCTATTTCTACTAACTAGCTAATATATATTAACACTTACCTTGCTAAATACCTACCCTCATTGGATTCCTGTAGAGCCTATGGGATGAATAATATTACATTGATTTTTAAAGATTAGTTAAATGAGATTTCAAGAAATTAGGCAACAAGTTTACATAGCTATTAAGAGATAGAGGTAAGATTTTAAGCTTCTGTCACACTTCAGAGACTAGAACCTTAACTGTTATGAATATTGCCTCTCCTATATGGTTCTGATGCTTTAAGTAAACTCTCCGTTGAACCAACAGATACTTATTTTATGCTGACCATGTGCCAGTCACTGAGAAGGACACTAGGAAAAAAAGGTCCCTGCCTTTAAAATGTTCAATTTAAACACAGACAATCATGGAATGCCCCAATAAAAGTGTTTTGAGTAAACTATTGGTTTAAAACACTGGCAGTTATTTTTTTGAGGTTCATTTATATTTTTAAAAAATGAATTTTTTATATTTCAATGCTGAGAAGAAGGAAAAAGAAAAGGTAGACCAAATTGGTCTACCTCAACAAATTGGTAGACCTGCTTAGAAAGGTCTTTTTGTTTTTGTGGTTTGTTTTTTCTGTTAGAAAACTCAGAGAGGAAAGGGGAAATAATATTTTTTTTCCAACTCTTCCACTATCTAAATACAACACTGCAGCTATATGTTGGATAGGGAGATATAATTTCCATTTTAAAGATAAAGAAATGGATTCTCAACCACATAGAAAACAAGTGCTGAGTTGAAATTGTGGATTATGCTCAAAGTTGTAGCTTCATTCAAAAATCTTGGTAATAGAATTCTTTTTCCATTCTTTATTCCATCTCTTCTATTTGCTGCTTTTTTAAAAAACATGGCTAATTTAAAGTTTTAATGATACCTATGTATCCTAAGTGAGTGTTTCTTGGAAGCAGAACATGAGATGGGGATTTAGTTAATGTGATTTATTTGGAAAGTAATCTCAAGTCCACAGGAGTGAGAAAAGCAAGGAAGAGCAAAGGAAAAAGGCTGAGCAAGGATGGAATCTCCCCTGGAGTCTTACTGCACTGTGACTGCAGGGGGACTCTCAAGAGCACAAACTGCACCATAGTTAGTTCATCCTTGAAGCAAGGGGGCGGGCTTTTGTATCCTGCGCCAGTCCGTCTTTGATGGAGGGCTGTTTTCCAAGGAAGTGGCAGCTGTGAGGCGCTGACAGCCAGTTCTCAGAGCAGCTGAGAGATGGATGCGCCAGCAGGCAAAGGGGTTCTGGACAGGACCCCTCCACCATCCTCCATGCATTTGTATTTTAGAGCACCTACGGTTCATAATGCTGTGCTGAGTTTCTTTGATTTCACATTTGTGTATTCCCCAGGGCCATTATGAGCACGTAGTGATTGCTAATGATTCAGTATAAGATTACCTGGAGGCTCGATAGCTAGTGAGCTAGAAAAGCCTGTTTTGTAGAGATAAATGTTAGTTTTTGACTGATTGGTCAGTGACTTATTTGGAATTATACCCAATGCCTTAATGTTCAGTCCTTTAGAGTAAACTTACTATGAAAATACTGCATTTATAATTGCAACGATAAAGCCTATGTAAACTCTATTTTTATCTGTTTACTCCTAATTATCGTGTGGTTTGGCAGTGTGGAGTTATCAGGAAATGGGGGCAATCATCTAGGGATTTTTCCATCTGAAAACGATTGCTTCAAGCTCATGGTGTGTGAGATTCTTTTGCCATTTTCTTTTGTTCTCTGTCACTGAGGCAAGAATGAGGCCTATATACAACATACTTTATTACAGTCATTTGCACAAACCTTTTATCTGAAGAAAAGATTCAATAACTGAATTGAATCAAACCTGTTGGGTTGGGATAAAGAATGCTAAATTCTGCAACATGATTCTCTTAGATGAAATACTTGTCACACTGTCTTGATTATATCGATGCATTTAGTAAAAGGGTTTTTTTCTCCTTTGTTCCCCCTAATAAGGCATTTTTGCTGAAGGGAATGCAAAAGCAGAAGTTTTTCTTGTTCTCCTCCTGTTTTGCTTCTCTCTGGCTATGATTACACTGACATCTGAAATAACAGAGTCCACCACTGAGACGCCTGGTTGAATGTTAAATACAGTGTGTCTCTACCACCCTGGTCTATATGAAGGGGTATCAGTATTTTATTCGAAACCGTACATCAGTTTGGGTTTTATCCTATGATTATCTAAATTAGGGTCTATGTTTAGCTGAGACAATAACAGCCACAACAACCCACAGTTTAGTAAAGCCAAGGATAACTTTAAAAGAAAAGTCACAGATGAAAGAGACGTAGCTTCCCTCTTATGTGTAGTCTTACATGCTTTTGTTTACCAGCTGCATTTTAGAGGAAAATGAGAGTATTTCATCCAGAATAGAATATATTATTATAATTTAGAAGGAAATCTGGAATGAAAGTAAGAAGAATAAGAAAGGCAACTAAGAATTCTAGTATAAAATAAATTATCATAAGGTAATATATTTGAAAATTACTTAAATCAATAAATAGTTAGGTTCCATTCCTAGCAAATATAACCTTTAATTAAGAAATAAAACTTCATTGGTTATTAGTTCTTATTTTATGGGCCTTTTAAGAAACCATAGCTTATTTATAGACATTGGGATGCAGTAAGTGTATCCTTTTGACCATAGGCACCACGTCTTAAATACGTCATGTTTCTTTGAGTTTTAGGAGACATTGAAAATAGAGTTTCAATGCATTTCTTTAAAGGTGGAGAATGCTTTGAAAATATACATATAAAAAATATATAATATCACTTGGGACCTAAACAACTGAAGGAATTTTAGAGAAGTTTGTCGTGAAGGAGAATAGGAGTATACCACACATTTACAACAAACAAGAAGGTAAGAGTAAGTTTTATAATTTTATGCTTTGGAGGTAATGGAAAAGAATTTCTTATCTCTGTAATCCATTGATTTTTTTCCTTAAGACTTAAATGTAGTAAATTTATTTGAGAAAAGATATATTAAAAAAATTTTTTTATATGACATATTTCAGGGTTTGCATAGTTTACTACATCTGTACTGACTTACTAAAGTGAATATGGTATCATCTATCCAGACTCACTAGACCATGAGTCATTTGGAAAACAAATATTTTTTAATTAGCTGAAGATTTATCCTTTTATACACTACAGTGATTTGCTTTAGGTTTTAACTATCTTTAATGAGAATTTTTTTCTAAAATATTTTGTGTGTGTGTGTTCCTAAGACTAGAGAGTGTGATGAAGACAATTTAGGCAATAGACATCATATTAAAGCTCATGGGCTTTGAGGTTGACTGGAGTTAGAATTCTAGTTTTATCACTTAGCAGCTTTTTTTTTTTAAGTTGCTTAAGTTTTTGAAACTTTTTAAATTGAGATATAAGGATAATGTTATATCTCCTGAAATTCTGAAAATTAAGTTTGATCGAGCTTATACAAGGATCCTGGCACATTAATTGCTTGGATGATTCAGGATCATTATAGTGAACCTCAGTTGAGAGATTAGAGTTATTTGACCACATACTCTTTAAAGCTGAGGCTTTTTTGAGTTCTTTTTTGTGATTAAACTTGTTCTCATTCCTAGTCATCTCCTCTCCAATTTGTTCCCTCTAATCTACTCTCAGCCTTGGGGAATCTTTTTTTTTTCCAAGACAGAAAAAGAATAAAAATCAACCACACAATAAGACAGCTAAAAAAAAAAAAATCATTTAACCACTATAATAATTGCCTACAGTGTGCTATTAAGTAAGTAGCCCCTATCCATATTCAATTAAAATTAAGAATCCAATTCTATAGTTTCCCATTTCAAGTACTTCATAGCCACAGTAGCAAGTGGCTACTATATTAGATAGTGCAGAGAAATAAATATTTCCATCATGACAGAATGTTCTGTTGGGCTGTGCTGATTTACAGTGTTTAAAGCTCTGTATTTGTGTTGTGGAATTCTGAAGATGAGTGGAATGTGCCTCTTGTTTCATGTAACTTAAGCGTGGTGAAAGAAAGAGATATTTTTGACCGTGTTTGGGAAAATGTAAGAAATCAGTGAAGATGATGACTATCTGAAAAACATGGGAGAGTTAGAGTAAAGGGTTCAGGATTAAAGGAAGAAAGGACTGAGCTGAGACCTAAAGCGTAATTAATATTTGTGAACTTTCTCAGTGCATGAATTATGATAGAATGTAGCAACGTGGACCTACTTGCAGGAGGAAAGAAGGGGAAGGGATGATTTTTATGTGCATAAGAACTCTTTTAATATTTTCTTTTCAAATGTTTAGTATCTTACAATGAATATGTATTATTTTGATAATCCAAATTATAATTTTATTTTAAAAGAATGATGTAATATTTCAAACCTTTTGTGTCTCTCCCCATCTTCAAATGAATTTGCTGGCATCTGTTTCTATTCTTGTCTTTTCACTGAAAAAGATCTCTCTCCTCCTGTCCAAGACTAATGTATTCTTCAGAGTTTGAATGCCCTTCCTTCCTATCTCATCTTAGATATTGCTTCATATTTCACTCCTTTTCTGTTTTAAAACATGATTTCTCTACTATTTCGCTTCAGCCTATTAATATATATACGATCCTTATATCAACCCCCTGTTTGATCCTGTCTTTCTGTCACTTTTTCAGTCCAGTTTTCTAAAAGGATGCCTTCTCTTTGATTCCTCACTTAGAATTTACTCTGAACCTAAGATTCAATATTCCCCCAACTGTTAAGTGGGTATATCTTTTACCAAGGTCTCCAGTCATCATTGTCAACAATTACCGTTGTCAATTCTAGCAGACTATTTACAGTCCATGTTTTTCTTGGTTAAATAGGTAAATTTAGTGGTCAACATATGCTTATCACTCCCAAATCTGTTTCCACCTCGGATCTCACTGGTAAAGAGATACCACATGTAAAACTGACCACATATGTAACTGACCGTTAAATGTTTCCATCGGGATGTGCTGTAGGCAATTCAAACTTTGCTTTAATACAAACTGATAATCTCACCAAAATCCCTTCTTTCTGCTCCTTCAGCATTTTTCTCTTAGTCAATCGCACCACCGTGTATTCATTTCCTCAAACTAGAAGCTTAGAAAAGACTCTTCTGCGCCCAGGTATATTTGGTTTAGCAATGACTGTTAAGTCCTTTAAAATCCCGCCGGTCCCTCCCTTCCACCCCTACCATCATTGGTTTAGTGAAAGTAAATTTCATCATGAAGTCTCCAACGTTCAATTTTCACCCTTCTCCAGTTCATTCTTCACACTGCCTCCAGGGTGTGGAATTTGAATTCTAAAATTCAAATCCACTATATCATTCTGTTTCCTTTTGTATTTCCTTTATTTTTAACTTTTCTGCTAAAGCTCTCGGGTAGTTTCTCTCACTTCTTAAAATAACTATTTCTTAAATAATTATGTTTCTTGTTAAAGCAACACACAGAATTTCCAAGGTCTTAGTACCATACTGAGGATCCCCAGAAAGGCATCCCGTCTGATGCTTCTCCTACAGTTTCACCCTCCCTTCAGGGTGTCTCAGAGTCACTACTGCCACCAACATGTTATGTCCTGGAGATACCACTTCTCAATTAGATTGTGGTCCCAGATAAGATCCATTCTCTTTTATACAATATGCAAGGAGTGTTTAAGTCTAAATAAAGTTACAAAGCGTATTTATTCAAGTGTTATGGAGAACAAAAAATCAGCAAGGTAAATAACAAAGGTAAAGATTTACTGTTACTTCAAATCTTGCTGGCTTCTTTGCTTTTAAACAAGCTTTAAATCTGCATCCTTAGGACAACATTTTATGTGAAGAAAAAGGAGGCTTCCCATACAGCATTACCCCTGCTCTGCTGCCCTGTGAACAAATAAGTCAGGAATGATGTAGCTCTGCTGTTTCCATTGGCCTCTGCCTGTGCAGATGCTGATGCCAGCCCCTGGCAGTACTTTGATGCGGACTCCCATCATTACGGATGGGTGATCCACGTCTAAAAATCCAGTAGGAACCAGGGTTTGCGGACACTATCCTGGCAGAATAATCTTGATGATGTTAAAGTTATGTTCAAACGTTCCTGTAAAGTGTACAGGCATACCTCATTTTACTGTGTTTCACTGTATTGCACTTTGCAGATACTGTTCTGTTGTTTTTTGTTTGTCTGTTTTTGTTTGTTTACAAATTGAAGGTTTCTGGCAACCCCATGTGGAGCAAGTCTACTGGAGCCATTTTTCCAACAGCATTTGCTCATTTTGTGTCTGAATGTCACATTTTGGTAACTCGGAATATTTCACACTTTTTCATTACTATATTTGTTAGTGATCTGTGATATCAGTGATCTTTATTACTACTGCGTTGTGCTGAAGGGTCAGATGATGGTTAGCATTATTTAGCAATAGAGTATTTAAGGTAGGTACATTGTTTTTTAACACAATACTATTGTACACTTAATACACTACAGTATAGTGTAAACAGAACTTTTATACACATTGGGAAACCAAAATACTCATCTGACTCACTTTCTTGCAATATCCACTTTCTTGCAATATTTGCTTTCTTGGAATATTAACTTTATTGCAGTGGTCTGGAACAAAACCTGAAATCTCTCTGATGTAAGCCTGTATGGCAATAACCTGATGCTGCTTTTAGAAGAATTAAGTGACTATGCCCTGGCCATTGTGAATAGGAAAGTTCCTCCTAATAATGCAACTAGGACCCATCTCAATAGACAGTTGGCTCAATGGCCTAATTATCATCAATTTCATCAGTAAGAACGGCTTACTGATTACTCTCAAATTGCTTTCTTAGACAGTTTCCGATATTCTATCGGTTTATTTATGCCAAATAACTCCATACAGAAAATTGGTCAGTTTAAAAATCTGAAGATAAGTTTTGCAGCTAGTTTGTAGGCGTTGTGGTGGAGTGGAGCATGAGAAAGACACTTGGATTAAAAACTAGATGGTCATTGAGAACCTGACGTTTTAAAATTTGTAGAAATCCATATCTCAATAAAATTTTGTCTTTACAAAATGAGACTGATTCTGTAAGAATTATGTAAAACGTGATTTTCTTTTTTTTCGTTCACATGTGGATTAAATCTTTTTAAAAGCAATCTATTAATTGGCCCTATGTGTATGTCTACAGTACATAATACTAATAATAACCTTGAATCATCTCATAGAACTGGATATTTCTAGATATTCAAAGCATTCTCTTCAGCATAGCTTCAGAGTTAAGGTTAATTTAATTGCAGTCAAAATCTTTTACAATTCTAATATGAGTGAACTCTGAATTGAACCCTCTACCAACAAGTCTGTATCTTTTGAATCAGAGTCAGAAAGAACCTTTGAAATTGTGTAGCTTATTTATTTACAAGCTTGTTTATCTCACCTGGGGAGATAATTAAAAAGAATGCAGATCTCTAGGACTTACCTCACACTGATTTAAGCCTGAGGATCAGGGTTTTTGAGAAATTCTTGAGTTACTGCTGGTGCTGATGTGAGGCACTTTGGGAAGAATAAATTCATTCTTTCCAGTTTACAGATCAGAAGACTGAAGCAGACCAAGGGAGGCAAAGTGACTTCCCCAAATGGTGCAGATTTGAAACAAGATTTTAAGACTCTTAACTTCCAACTCAGTGATATCTGTGAACAAAAGTAGGGAATTTCCCAGATAAAGAACTCTAGGGGTTATTTTAAAAGAATGGGAACTGTATGAGTTTCAGTGATTTCAGTGTGATGGGTGTTGACTAGGAATAAACTTTTATGCTTCTATCTTAGATATTAGACCAGATTCTGAGTAAATTATGTTTGCTTGAGATTGCTGTCATAAATTGAGGTGATGCTAATAAGTGTATTACTTGTGACAAGAACAAGGCATATTACTGTCAATAATATGAATTTTATAATTTATTTTCCATATTACTCTAAGAAATTCAACATGATATTTTCCTTCAACTTTCAGCTTTTTGGTTTTATAAGCTGGATTTTCAAATGACATTGAAATGCAGCATTTTATTCTAAAAACTTACTCACTTGTTCCATAATACAACACTCCTAAGACATGAGCAATCACTTCTTAGGCTGCTGCAAACTCATAATAATGCTAAATTCTTGCCAAGTCAGTAGGTTCAACTAGAGCAACCATTACATGAGTCATAAATCATGACAAAGGACCCATGTAATACCTTAAATTTGTTTTGAAATCCAAAGAACCATGCATTAAAATAAAAGCTAAAGCTAAAATCTATAATGATCCTTACTATTTTCTGCCTGTTGATATACCTCAGCTTTTACCCTATACCTCACTGATGACAATAAGCTCTCGAACGTTTATACGGTTCAGAATTCAGCTCTAAGTGCTCTTGGTAGAACAGCATGAGAGACTCTTAAAGAATGATGTATTTACAATAGTAATTATTTACTCTCATGCTGAATTGAAATTACAGCTTTCTCTTTGGGAAACCATAGCTCTTCCATTATTTACTGGTCCTAGCAAGTACCATTAACCTTTTTTTAAAATTTATTTTTGGCTGCATTGGGTCTTTGTTGCTGTGTGCGGGCTTTCTCTAGTTGCAGCGAGTGGGGACTACTCTATGTTGCGGTGCGTGGGCTTCTCATTGCGGTGGCTTCTCTTGTTGTGGAGCATGGGCTCTAGGTGTGCGGGCTTCAGTAGTTGTAGCGCATGGGCTCAGTAGTTGTGGCACACGGGCTTAGTTGCTCCGCAGCATGTGGGATCTTCCCGGACCAGGGCTGGAACCCGTGCCCCCTGCATTGGCAGGCAGATTCTTAATCACTGCGCCACCAAGGAAATCCCCCATTAACCTTTTATACAGCAGGCAATCCTTTTATTTTTGCCATTGTTAAAATATCTTTCAAGATATACCAGTCAGTGCACTTTCCTCTGAAAGACAGACGTATCTGTCTTTGGTCAGTCATCACAATATGCTTTGAAGCTTTACCATAAGGTCCAGTCATGGTCTTACATGTCAAGTGAGCAGCAGCTTTTGACAGTACCATCTCTGTTCCTGAAGAGCAGATTCAGATTCAGTGTAACCAGAGCAAAATGAGAGGTAGAAATAGAACAACTCTAAGGAGATTTGAGCTCCAAAGATCTGTATTAGTTTCTACATGAGAGGTTGGGCCACATCTGTACTGGCCCTTGTTGATCATCTTAAATTTCTAGTGTCAACCACTTCTGCTATCTTTAGACCTCTTTTAAAAGCAAAGAGGACTTTCTTATTAATAAAGGTTTAATCTTAATTAGCTAGTAAGAAAAATAATCAGAACAGCAATTTGCTGAGCATTGCAGTTGATCAAGTGATGCGTATGAGTACTATCTGTGACAACAAACCTTGTCAGAAATGCCTGCTAAAACTCATCCTTATTCTACACTCCTCTCATACCCTCCCAAGTTCTTTGGTCTTGCTTCTTTGGTCTGAAATCATTCAGATTTTCAACAGTTGAGCTTTAGTATTTTTCTTCTTGTGTTCCTATTATGTTCTCAGAAAAATGGGCAAACGTTGAGAAATAATCCAATCTATTTAAGGTTACTCTGAGATGTTTCATAGTTATTATGTAGAAATGACTTTGTTTCAACTGTTTGGGGGTTGTGACATGATATTATTGCTTTATGCTTTAAGATAATGTTCGTAAATATGAAGTAAACTAAAAAAATATATATACAATATGTGTAAGGTATAAGGACTGATGATCCAAATGCACACCCTGTAGACTCTTGGTTTAAGAAAAATGGTAATCATTCCCTTTGGAATCGCTTTGTAATCGTCCTGAATTCCATTCCCTTTTCTCTCTGCTCAGGTGAAGTTAAATAATACATTTTGTGGTTGACTTTGCTTTCCTTTGGACTTTTACTGTATATCTTTATATGCCAAAGCAAAATGTTTAATGTTTTCATAGGTCAAAATAGGAATTACACTGCACAAAATTGTCTTTATGATTTGTCTTTAAATTGTATTAGATATTATGTTCCAGAAATTCATTTTACTGTTGTTTAAGGATGTAATACAGTCATGTTTACTGTTGTCTCAATATAACATGAACATGTCACAATTTATTGATTTCCTTTGCTAATGTACATTTAGATTGTTCCCATAAATATTCAGTCTTATTATGAGTACTTTTGTCCAAGTGTACATGGGCTAGAGTACTTTAAGGTAAATACTCACTTGTTGAATTATTGGCTTACATGTTTAGCTCTGTTAGAGAATGTCATTTTTTTCCCCAAAATGCTTGAAGCACTTGGCACCAATGTCATCACTTTATAAATGCTTCATTTGTTTCATATCTTACACTTGACATGGTCAGGCTTTTATATTTGCCCATTTTTGTGGGTATGAAAATTTATTTCATGATTTTAATTTTTATTTCCCTGATAAATTTTGAGGTTGAGCATAATTTCATATGTTTATTTGCTGTTTCTGATGAATCTTCTGTAACATGCCTTTATGTTCCTTTTTTGCCACTTTTTCTCTTGAGTTGTGTGTGTTTTTAATAGACTTGCAGGATTTCTTTATATTTTTTGGTTACTATCCCATCTTTTCCCAGTTTCTGGGTTGTTTTATTTTCTCTATGGTATCTTTGATACCATACAACTTTATTAATCGTTTCCTTTTGCATATGTAACTTTCTGTCCTAAGATATGCTTCCCTAACTGACGACATAAAGATACTTCTATATTATCTGTTAAAAGTTTTATAGATTATATTTGACCTTTAAATTTTACACAACTAACTTTTTCGTATATGATGTGAGGGAGATTTCAATGCCATAATTTCATAACATTAAACAATAGTCTCAGTACCCTTTATTAAACTCTATCCTTCTCTACTGACCTATACTAAATCTAATTCTAACATAAATCAAATTCCAGGTATGTATGGGCTTTTGGTTGGGGTTAGGCAAAGGGGCTGAGAGTACTGTCCAACTGGTTTATCCTGTAACCAGTACCACATTATTTTAATTACTGTAACTTTCTAATACTTCTTGACATTTGGTAAGGTATTTCTTCCCACATTTTTGTCTTCCTCAAGAGTGTCTTACGTATTCTTGGATCTTGGTATTTCCATATATGTTTTTCATTTAGCTTTTGAAATTCCAGAAAAATAATAGTTTGGAATGTTAACTGACATTGATCAAACTACTGATCAGTCTGAAGAATTGATATCCATACAATACTGAGACTCTTGATTCATTGTTCATAGTATATTTTCTATACGTAGGTCTTCCAGTAGATTATGTATCTATAAAGATCTGATAATCTTTGTTAAATTTTTAGTATGAACTTTACGTTTTCAGTGATATTGTAAGTAACATCTTTGAAAAATTACATTTTTAAATTAATAGACTTTGTTTTGAAAGTCTGAAACTATTCTAAAAGTAATCAAGCAGGTAGCAGGTAGTACAGAGACTTTCCATATACCCTACCCTAACTCCACAATTTCCTTTATTATTAATATGTTATTTTAATATGGCACATTTTTACAATTAATGAACTGATACTGATATAGTAATATTAACTCAAGTCTATAATTCAGATTTCATTAGTCTTTACCTAACGTCCTTTTCCGTTCCAGGATCCCATGCAGGATACCACATTACATTTAGTCATCATATCTCTTCAGTCTCCTTTTTGCTGTGATAATTTCTCGGACTTTCTTTTTTAAAAAAATTTTTTTATTAGAGTATAGTTGATTTACAATATTGTGTTTGTTTCAGGCGTACGTATACCTCTAGCCACTCTTTTTTTATTTTTATTTTTTAGATTTTTTTCCCACATAGGCCTTTAAAGAGTACTGAGTAGAGTTCCCTGTGCAGGGAACAGCAGGTTCTTATTAGTTATCTATTTTATATATAGTAAGAAGTGTGTATATGTCAGTCCTAATCTCCCAATTTACCCCTCCCCTCCCGCCTTATCCCCTGGTAACCATAAGTTTGTTTTCTACGTGACTCTATTTCTGTTTTCTAAATAAGTTCATTTGTATCATTGCTTTTTAGATTCCACATGTAAGTAGTATCATATGATATTTCTCTTTCTCTGTCTGACTTATTTCACTTAGTATGACAATCTCTAGGTCCATCCATGTTGCTGCAAAAGGCATTATTTCATTCTTTTTTATGGCTGAGTAATATTCCCTCATGTGTATATACTACATCTTCTTTATCCATTCCTCTGTTGATGGACACTTAGGTTGCTTCCATGTCCTGACTATTGTAAATAGTGCTGCAACGAACATTGTGGTACATGACTCTTTTTGAATTACGGTTCTCTTTGAGTATATGCCCAGGAATGGGATTTCTGGGTCATATGGTAGTTCTGTCTAGTTTTTTAAGCAACATCACTACTGTTCTCCATGGTGGTTGTACCAATTTACATTCCCACCAACAGTGTAGGAGTGTTCCCTTTTCTCCACACCCTCTCCAGCATTTATTGTTTGTAGATTTTTTGATGATGGCCATTCTGACTGATGTGAAGTGATACCTCATTGTAGTTTTGATTTGCGTTTCTCTAATCAGCGATGTTGAGCATCTTTTCATGTGCTTTTTTGGCCATCTGTATGTCTTCCAGACTTTGTTTTTGATAACCTTGACGGTTAGGAGGATTACTTACTGTTCAAGTATTTTGTAGAACATTCCTCAATTGAGATTTGTTCTTTCCCATGATTAGACTGGGATTATGGATTTTAGGAAGGAAGACAATAGAGGTAAAGGATCAGTTTTATCACATCATATAAAGGGCAGTTACTAGCTACATGATTTATGACTGTTGATATTGCCCTTGATAACTTGGCTGAAGTAGTATTTATCCAGATACTCCACCACAGTAAAGTTATTTTATTTTGCCCCCTTTCCATTCTGTACTTTTGGAGGTAAATCACTATGTACAACCCATAGTTCAGGAGTGTGTAGATAAAGGTACTGGTCTAGACACTGAAGATACAATGATGAATAAGACATATACTCTGCATTAATGGACAGCTCCTGGACAAGCGACCACCTCATCCCCTTCAGATAAGAAGTCCAAAAATACACAATGCCTTCCTGTCTATTTCTCCTTTTCAATCCCTAATATCTCTATTAACATAAAAGGCATATTTGAATCTTATTTCTGTTCCTTACACAGACATCCCAAATGTAAGCTACATACTGGAAAATCAGCCTTTTACCAATACAGCCTGGTAACATTTCGATCTTGTTAAAACATCTTCAACTAGGTGCCTTCAAATTCTGACCTTGACATTCAAAGCCCTCTTCAAAATGATGGTGTTTATTTTTTTCTGTGTATCATCATTGCCCTACTTAACTTCCCAGAAAGATGTTCATTAAGTTCAGTCAGTATGACTTGACAGTAAAATGGAATTTAGAATGAACTTCTACCTGACACAAGAATTTTTTTTCCAGAAATAGGCAGAGTAGACTATTAGCATTTTAGGTTTTCTTCAGTAATGCTCCAATCTGCTCACAATGTTTAATTCACTAGCTCAAATAAGGGAAATCAGAGAACTGTTTTTTTAACCTGCTCCTGACCTATTGTACTCTCCTGGGGAAGTCTGCTTGTTTGCTTGCCTATAAAACAGTAATCGAAATGTTTAATTCCTGACTATCAACAGGTGAATTATACTCATTGTAAAGAACCTTGACTTCAAGTCCTCTTTGGCTTAATTACACAGAGAAGTAGAAACTGTCATTAGCTGGAATTAAATACTAACTCCTATCTGCTTTCACTCTTTCTTCAAGCAGTTTGCTGCCTTGCAAGAGGAATTCTAGATCAAAAAACATAGTATTTTCACATTCCTGGAAATTTATGAACAATTATTTCTTAGCTACTTCTGAGCTGATAAAATTTTATTAATCTGAGAAGGCAATGCTAGTTATCTGTGGCTTGGACTGAGGAGAACAGATGAGAGGAGTAGAGAAGGAAACATTAATGTTTTCTCACCTCCTGTATTTTTTTTTTTTTTTAAGTGGAAATGTCTTGCTATTTAATGATGTGCCTGTCAAAAGCAGATTATTTACCTAGGATAACTTCTGAATGTAGTTTGAATTTGGATTATGCCTCCCATGTGTCTGTGACCTTGGGTATATTACTTAATCTCTCTTAGCCTCTGTCAAGTGCAAAATGGGCATTAAATATGATTGCACTTAGACATGTGGATGAAGACCTGTAATAGAAAGAGATCTAAAACATTAGAGATGTACAATGTGGTCCCTAACTCTAACATGTTAGAAATGCCAGATCTTGGGTCCCACTTCCAGATCTACTGAATCAGGAACCCTGTGCATGGGGCTCAGAGACCTGTGTGTGTTAGCCAGTCCTCCAGGTAATCCTTAAGCCTGCTGCTTTCAGAGAACCAATGTAGCTGAAGTATGAATCAATGAAAAACCTCAGGCTACAATTATGCGAGGAAGCAGGGAATGATTTTATCTTCTATGGCTGAGGAAAATTTGAGATAGCCACTACTTTTGAGTTGGTAATTTATCATTAATCTGAGAGGAAATTCAAAGTAGATAAGCTTAGTCTGGAAAAATTAGGAGATTTCATCCAGGAGAACAAGGTGAGGATGGGACTTGTCACCATGTCACACTTAAGGGAACTAGAAGTTCTTTAGAATGCACAGAACAGAGGACGGGAGAGAGAAGGAATTTACTCAGTTGAAAATATTTCTGTAAGTTTCCAAACCGTAGCATAAATTTTTTAAAGCTATCAAGTCAGATTTTGTTTCACCATAAAGTTTCCAGCAGCTACTGGTTCAGTAGAGGAACCACACCATCAAGAGAGAATGAGTGGGGTGAGGGAATCTCTATTCTCAAGGTCTTAGGATTCTTAAATCCCTAAATAAAGTGAGATCAAGGAAAAGGTGAAGTCTGGAGTCCAACAATTACAACAGGTGTAAATTCTTTAAAATGCTATCTACTGTTTCTATCTCCTAGTCAAACATTTGTAAATGTTAAATATTTATATGTCTTCCCAACTGTGTGGATTGGAGCTGACCTGTTTTTGCGGTATTCCTTTCTTGAATGAATTATGTGAAGGTCAGAAGAAGAAAAAAAAACCACTACCAACAAATGAATGTGTATGTTTCGTTGGAGCGCTCCGCTTGACTTCACCCAGCAAATTAATGATTGCCCCGAGGCAAAGCAATTGCACTTCACTCCTGACCCTCAGCTCTATGTTCTGCCTTGCTTACTATGAGGTTTTTTGTTTGTTTGTTTGTTTGTTTTGTTAGGAAAATGTGATCCTAGAATATTTGCATGTATTTTTCTGGCTTCAAGGCATGAATTTTGTTAGTGAAATTGTCAATTTGTATGTGTGCCTTAGAACAGAAGGGTTCAGGAACTGTTCTAAATTGTTCAGCAGCCTTCTGGGCTGTTCTGTTAACACCATCACCTTCTAAGGTAAGAAATCCAGTTTGTGTGTGTGTGTGTGTGTGTGTGTGTGTGTGTGTGTGCGTGCATTTAATAATTTTCTCTTCTTTTGTCTTTAGTAAGCATCTAACTTTCAAATCATGGGTAGGGAAGTCACTAGGCTTAGGAGTTAATGTCTCAAAGGTCAACATCAAATATAGTCGCACAACTGTACCAAGATGTTGATTTTTTTTTTTTCCCCCATCAATCATTCATTTGCCTAAAAATTCCATTGGTCTGTTAGTTTTTATTTATCTACTATTTCTTAGAACTGTTCTTAATCCTCATTAGGAGGATTATATATATTATATTTTATATATATTGTGTGAGTCTTACAGATGTTTCTCCCATTTTACACTCTGGAAACCTAACATTTTTTTGAACAAACTTCTTCCCTGCATCCTCAAGCACTTAATACCTCCTCACGTTAAGCAAAACTCCTCTTCCTCTTGATTGCACCAACTCCTGAGATGCGCAGCTTGTGGAGAACACTGCCCAGATTCCGTGGGCCACAGGCTCTCAAAACAGAGGTGGCATCTCCTAAATCCCTAAGATGGCTTCCAAACTACTACTTGACTTCTTTTCAAAGAAATATTTTAAATTTAGTTCATATTTTTATTGAAGTGATACCTGGATATACTTTAAAAATGTAAAATTTTCTGCAAAGCTTATTAGAAAAATCTAGTCTCCAAAACACCAAGCCCCATCACGTGCCCTGGAGGCAACACTTTTAGTTCTCAGCTATTACTGTTAGAATTTGCCCCCAAATTTATAAATAACATGTATATATATATATATATATTTATTTATTTATTTTTCTTGACTCTTCAGTTTTAGGTACTTGTTATTAACTTCTTACAGAGGAAGACTTATCTTTATGACTCACTTATCCCCATCTCCCCACTTACAGTCTATCTCCTTACCCTCCTGTGAATATAGGTATAGTTATTTAATAAGTTAACCTTTAGATCAAGATTTAGTATCTATTATGACTGATGGTGATTCACAGCTGAGTAATGTGATAGACTACACTTGTATTTCTTCTATAATATTTCTTCACCCTGGAGTTAATGATTCATTTTTTCTCTGTCTCCCCCACCCCCTTAGTGTCGTTTGTGCCTTTCTCTACTTCATCCCTAAACTCCCTGTCAGAAGTGGACATCATTTTACATGTCTCTGGTCCGTTCACTTTTTTATTCTCCACAGCAATTGTTAAAAAGTCTCCCTGTTGCCTAAACTTGTCTCCCTGCGTGGTTTATAATCTTCTCTCTTTAGAGGTCACCTGTGACTTCCCACATCACTATGTACAGAAAATCGAGGTGATCAGCTAAGGAACAAATATAACCTGTTACCATCCTCACCATGTTCCCTCTAGCCCAGGTAGACGAGCTTGTTTATATCTGGTGCACTAGACTCCTACCTCCTCTGCTCCAGACTGTATCCCTTCGGCACATTAGTAAATGGCATATGCACACAGCTTCAAGCTCAGTTTTCACTCTTTATTTCATTTGCAACTGTCCTCATCATTCTGTGCTTCACTCTTGCAATAGTCTCCGCTGTGGTCTGATTATCTCCTGCCTTGTGTCACCTGAATCTAACCTCACTCCACCACCAGGATGATTTCCTAGAACCCTTTTTGATCTTCTGACTCCCTTCCTTAAAATCCTTTGGAAGTCTGTTTGACAGACTCTACGTCCATCCACCTCACTACAAATAACTCAATCTTGTTTCTATTTATGGCTGAGTAATATTCCATTGTATATATGTGCCACATCTTCTTTATCCATTCATCTGTCGATGGACACTTAGGTTGCTTCCGTGTCCTGGCTATTGTAAATAGTGCTGCAATGAACATTGTGGTACATGACTCTTTTTGAATTATGGTTTTCTCAGGGTATATGCCCAGTAGTGGGATTGCTGGGTCATACGGTAGTTTTATTTTTAGTTTTTTAAGGAACCTCCATACTGTTCTCCATAGTGGCTGCATCAAATATTACTCAGCCATAAAAAGAAATGAAACTGAGTTATTTGTAGTGAGGTGGGTGGACCTAGAGTCTGTCATACAGAGTGAAGTAAGTCAGAAAGACAAAAACAAATACCGTATGCTAGCACATATATATGGAATCTAAGAAAAAAAAAAGTGATGAAGAACCTAGGGGCAGGACAGGAATAAAGACACAGATGTAGAGATTGGACTTGAGGACACGGGTTGGAAACAGGTGGGATTGATTTAGAATGGCTCCCAGAGGGAGATGCTGATGGAATGGGAAATTCTTTTATAGTCCAGATCTGGTTGTAGCTCGTCTTTAAAAATGATTCTTTTAAAAGCCTCCATAATCTAACTGATGGAAAAATGTAATGAGTTGGCAGCCCATTCAAATGGAAAGTTGTTAATCAAAATTTCTCTACCTAACACGCAGCAGAATTTTGCACCAATGTGTCTCTATTCAACTGAAAAAATCAAGATGGGGACAGCTGTTATATTTTTCTGGTTATAATCTGAATCTTCAGATTCTAAAGTTCTGTAGCTTTGTTTCTGCCATCTGGTGGCTGAAAATGCTGACGTTCTTTCTGTCTATAAAGCTGTATTAATTCTTTGTGCACACATATGAATATACATTGCCTCTCATGGAGCAATTTGCCGTTACTGAAACTGGCATGCATTTCAGGGCATTACACATGGAAAAAATGGTATATATTCTCCTTTTCTGAATTCTTCAGTCAAAATTTATGACATACTTATTAAATTATTTACACACAAATGTCTTATTGTGTTGAATCCTATAAATGGTATTGTTTTGGAATGAAGCTTTTTCTTTCAACAGGCTCTAAGTTATTTTTCACCTCTTTGTTCAACTTAGTACATTTTTAGAATGTGAAGGAATTTTTAGGTGGCTTTAGAATACATTATTAATTTGGTTAATGTGTTTAAGAATGGACAAGTAAAACTGAATGCAAATTGTAAAAGCAAGGTGTAGTTATCAGTGCAGTTGAAGACAAATAACTATTAAATTGCAGAAGTGAAGGGCCAAATGCTCACAAACCGAAGTCCAATTTATAGTATGCCTTCCTAATCATGCAAAGAATGTAATGTAGCACGAATTGAGTGTAGCAGGGGAAAGGGGGTTGGGAAAGAACATACATTGACATTTTTATAGTGGAAGTAATGTTAGATAATCCCCAGGCTATGTAGTTAAACAAAAGGTCCCTTCTCCCTAGGTTCAAGGTCAAACCTACTTGTTAACCTCTTTTAAGACCTTGACTCTGGGTTCAGGACTATCATTAAAACATGACTGGTTATCAGGAACCGCTACTGTCTCGTGCCTATCAAAGAGGACCTTCAACAGTGTGGGAAGTTCTTCCTCTTAGACTGGGGTTCATCCTATGTGGCTTATTTCTTTGTTTAAGCCTTTGCAGCTGTGTGTGTAAGAGGGCTGATTCATCATAGATAAGAACATTTTCAGTATTAACTGAAGTTTTATTTGCTGTTCTTTTTGAAGGCTCTGAGTTTTTTTTCTATTTTGTTGGAATAAGGATGTAGAATTACAAAACAAACTATTGGGATTCCAGGCCTAGTTCTGTTAATTGGTTTCACTGAATGATTTTAGTGAATCAATAGCTTTACCTGAAAATTGGAAAGATAACAACTCATACTCCACTTGCACCAGAAGTTTTTTTGGTGATCAATAAATATATTGTTAATTAAAGAATTCATAAAAATATACCACTGCAAAACTATAATATTATGTTACATTTCTCCCATGCTACTTGCTTCTTTCTATCCCTGGTTCCAGCCAGCTCAAAAAAGATAAGGAAATAGTATTCAGCAGAAAGAGAATATTGTTTGAGAGAGAGCAATTTTTCCACAAAGTCAATTTATGATGTAGTCTAAGTGTATAGGGAGCCGCAGAATGTGACTGAAGGTAAGAATGAGGCCCTCTCTGATAGCTATCACCACCTACTACTGCTGACCTCAAGTTGAAATTTTGTAAATAAAGATGCAGTTCTTTTAGATCTTGATGACACCTCTTCCAAAAGTCCCTACCAAAGAGAAGACATTATACAGGGGTCCAGCATTATTAATTATCAAAAGAATCTTGACAGAAACGGAGGAGAAATGTATGTGGGTAGAATGAGAAGGGACACCATCTCCTCCACATTTACCTTTACCTTCCTATGGACTTTTGCATGACCGTTGTTTGTTTGTTTTTAAGTACGTCGCACCACTAAAGTAAAATTAAAAGAAGTATTCACCAGGGATATAAATATTCAAGTTAATCAAGTTTGTTTTCCTTTAGTATTTTTTAGGCTTCTTCTAAGTTTGAATTTATTTTTAGAAGGTCTTTTTGAATTTATACTGAGTGTAGTTATTACTGTGGTAACTTTACAAATAAAAATAGCTCTAGCACATACAATACATCTTAGAACATTTCTATGGATAACCTTGATATGTTGGTGATAGCACAGGGAATTTTCCATTCCCATTTAAGAAATCAGGGTGGTTTTTTTCTTTCTAAAATTATTCCCCACCAAATATATTTTGTTCACAACCGTAAAAATGATGTTTAGGATGGTGACAGGTTGTGATCACAATTTTCTCTGTGCCAAGGATGAATTTATAAAAATACCATTCTTGCAAGTTTACCAATCATCATTTTATGTTCCTTTCTTAATGTATTTTTGAGAACTATGTCTATAAAATAGAAAAGGAAACAACTACATCTTAAATAATATTCTGTGCAGTAACTTTTTCCTTTAGAACTTGAAATTAAAAGGACACAAGACATTTTAAATATGCTCCTTAATTAAATGCCTTCAGAATATCTGTTCATTTGTTCTTTCATGGTTAGCACCCAGCACAACTTCTGGCTTAGTGCTAAGTATACAAAGATGATAAGGTGCTAAGTCCTTGGATGATACAAGTAATGATTCAAAATGAATCCTGCCTTTATAGGAGCTCAGATGTTACAGGGGAGTATGAGAGAGTTTATGCAGCATGAAAAGAACAATATGACAGATATTTGAAAGGCAAGGTGCAATCAGAGAGAATGACAAATTCTTGAGAATAAGAATGAAGAAAGGCTGTAAAGAATAGGACAAAAAAAAAAAAAGGAGCTGAATCTTGAATGAAGGCAGTAGACATTTTACTAATTAGATATGGTGGGTAGAGATGTGGATAAGCAATGGCATTCTAGATAAAGGGGTTGACATATGTAAGAACTGTATATGATAAAAACTAATATTTAAATAATAGATTACAAAAGAATAAAAAATTGACTCAAATGACATGATAGGTCTAATGACCCACTTAGGTTTCTTTCTTCCCTCGCTGAAGTAATACCTACGATCAGGATTAATTAGTGTAAAAAGGAAGCATTAAACATTTTACCTATTTAGTTGGGATCCAATTTTTTAAAGCAGTGAATTATACATGGTAATGTATATGCAAGAATGTGATTAAATGCTAAGGAGACATTTGAGAATCTATGAATCTTCTCTCCTCAAGCTATGTCATTATAAAATTTGATATTTCTTGCATGGGAACTTGTGAATGTTTTAGTGTTTCAAGATTTTGAGGAGTATTTCTTAGAATTTTATTTAGATAAATATGGAGAATATAATCAATAAATATTTTCCAGGTTATACTGAGTATCAAATAGTTATAAATCTTACTTCATAAAGGCCTGAAGCAAGTCTATTCTATTAATAAAAGAATTACTTATAATTGTAAAATACTAAAGCCAACCTAAATACTCACTAGTGGAATTGCTGAATCAGTACATAAGTTGCAAATACTATGCAGTATATTTAAACCCTTTAACTGAAGACATTGAATGGAGAATGTTTTGTAATATATATATTTTTTTTAAAAAACTGTGATTAAATGACTGATTTTAATAGTTTTAGGGGAAATTCTCAGCATTAAATATGAAGTGTAATAATGATGTCATTCTGAAATTTGTAAAAATACATGTATAAATATATAAATATTATATATTGTAGACACTAAATCACAAAAGAAAGAGGCTGAAATAGCGTTTTTTTAGAGTTGGGATTCAGCAAACAACTTGGCTCTAAGGAGGTGCTCTTAACCACCACCCAACACTACCTTCCTGGCAAGTCACTAAAATATTAGTGGTTGTAATCTCTTGATAGGCAGTTATGATCTTAACTTTTCTTCTTGCTTCATATATTGGCTGAAACTTTTATAATTAACATGTACTAACTAATACTATCATAATACCATAAGCTTTTGATAAAAATGTCATGAAGTTGGTACTCAATTTACCAACTGGGATAATTAAAAGTTTCTGTCTTTCTTACATCAGTTATTCTTGGAATGAACATTAATAGGAGTTATTAATGAGCATTAATAACTCCTATTCAAGTACCAGAGAAAGTAAGAAAAGAGACATTCATTCACTCATTCTGATAGCTCAGAAATGTAACCATTGTATTTTCCCTAGTTGTCTAGTGAATCATAAGATTGTACTTTCAATGTATGTTTTGTAAGGAAGACATGCCCATTGCTCTTGGTAGTACTTTCAAGAGTGGCATCATTTTCTAATAAAGTGGGCTTAATAACCAAAGCAATTATATTTGGATTTGGCTGCAAAGATAATCAAGCAATGATTGGGAATGATAAAACTAGGCCAAATTATAAAATGTTAGTTGTACCTTAGAGAATCATTTTGCCTTTAAAGTCTTTTTTACAGATAAATTAAAACTCTAAAGCTTGTGTGAAACAACTTTTCCAACTAATCAGTAGCAAAATTAAGACTAGATTCCATTCATATTTAATAACTTCCATGGCAATATGCTTTCTACTCTGTAACATTGCCTCCAATCATTCTGCATTTTTCATATTTCCTTGAAAATATTTTATTAGTAATTTATTTTCAGTCTTCTAATGAAGACATTACAAATCTGAATGCAAATGTATTCATTAAATTGAAAAGGAATCCTGATGAAACCTGCTCTGCTCTGGATCATTTTGATGGAGTATAATGTTTTAACAGTTTCTACTGTTTACTGATACGCTGAGTGAATTTACAAGTTTCCTCTGTGATAGAAACATAAGTGATTTAATAAGCTCATATGATAGGATGATTAAAACTATACTCATAATTCTTTAGATATTTATGTACATTAACCAGAGACATTGAGTGGAGAATATGTTTAATGGGAAATTTAAATGAAAAATGTAAACTTGGTAACTATTATATAGACTAGACTTTTGAGGTTTCTGAAAAAATCATAAATTTTTCTTAGTAATTTGTGTAATCTATGTTATAATTTTTCCCCATTCTTTTTGAAATTTTTATTATATTTTATTCAATTAAAAATCAACATGTAATCAATATAAAATTATTAATGAGGTATTTTACTTTTTTCCTTTTTTATTGAATAAATTTGATATATAATGTAAAAGTTTAAGGTGTACTATATGTTTACTTAATACATTTATATATTGTAATATATGATGTAGCTATATTTATTGCATTACATAATTATAGTACAATTTTGCCTATATACATGATACTGTGCATTAGATCTCTATGGTTTATTTACTACTTACTATAACTTTGTACCCTTAAACACCGTCAGTCTTACTCCACCTCCCATCCCCTGGTAATCACCATTTTACTCTTTTTTTCCACAGGTTTAACTTTTTTAGATTCCACATATAAGTGATAGCATGTAGTACTTGTCTTTTCTGACTTACTTTGCTAAGCATTTTGCTTAAGGTCCACCTACTGTTGTTGCAAATGGCAGGGTATCTTTCCTCATGGCTGAATAATATTCCCTTGTGTACATATATGTACCACATCTTTTTTACCCATTCATCCACTGATGGGTGTTTAGGTTGTTTTCATATCTTGGCTATTTAGAATAATGCTGCCATAAACATGGAAGCACATATATCTTGTCAAAATCCTGTTTTCTCTTCCTTTGGGTACATACCTAGAAGTTGAATTGCTGGATTGTACAGTAGATCTGTTTTTAAGTTTTTGAAGAACCCTCATCTAGTTTTCCATAGCAATTGGGCCAACTTATATTCCTACCAACAATATATAAAGGTTCCCTTTCATCACATCCTTGCCAACAACTCTTATCTCTTCTCTTCTTGGTGATAGGTGACCTAACAGGTGTGAGGTGATATCTTCTTGTGGTTCTTATTTGCTTTTACCTGATAATTATTGATGTTCACCATCTTTTCATGTGCCTGTTGGCCATTTTGATGTCCTCTTTGGCAAAGTGCCTATTTAGTTTTTCTGCCCACTGTTTAATAAGTTTTTTTTTTTGGTGGTGGTGGTTGTTAAGTTGACTAAAGCCTTTCTATATTTTGGATATAAACTCCTTTTCCAATACATGGTTTGCAAAGATTTTCTCCCATTCTGTAGGTTGTATTTTCATTTTGTTGATGGTTTCCTTTGCTGTGCAGAAGCATTTGAGTTTGATGTAGTCCCATTGGTTGAATTTTGTTTTCGTTGTTTGTGCTTCTGGTGTTATGTCCAAAAAATCATTGCCAAATGGACATATATACACTACCAAATGTAAAATAGATAGCTAGTGGGAAGCAGCCACATAGCACAGGGAGATCAGCTCGGTGTTTTGTGTCCACCTAGAGGGGTGGGATAGGGAGGGTGGGAGGGAGACGCAAGAGGGAGGAGATGTGGGGATATATGTATACGTATAGCTGATTCACTTTGTTATAAAGCACAAACTAACACACCATTGTAAAGCAATTATACTCCAATAAAGATGTTTGGGAAAAAAAAAAAAACTTTGCCAAGACAATATCAAAGAGCTCCTTCCCTATGTTTTATTCAAAAAGTTTAATGGTATCAGGTCTTGTGTTTAAGTCTTGGATCCATTTTGAATTAATTTTTGTGAATGGTGTGAGATGGGGGTCCAATTTCATTGTTCCACATGTGTTTCTCCAGTTTTCCCAGCACCATTTGTTGAAGAGACTGTCTTTTTCCCCATTGGGCGTTCTTGGCTCCCTTTTGAAATATTAGTTGACTATGTATGCCGGGATTTATTTCTGGGATCTAAGTCTGTTATTAATCGGTGTGTTTATTTTAGTGCCAGTACTGTACTGTTTTTATTACTGTGGCTTTATAACATAGTTTGAAATCCAGAAGTGTAATATCTCTGGCTTTTGTTTTTCTCCTCAGGATTGGTTTGACTATTTGGGGTCTTTTGTGGTTCCTCACTAATTTTAGGATTGTTTCTTCTATTTCTGTGATGGAAGCCTTTGATATTTTGATGGGGATTGTGTTGAATCTGTAGATGGTCATA
Source organism: Balaenoptera acutorostrata (assembly GCF_949987535.1). Lineage (NCBI taxonomy): Eukaryota > Metazoa > Chordata > Mammalia > Artiodactyla > Balaenopteridae > Balaenoptera > Balaenoptera acutorostrata. Next base: position 94,307,218 of record NC_080070.1, on the reverse strand, counting down.
CTACCCAAAGCCATTTTTTAAAAATCAAAGCCATTTTAAGAATATTAATTTCTTGATCCATGAACACAGAAAGCCTTTCCATTTGTTTTTGTGTTTTTTGGTTTCATTCAGCAAAGTCTTGTAGTTTTCATTATACAGATCTTTCACTTCCTTGGTTAAATTTATTCCTAAGTATTTTATTGTTTTTGATGCTATTGTGAATGGGATAGTTTTCTTTAATTCTTTTTCAGATGTTTCATCCTTAGTGTAAAGGAATGTAACTGATTTCTGTATGTTGTATTTCCATTTTCATTTGTCACAGGGTATTTTTTTTATTTCTCTTTTAATTTCTTTGTTGATCTATTTGGTGTTCAGTAGCATGTTGTCGAATTTCCACATACTTGTGATTTTTCTAGTTTTCTTCTTGTAATTGATTTCTAGTTTCACACCATTGTGGTCAGAAAAGATGCTTGATATGTTTTCAGTCTTCTTAAATATAAGACTTGTTTTGTGGCCTAATATAGAATCTGTCCTGGAGAAAGTTCCATGTGCACTTGAGAAGAATGTGTATTCTGCTGCTGTTGGGTGGAATGTTCTGTATATATCTAAGTCCATTTGTTCTAAAGTATGGTTCAATTCCAATGTTTCCTTATTGATTTTCTGTCTAGATGACCTATTTATTGCTGATAGTGGGGTATTGAAATTCTCTACTATTATTGTTGTCTATTTCTTAAGATTATTTAGTGTTTGCTTAATATATTTTGGTGCTCAGGTGTTGGGAGCATATGTATTTAAAATTGTTATATCTTCTTAATGTATGGACGCTTTTATCATTATATAATGATCTTCTCTGTCTCTTGTCACTCTTATTGGCATGAAATCTATTTTGTCTGATATAAAAATGGCTGTACCTGCCTTCTTTGTTTTCTATTTGCTTAGAATATCATCTTCCATCCTTTTACTTTGAGTCTGTGTGTGTCTTTAGAGATGAAATGAGTCTTCTGTAGACAACATATAGTTGAGTCTTCTTTTTTTTATTCCTCCAGCCACTCTGTAACTTTCAGTTAATGAGTTCAACCCATTTACATTTAGGGTGATTACTGATGTGTAAGGATTTACTACTGCCATTTTATCTTCTGCCTTGTGGTTAATTTTTCTCTCCATTGTTTCTTTCTCCTTCTCTCTATCTTTGTATTACTTGGTGATTTTCCATGGTGATTTGTACGACCTCCCATTTTTTATGTTTCATGTCTCTATTCTAGATTGTTTGCTTTATGGTTACCATGAGGTTTACATAAACCATTTCACAGATAAATAGTCCTTTTTGTGCTGATAGCAATTCATCTTCACTCACCTATAAAGGTTTTATCCTTTTACTCTTCCCCTTTTATATTTTTGATGTCACCAATTATCTTTTTATGCTGTGATTTCATTACCAAGTTGTAGTAGCTATAGTTATTTTTAGTGCTCTTTTTCTTTAATATTTATGCTATAATGAAGGGTTTAATATACTGTTCAAAAAAGAGTCAGTTTTCTAATTCTGTCTATTTATCACCTTAATTAGAGTTTTGTGTACTCTTTTCTTTTCCTTTCAGCTTGAAGAGCTCTTCTGAATATTTCTTGTGAGGCAGGTTTAGTGGTGGTGAACTCTCTCAACTTTTGTTTCTCTAGAAAAGCCTTTATTTCTTCTTTATATCTGAAGGATAACTTTGCTGGATAGTCTTCTTGGCTGGAAGTTTTTATCTTTCAATATTTTGAATATGTCATTCTATTCTCTCTTGACCTATAGAGTTTCTGCTGAAAAATCTACTAGCCTAATTGAGGTTCCTTTGTAGCATATTGTCTTTTTTCTCGGGTTGCCTTTACATTTCTTTATCTTTGACTTCTGACACTTTTAATATAATGTGTCTTGGAGAAGTTCTTTTTCTGTTGAGATAATAAGGTGCTCTATTAGCCTCAAGGACTTGTGTATCTAGTTCTTACCCCAGGTTTGGGAAGTTCTCAGCTAGTATTTCTTTAAGTACACTTTCTGCTCTCTTCTCCTTCTGTTATACCCATTAATCTTGGCTTTCCTAATGGAGTCTGATGGTTCTTATAGGGTTTCTTCACTGTTTAAAAATCTTAGTTCTCTCTCCTCTTCCACTTGAGTCATTTCTGTATTTGTATCCTCGAGCTCACTTATTCTCTCTTCCATCTGATCTGCTCACTCTGCAGTGTTTTTGAATGCATTCTTCATGCCATTTATTGAGTTCTTCAGCTCCAGAATTTGTCTGGTTCAGTTTTAGAATTTCAATCTCTTTGGTAAAGCACTCTTTCTGTTTGTTAATTTTATTCCTGAAATTATGATATTGCCTTTCTGGGTTTTCTTGTAATTCATTAAATTCCTTCATAACAGCTATTTTGAATTCCTTATCAGGTAGATAGCAATATTCCATGTCTTTGGGTTCAATTGCTGAAAAATTGTCATTTCCTTTTTGTGATACTGTATTACAATGATTTTTCATAGTGTTTGATGGAAAGCTCCTCTGTTGCCACATTTGAAGTAGCAAATACCTTGTTTAGGTAAGGCTTTGATTCTAAAAATTCAACAGATTGGTAATTAGGAGCCTTCCTTTTTTCCCAGAAGGTGGCACTATAGCACCAAGTTTTTGATTTCTCTTACTGGAGCTGACTGGTTACTAAGCTTGGGAACTTGTGCATGTAAAACAAAACAAAAAACAAAACAAACAAACTGGCAGAGGGAAAAAGGAAAAAATAGAAGAAAAAAGTGTCAGCAGAGTGGGGGAGGTGTGTGCTTAGCACTTGGGGCTTTGGGTGTATCATGGCCTTGTAGTGGAATCCTTGAGTTGGGGGGTCTCAGAGGTTTGTGGGTGGTTCTTTTGCCAGAATCCCAGGTCAGACAGCAGGAAATGCTTTCCTTCAGATTTTTGTCTGCCTTCTTCCCTTTCCTTTCCCTCCCCAGTCACTGCTGTTCTCGCCACAAAAAACAAAAAAACAAAAAAACAGTGGGCCTTTCCAGCTGTAGCACTAGGAGCTGGTCAACACCCACTCACCTCCTTCACCCTTCACTTCTGCCAGAAGTGCTGTGGCGGCCCACTGCTGGACCTACCACCACTCCCCTCATTTCACAGTGACCTCTGAGGTCCAATCCACTACTTTCAAGTGCACAGATGGATGTATTGCTCAGGTGTCCTGGTGTATGTTGTGCAGAGGTGCCTTTTTGTTTGTTTCTGGTTATGGATGCCCAACTAATTGCACAATAAATCAAAGGAGTGAACAAAAGGGAACAACTCACACCACCATGATGCTGACATCACTCTGTCCCAATTCTTAAAACCATATATTTCTCATTCTCAACATTTTTTTTTTAGTAAATACTGCAATAAGAATCTTGGAACTGTTTCTTACACTATCTCTCAATACAGACCAACCAATTATGCCAAAGATGGTTCTCTAAATGTAACTTTGGGAAGAGGGTCAATAATAAACAATTCAGGAATCTATCAGAATCATTAATGGTCTGACATAATCCGAGGTTACATTTTTGAACATCTATAGGAATACCACATATCCTTTGGGAAATACTCTATAAATATTGTTTTGCTCAACTGAGCAAATATTTAATATTGAAAAAATATTAAACAGTGGTATATATTTTTTTCTCCCTGGTTAGTACTTAGGGTACTGCTACTTTTCTAGTTGCCAGTTAAGAGCAGTCATAGGTTGTAGCAAACAGTTATATATTGTAGAATTGATTTCTTATGGAAGTTAAATCTCTAAAATGTGAGCCAAGGAGAGAGATGGAGATAAGGAGTTGAGGAATATTGATTCACAGGTGCTATTAGAGCTGAGTCTGAAATTATTCAAGGAAAACATGGGAAGGACCAGAAATGTAATAGGTGAAGGGTACTTAGAAGAAACCAGAAGCCATATAGGCAGCATGAGCACCAGAAGGAAATAGTTCCTTGGTAGTCATGAGTGAAGAGTATTTCAAGAATGGATTGACCTGAAACGTAAAATGTCAAAGAGGATTAAACAGACGTTTAGCTATTATTTAGGCAATTGTGATGTTACTATTGACCTTGCCTTTGGCAGACAAAGACAGATTGCTGTGCATTTAACACTACATGGGAAAGTTGCTAGTCTTCAAAGAAGTTCAAGAGAAAGATAGAAATTGTTTGATAGGGACCTAGGGTAGATTTAGGATACAAGAGCAGAAAATATTTTTTGTTTTAAAAGAGTTGTATATAGTTCCAAAAGGCAAAGAAGATACTTGGAGCAAATCCTGAGGAGGTGGAGGAGGTGAATCAAGATCACAAATGAAAGAGCTAACCTTGGAAAATAGGAGGCACCTCTCCCATTAAAATTTGAAGGTGGAAAAATAGGCATGGCTGAATATAAAAAGTATGAGAGCAGAGGGAAAGTTTTTTTGAAAGATTATCTTGTAAAATCAACTATTAGATGAAGGTATTTGGAGTAAGGAAAAAAAGACTTGCAGATAGTACTCAAAATGGTGAATAACTGCTTTCAGAAAAAGGGATTTGGGGTGACTTAGAGTCAAAAAATAGAATTCTGGACAGATTATGGACTGATTCAAAAAAAAGATATTTATTTGTAATGATCCTTAGTTGCATCTGATTCTCCCTGGCAGCCTAAGATTTGGAGAGGAGGAAGGAGATGGTTAGATTCCTCCAGAGATGGGATTATCAGGATAGTTGTGGTGAAAAGACAAAGAGACCAAGGAATTATTATTGAACTGGAGAAGTGAGGTCCTTGGAACAATTTGAATGAAACTACAAGTATTGGGATGCCAAACTAAAGATTGATTCAGGAAATTTTCTGGTATAGGTTTACCTCTGTGAAAAACTTACATCAGTACTGATTTGATCTCAAAGACTTCAACTGTAAATATTTGTTTTCTATAAACACAGACCAAAGGGAATGGAAAAATATCAAGCTCAAAATGACATCAATCATTCAAAACTTTTGCTGGTCTATATATATGGTTGATGTAGAGTAATGATGAAGGAAGAATTCCATCATATACATGTTCACAATAGGGATAAAAAGCTTAATGAAATTAAAATGAAACTTTATTAAAAAGTACAGAGTCTAAATCCTAATCCCCCAGCCCCAATACAAAAGCTAAAGTTAGTCTTGGTTCAAGATAGAAAATGATATTTATATTTTATTTCTCCATGGTAGATAATTCTTAGAGCAGCAGATAAGTGTGAGAGAAAATATCCTTTAAAATATTCAGTTTATTTCAGTCTTGAATGTAGCCTAAATCCAGCTGGAAATGTTATTTTCTAGTTGTAGCCATTCCTTTATGTTTAATTCAATGCTATTTATAAATAAATTACTCTAAACAGATTAATATTATCTATCTTTCATTAAGTGAGGAAAATATTCATTAATTTACTTTATTATTTCACATTATTATTAAATGTTTTATGCTCTAATCATAAATTACAAATAGAAAAATGGTATCCATTTTGCTCCTTCAAAAGCTAACATTTGAGAGTTCTGATTTTTGACCTCTGGGACTGTTGTGAGGACTGATGGTCAGGCGTGAGTAAGGGCAGGATAAACGTTGGGTTTTTAAATATTCATCTTTATTAATTCTAAATGTGCACATGAAATCTTCTGGATCAAAGATAAGTTATCATTATGCACTTAAAAATAATGATTGTGTAATTCTCCACACTCTAATTTTTATCCATAGGCAATGAGATAAAACTTAGGTATAATGTCCTGTAAGTGAAATTTTAAAATTTGTATCATAGGAGAGAAACAGAGAAAAATGAATTTTCTCTCTTTATATACAGGAGAAAGAGGCAACTGCCTCCTCCTACCCTCCCAAAAGGAGAAAAAATTTTTTTTGCCTCTTGGAGATGGATGAAAATGATTCTGTGTTCTCACTCTAATCTTTTGGAATGTAAATACATCTCTCCGAAGGCCAGATAAGATCCAGTGACTCTGGATTTTATGACTAAAGATATCTCCAAGGTTCTAGGCCTCATTTTCCCTTGAAATGCAAATATGTACCCCTAGAGTTAGATCAGTATCTCTGGAATTCTCTCAGCATCTCTACAGTTGTCAACTAACTTCCCAAGTCTTACTCTTAGTTCAGGATCCCAAGTTTTAGCAAAATACATGCAAAAGGCCCCAACTCTCTAGAAACACAAAAATATTTTCTCTTTCCACACAATAGGTAATCTAAGGCTATCTTGGAAAAAGTCCTAAGAAGAGATTGGGAATCATAAGTGGAGCAAGGAGGAAAATCCACTAATGGGCAGTAGGCAGATGTCAGTGTTCAGTTAGGTGGGATGGAGGCTGGAGTGACTGGAGCGACCTGACATGTGACACACTTGGAACATGACCTCAGGGGAGTCCAGGGACAGATCGTAGGCCGAAGTCCTGACATGAAAGAGCTCAGAATCTGCCATATAAGCTCATAAACTGATTCATGGTACAGAAGCAGTTTTTAAGAAAATGTGCAAAGTTGGAGTACTATCAAAAAATTAGGAAGAGACATGGGATAAAGACTTGGTTCCTTCTGTTATAAAATTTCTAACTTATATACCTAGATGTGGGTCATTATTTATTCATTCAGCACTCATGGACCCTTTCTTACTAAAGACCCATGGCTCTCTTCAGTACTAGAAATTTTTATTCAATTATTTCTTTGGTAATTTCTTTCCTTCCATATCTGCCATTCCCAGTTTTTTGAATTTTCACTAATTTGTTCCTAGTCTTGTTGGATTGGTCTTCTGCTGCTTCTTGTATTTCGTTTTTTCTCTCTGCTTTTTCGTTCTATGTTCTGAAAGATTCTCTTCACTGTTTGTCCTGTCTTTAAAAAGAAATTCTACAAATATATATTTAACTTACAAAACCTCACTATTATTCTATTTGTCATAGATTTTTATTTGTAGTTGATGAATGTAACATATTCACACACATACAAGGATGTTATTAGAATATTTAATCCTTTTATTTTTAAATTATCTGGTTCCTCCAAAATCATTTTTCCTGCTTTTCCTGTTTATCTACTCTTTCATATCAAAGTTTTTTTTTCAAATGTCATATAACCCTTGGTTGTTAGCCATACCTGACAATGAAAAGTGTGGCTGGGAGCTCTGGAAAGTACTTGGGGATTACTAACAACTTCACTTTGGAGTGAATGGTACAGAGCCAGAAGTTCTGAGGGTGTATCACTAAATGCCGGAAGGAGGGAGTTTCAACCTACAGTGCCAGCCTCCACATAAGTTTCCTCGGTTCTTCCCAGACACTTCTTTTTTTAAAGAGAGATTCCTGATGATTTTTATTGAGACCTAAAACATGTGACTGTAGGTAATGTATTGAATATTATTGGAGGAAATGGGCTTCCTTAGAGACTCCACAGTTAGTTCAATTTTTAATGCCCTAGCCCTCACCCTGGCCCTTCTTCAACTTATGCTCTTTGGGTTCTGAGTTTCTCTGGAGCTCCACTTTAAAGCCTCTCTCCAATTGCAGATCCCACTTAGAGTGTTTTAGGTGGAGGTTTCCTCCTCTGCTTCATCAGGCTAACACCTTTCCCTCTGTATCTTTGTTGTAAACTCTCATCTGCCGAATCCCCCTTTCCTATTGTTCATATTGCTGTGTATGTATACCATTTTTATTCCTTTTCTATCATACCGTGTATTGTCTAAAAGTCCTGGATGTGAACACGTGCACTTGGTCTCAAGTTAGGCATTAGGGTCAGTGTCTAGCCTCTATAGATGAACAGATGGATTCTATGAGGTTCTTTGTGAGACAGTTCAGTAAAGCTGAAATAAGAAAAATACCAGATGCATGTTATCTTAGCCTGAAGCCAAATTTTTCCCTGAAGAAAACAGCAATAATGATGAGAAAACCAAACAGGTAGTAAATGGGCTGAAACCAAATATAAAATTACTGATTTTAGTTAAAGTAATATGACTGTTGAACAACTAAATACAAGTGAGGCATGCAAACAAATGATCTGTAAGATTCTATAGTTGAGATTATCTCTGTCCCCTGGAAAGCAGTTACTTTGGGTTTCACAGTTGGGTTTCTGTGATTATCCAGTTTACTTGCTTCCTTGCTGTACCAACAATTCTGTGGATGTATAAAGTACAGATGTTTTCCTTGATAATTCTATTATATCAGATGGAACGAAGCACAGTAATCAGAACTAGGGTTGTTGAACATTTGAAAGGATCTACTTCTTAGTGTCTATAAGAAATTCTTGGATTAGGGTAGAGCTCTTGTATGGCCGCAGGAAAAAAAATCTGCTCATTACTGGTTTAAATGGACAGTAGATGGTACATTCAGGCATTCTGAGTGCCCACAACTAATGGTTTCATCCTCTACATGGTAAATCAGTATATACTTAGATATATCATTGGAACTACAAAATAATAAAACTTGTGTAGAAAATACTTCATAGCTAAATTTCAGACTCATTGAAATGTTATTAACACAGACTAGAAACTCTCTAATTGCTTGTATTAAATAAAATGATGTACTTTACAAAATTACTAATATTTTGGACTATATATCAAAGGATTATGTAAAAAAATCAAACAACCATATAGTTTTAAAATCATAATGATTATAATGAAAAAACAATTGTAGTGAAAAAGTTTCATGAAAGTTAAAATAACAAGTATGTATATAATTTTAAAATTCATAACACTCAAAAGCTTATAATGAACAATAGCCCTGCCTTGGTCCTTACCATCAAGTATCATTTTCTTGAGGCAACTAATGAGATGATACAGGTGGATATAAAATAAAAAGTTTAATCTTAAAACACATGTACATATTAAGATATAATTCACATACCACAAAATTCACCAATTTAAAGTGTACAGTCTGGGGGTTCTAGTCTATTCACAAGTCTATCACAAGATGAAACCATCACCATTATCTAATTCCAGGACATTTGCATTACCCACCCACCCCCCATCCCATACTCATTAAGCAGTTACTCCCCGCAACCCCCAGCCCCTGGCAACTGCTAATCCACTTTCTGTCTCTGTGGATTTCCCTATTCTAGATATTTCATAAAAATGGAATCATGCAATATGTAACCTTTTGAGTCTGGCTTCTTTAGCTTAGCATGTTTTAAAGGTTCATCCACATTATCACCTGTATCAATACTTCATTCCTTTTTAGAGCTAAGTATCATTCCACTGTATGAATATACCACACATTGTTTACCTGTTCAACAGTTGATGAAATCTGGGTTGTTTCTATATACCTTTTGGCTATTATGAAAAATGCTGCTATGAACATTCATGCTGAAGTTTCTGCATGAGAATATATTTTCAGTTCTCTTGGGAATGGCATTACTGGGTCATATGGAAATCTATGTTGAACTTTTTAAGGAATCACCAAACTGTTTTTCACAATGACTGTACTATATTACATTCCTATAAGCAGTGTACAAGGGTTCCTGTTTCTCCACATCATTGCTAATGCATGTTATTATCTGTTGTTTTGATTATATCCATACTACTGTACGAAAAGTAGAATCTTAATGTAATTTTGATTTATGTTTCTATAATGACAATAATAATTTTTTTTGTGTGCGTATTGACTATTTCTAGATCTTCTTCAAAGAAATAGCTATTCAATTCCTTTGCTTATTTAAAAATTAAATTATTTGTCTTATTGTTGGGTTATAAGAACTTTATATATACTTGATACAAGACCCATGTCATATATGTGATGTACAGATATTTTCTTTCATTTTGTGGTTTGTCTTTTGACTTTCTTGATAGTTTCTTTTGATGCACAAAAGTATTCAATTTTGATGAAGTACATTTTATTTTTTATTTGGTTGCTTGTGCTGTAGGTGCCATTTTAAGAAACCACTGCCTAATCCAGGTGCACAAAGATTTTTTTTTGAATTTTATTTTATATATTTTTTTATACAGCAGGTTCTTATTAGTTATCCATTTTATACATATTAGTGTATATATGTCAATCCCAGTCTCCCAATTCATCACACACACACACCCCTGCCACTTTCCGACCTTGGTGTCCATACGTTTGTTCTCTATATCTGTGTCACTATTTCTGCCCTGCAAACCGGTTCATCTGTACCATTTTTCTAGGTTCCACATATATGTGTTAATATATGATATTTGTTTTTCTCTTTCTGACTTACTTCACTCTGTATGACAATCTCTAGATCCATCCACATCTCAGCAAATGACCCAAATTCGTTCCTTTTTATGGCTGAGTAATATTGCATTGTATATATGTACCACAACTTCTTTATCCATTCGTCTGTCGATGGGCATTTAGGTTGCTTCCATGACCTGGCTATTGTAAATAGTGCTGCAATGAACATTCGGGTGCATGTGCCTTTTTGAATTATGGTTTTCTCTGGGTATATGCCCAATAGTGGGATTGCTGGGTCATATGGTAATTCTATTTTTAGTTTTTTAAGGAACCTCCATACTGTTCTCCATAGTGGCTGTATCAATTTACATTTCCAACAACAGTGCAAGAGGGTTCTCTTTTCTCCACACCCTCTCCAGCATTTGTTGTTTGTAGATTTTCTGATGATGCCCATTCTAACTGGTGTGAGGTGATACCTCATTGTAGTTTTGATTTGCATTTCTCTAATAATTAGTGATGTTGAGCATCTTTTCATCTGCTTCTTAGCCATCTGTATGTCTTCTTTGGAGAAATGTCTGTTTAGGTCTTCTGCCCATTTTTGGATTGGGTTTTTTTTTAATATTGACCTGCATGAGCTATTTATATATTTTGGAGACTAATCCTTTGTCCGTTGATTCGTCTGCAAATATTTTCTCGCATTCTGATGGTTGTGTTTTGGTCTTGTTTATGGTTTCCTTTGCTGTGCAAAAGCTTTTAAGTTTCATTAGGTCCCGTTTGTTTCTTTTTGTTTTTATTTCCATTACTCTAGAAAGTGGATCAAAAAAGATCTTGCTGTGATTTATGTCAGAGTGTTCTTCCTGTGTTTTCCTCTAAGAGTTTTATAGTGTCCAGTCTTACATTTAGGTCTCTAATCATTTTGAGTTTATTTTTGTGTATGATGTTAGGGAGTTCTAATTTCATTCTTTTACAGGTAGCTGTCCAGTTTTCCCAGCATCACTTATTGAAGAGACTGTCTTTTCTCCATTGTATATCCTTGCCTCCTTTGTCATAGATTAGTTGACCATAGGTGTGTGGGTTTACCTCTGGGCTTTCTATCCTGTTCAATTGATCTATGTTACAGTTTTTCTGCCAGTACCATATTGTCTTGATTACTGTAGATTTGTAGTATAGTCTGAAGTGAGTGAGTCTGATTCCTTGAGCTCTGTTTTTTTCCCTCAAGACTGCTTTGGCTATTTGGGGTCTTTTGTGTCTCCATACAAATTTTAAGATTTTTACTTCTAGTTCTGTAAAAAAAAAAAAAAAAAAAAAAAAAGCCACTGGTAATTTGATAGGGATTGCATTGAATGTACATTGCTTTGTGTAGTATAGTCATTTTCACAATGTTTATTCTTCTAATCCAAGTACATGGTGTATCTCACCATCTGTTTGTATCATCTTTAATTTCTTTCATCAGTGTCTTATAATTTTCTGCCTACAGGTCTTTTGTCTCCCTAGGTAGGTTTATTCGAAGGTATTTTATTCTTTTTCTTGCAGTGGTAAATGCGAGTGTTTCCTTAACTTCTCTTTCAGATTTTTCATCATCAGTGTATAGGAATGAAAGAGATTTCTGTACATTAATTTTGTATCCTGCAAATCTACCAAATTCATTGATTAGCTCTAGTAGTTTTCTGGAGGCATCTTTAGGATTATCTATGTATAGTATCATGTCATCTTCAAACAGTGACAGTTTTACTTCTTCTTCTCCAATTTGTATTCCTTTTATTTCTTTTTCTTCTCTGATGGTCGTGGTTAGGACTTCCAAAACTATGTTGAATAATAGTGGTGAGAGTGGACATCCTTGTTTTGTTCTTGATCTTAGAGGATATGCTTTCAGTTTTTCACCATTGAGAATGATGTTTGCTGTGGGTTTGTCATATATGAACTTTATTATGTTGAGGTAGGTTCCCTCTATGCCCACTTTCTGGAGAGTTTTTATAATAAATGGGTGTTGAATTTTGTCAGAAGCTTTTTCTGCTCTATTGAGATGATCATGTGGTTTTTATTCTTCAGTTTGTTAATATGGTGTATCACATTGATTGATTTGCGTATATTGAAGAATCCTTGCATCCCTGGGATAAATCCCACTTGATCATGGTGTATGATCCTTTTAATGTGTTGTTGGAGTCTGCCTTTGTTAGTATTTTGTTGAGGATTTTTGCATCTATATTCATCAGTGATATTGGTTTGTAATTTTCCTTTTTGTAGTAGATTTGTCTGCTTTTGGTATCAGGGTGATAGTGGCCTCATAGAATGAGTTTGGGAGTTTTCCTTCCTCTGCAATTTTTTGGAAGAGTTTGAGAAGGATGGGTGTTAGCTCTTCTCTAAATGTTTGATGGAATTCACCTATGAAGCCATCTGGTCCTGGACTTTTGTTTGTTGGAAGATTTTTTAATCACAGTTTCAATTTCATTACTTGTGATTGGTCTGTTCATATTTTCAATTTCTTCCTGGTTCAGTCTTGGAAGGTTATACCTTTCTAAGAATTTGTCCATTTCTTCCAGGTTGTGCATTTTATTGGCATAAGGTTGCTTGTAGTAGTCTCTTAGGATGCTTTGTATTTCTGTGGTGTCTGTTGTAACTTCTCCTTTTTCATTTCTAATTTTACTGATTTGAGTCCTCTCCCTCTTTTTCTTAATGAGTCTGGCTAAAGGTTTATCAAATTTTTTTGTCTTCTCAAAGAACTAGCTTTTAGTTTTATTGATCTTTGCTATTGTTTTCTTTGTTTCTATTTCATTTATTTCTGCTCTGATCTTTATGATTTCTTTCTTTCTACTAACTTTGGGTTTTGTTTGTTCTTCTTTCTCTAGTTCCTTTAGGTGTAAGGTTAGATTGTTTATTTGAGATTTTTCTTGTTTCTTGAGGTAGGCTTGTATAGCTATAAACTTCCCTCTTAGAACTGCTTTTGCTGCATCCCATAGGTTTTGGATTGTCGTGTTTTCATTGTCATTTGTGTCTAGGTATTTTTTGATTTCCTCTTTGATTTCTTCAGTGATGTCTTGGTTATTTAGTAACATAGTGTTTAGCCTCCATGTGTTTGTGTTTTTAATGTTTTTTTCCCTGTAATTGATTTCTAATCTCATAGTGGTGTTGTCAGAAAAGATGCTTGATATGATTTCAATTTTCTTAAATTTACTGAGGCTTGATTTGTGACCCAAGATGTGATCTATCCTGGAGAATCTTCCATGAGCACTTGAAAAGAAAGTGTAATCTGCTGTTTTTGGATAGAATGTCCTATAAATATCAATTAAATCTATCTAGTCTATTGTGTCATTTAAAGCTTCTGTTTCCTTATTTATTTTCATTTTGGATGATCTGTCCATTGGTGTAAGTGAGGTGTTAAAATCCCCCACTATTATTGTGTTACTGTCGATTTCCTCTTTTATAGCTGTTAGCAGTTGCCTGATGTATTGAGGTGCTCCTATGTTGGGTGCATATATATTTATAATTGTCATGTCTTCTTCTTAGATTGATCCCTTGATCATTATGTAGTGTCCTTGCTTGTCTCTTGTAACATTCTTTATTTTAAAGTCTATTTTATCTGATATGAGTATTGCTACTCCAGCTTTCTTTTGATTTCCATTTGCATGGTATATCTTTTTCCATCCCCTCACTTTCAGTCTGTATGTGTCCTTAGGTCTGAAGTGGGTCTCTTGTAGACAGCATATATATGGGTCTTGTTTTTGTAACTATTCAGCGAGCCTGTGTCTTTTGGTTGGAACATTTCATCCATTCACGTTTACGGTAATTATCGATATGTTTGTTCCTATTACCATTTTCTTAATTATTTTGGGTTTGTTTTTGTAGGTCCTTTTCTTCTCTTGTGTTTCCTGCCTAGAGAACTTCCTTTAGCATTTGTTGTAGAGGTGGTTTGGTGGTGCTGAATTGTCTTAGCTTTTGCTTGTCTGTAAAGCTTTTGATTTCTCCATCGAATCTGAATGGGATCCTTGCCAGGTAGAGTAATCTTGGTTGTAGGTTCTTCCCTTTCATCATTTCCCTTTCATCTTCCCTTTCATCATAAATATATCATGCTACTCCCTTCTGGCTTTTAGAGTTTCAGCTGAGAAATCAGCTGTTAACTTTATGGGAGTTCCGTTCTATGTTATTTGTTGTTTTTCCCTTGTTGCTTTCAATAATTTTTCTTTGTGTTTAGTTTGATTACTGTGTGTCTCAGCATGTGTGTCCTTGGGTTTATCCTGCCTGGGACTCTCTGTGCTTCCTGGACTTGGGTGGCTATTTCCTTTTCCATGTTAGGGAAGTTTTTGACTTCCCTAACAAGGGAAATATTTTCTTGGGTCCTGTCTCTCTCTCTTCTCCTTCTGGGACCCCTATAATGTGAATGTTTTTGCATTTAATGTTGTCCCAGAGGTCTCTTAGGCTATCTTCATTTCTTGTCATTCTTTTTTCTTTACTCCGTTCTGCAGCAGTGAATTCCACCTTTCTGTCTTCCAGGTCACTTACTGGTTCTTCTGCCTCAGTTATTCTGCTATTGATTCCTTCTAGTGTCTTTTTCATTTCAGTTATTGTATTGTTCATCTGTTTGTTTGTTCTTTAATTCTTCTAGGTGTTTGTTCAACACTTCTTGCATCTTCTCTATCTTTGCCTCCTTTCTTTTTCCGAGGTCCTAGATCATCTTCACTATCATTATTCTGAATTCTTTTTCTGGAAGGTTGTCTATCTCCACTTCATTTAGTTGTTTTTCTTGGCTTCTATCTTGTTCCTTCATCTGGTACATAGCCCTCTGCCTTTTCATCTTGTTTATCTTTCTGTGAATGTGGTTTTTGTCCACAGGCTGCAAGATTGTAGTTCTTCTTGCTTCTGCTGTCTGCTCTCTGGTGGATGAGGCTATCTAAGAGGCTTGTGCAAGTTTCCTGATGGGAGGGACTGGTGGTAGGTAGAGCTGCGTGTTGCTCTGGTGGGCAGAGCTCAATAAAACTTATTCTGCTTGTGTGCTTATGGTTGGGGCTGGGTTCCCTCCCTGTTGGTTGTTTGACTTGAGGTGACCCAACACTGGAGCCTACCCAGGCTCTTTGCTGGGGCTAATGGCAGACTGTGGGAAGGCTCACACCAAGGACTACTTTCCAGAACTTCTGCTGCCAGTGTCCTTGTCCTCACGGTGAGCCACAGCCACCCTCTGCCTTTGCAGGAGACCCGCCAACACTAGCACGTAGGTCTGGTTCAGTCTCCTATGGGGTCACTGCTCCTTCCTCTGGGTCCCAATGTGCACACTACTTTGTGTGTGCCCTCCAAGAGTGGAATCTCTGTTTCCCCCAGTCCTGTCGAAGTCCTGCAGTCAAGTACTGCTAGCCTTTAAAGTTTCATTCTCTAGGAATTCCTCCTCCCGTTGCCGGACCCCCAGGTTGGGAAGCCTGACGTGGAGCTCAGAACATTTACTCCAGTCGGTGGACTTCTGTGGTATAAGTGTGCTCCAGTTTGGTAGTCACCCACCCAGTAGTTATGGGATTTGATTTTATTTTTATTGCACCCCTCCTACCATCTCATTGTGGCTTTTCCTTTGTTTTTGAATGTGGGGTATCTTTTTTGGTGAGTTCCAGTGTCTTCCTTTTGATTATTGTTCAGCAGTTATTTGTGATTCCAGTGCTCTCACAAGAGGGAGTCCAAATTCACAAACATTTATACCTATGTTTTCTTCTAAGAGTTTAGAAGATGCAAGAAGCATTCTTATATTTAGACATTTGACCCTTTTTGAGTTAATTTTTTACATATGATGTGAAGAAGAGATACCCCTTTATTCTTTTGGTTGTGGCTATTTCATTGTCCTAGCGCCTTTTGTTGAAAAGATTATTTTTCCTCATTTAATTTTCTTCACCTCTTTGTCAAAAATTGAGTCTTTAGAAATTTGGAGGCATTGATATAGTATTGTAGATTCTAGTGTAAACCTTCAGAATTCCCACATCACTTTTATATTCTATATTTTATATTTGGGTTTTTTTCCCCTTCCAGAAACTTCTGAAATATATATAAATATTAAATGTTTTGAAATTTTACTATCAATGCTTTGGTGTAGGAAATTTTACACTACTTATGCAAGGCCTTTATTCTGACATTCAAGCACGTGGCAGTTTTATCTTCAAATCTTTGACACACCTCTAAGAGAGAAGTGGGGATCTGTGTCTCATCTTCGTGAATCTGGGCTAGATTTAGTCTCTTGTTTATAACCAATAGCTGCATTGGAAATGATGTGTGACCTTCCAAGGTTATGTCACAAAAGGTGATGGATCTTCTATATTGCATGCTGAAGTGCTCAGACTGGTGGCTTGAGCCACCATATAAGAAATTTCATTACCTTGTAACTTCCATTCTGTGTGAGAGGCCTCTCTACCTGGAGAGGCCAGATGTAGTTCATATGGACTCAGCTGAGGTCACAGGTGTTAAGCCAGCACCAGTCGCCAGATATATGCATGAAAATGGCTCCAAATGATTCCAGCACACGACCATTCAGTCACCCCAAGCC
The DNA here is from genome assembly GCF_949987535.1 of Balaenoptera acutorostrata. Classification (NCBI taxonomy): domain Eukaryota; kingdom Metazoa; phylum Chordata; class Mammalia; order Artiodactyla; family Balaenopteridae; genus Balaenoptera; species Balaenoptera acutorostrata. The sequence continues at coordinate 94,290,594 of NC_080070.1, read as the reverse complement.
ATCAAGTGTTCCCCAGGAGAGGGTCCAGGAACTGTGGAAAAGAGACAGGCCATTCTCACTGTTCCTGTTGAAATTCATAATCCCTGAAGCCATGAGCACAATTAAACGGTTATTTAAAGCAGCTAAATGCTAGGGTATTTTGTTGACAATAGTATCCAGAACATAAGTCTTTCAATTCCAGAGAATAATAATTTTTTGCCTTTCTTCTCTCTTTCTGAAACTGTTTTTAGTTGGATGTTGGCCCACCTGGAATGATCCTCTAATTTTCTTACCTGTTTTTCTCCAATGATACATTGCTTTGTCTTTTTTTTTTTTTTTTTTGGTGGTGGTGGTTTTCTCTCTGTGTGTTTGTGTATGGGGAGATTTTCCCTATATTTGTCAAAATTTTTGTTGAATTTTTAAAATATCTGCTATCTTATTATTAATTTGCAACAGCTTTTTCCTGTTCTTTTCTGCCTTTTTACTATATCTTCATTTTTTTGCCTTCGTATATTATTCTGTGTTCCTTTCCTAAGGGTATTAATTTTGGAATTTTTATATTCTCTCTGGCTTCCTCAATTCCTTTTCTTCTCCTTGTTTAGTTTGGTCTTTTTTTTTTCCAGGTTGGAAGCATACTTCATTTTCCTGCTGACCCTTGGCTATCTGTTTATATTTGAGTGAATTTGAAGCTACATGCGCATAGTAGTGTTTGCTGACTTCTGGGCTTCCAGTTAGATAATGTTTTTATTTGGGTGCCACCTAATCCCTATATTCATATATCACATTTTCTGGTGCCATTCCATTTTCCTAGAGAAGAATCTATGACCTCCTGCCTATAGAACAGGTTCACGTAGTGTCCACTTTACTGGAGCTCATACTAGAAATCGTCTAGGAATGGGGCCTTTAACGGTTTCAGCATTCAATTAGCTCCCCTAATTTTAGCCTCTTACCTCCTGCTACTCTCCTATTTGTCCTACACTAGTCTAGAAGCTCTGATTCAATTATTCTGTACAATGGAACCTTAGGGTCTTTGGGGGTCATTGGAGGAATGTAGTCATTTGCAGACCAGATCTGGAGACTAACTACATTAATGTAGAATTTCAATAAATCTCCTTGTATCTACTCCATATCTCACATTACCTTTTTCATTATTTTGCACTCCTAGGATCTATGAAAAAATGACACCCTTTTTTGCCAGGACGTTCCTCTAAAGGGGCCCAGGTTTTAGCTTTCTCTGCTCTAAAATGTCAGTTTCCCACTTATCTGCATGCTTTCAATCTTCCAAAATGTGTTGAAATTTCTCATCTCTATTGTTTCCTTTTCTTTCCTCTTTGTGATTGTTCTGTTATATATATACATTAAAAATATTTTTATTCTTATTTTACTAGCATTTGGCAAGAAATAGTTTTAGCCATGTTTAAAATTTTACAATTAAAAAAATTAGTAAATTAGTTTTTAGAACACAGAGCACGTTATATAGTAGTAATAATGATTGTTTATAGTAATATAAATATGATATATTTAATATAATGGAACTTCTGTGACATCCGGAATTGTACTGTAACATCTATGGGTGCTTTTATTTTCTTTGCGCCATATTCTTCGGAAAAACATAATGTACACATTTCTCTAAATCACATTTCATGTTTTAAATCACACCTCTATTTCAGAATATGTGGAGGTAGGTTTTCATGTTTCCTAGAGAGGTTGGAATCTAGCTGTTGATAAAGGAGGAATTGGGCAGTTGTTTCAGTCACAATGCTTTGGGCATGACTAGCCAATTAATTACAACATTTTCTGTCTACAGTACACTTGGGGAATTTATTTAGATCTACTCTCAGAGCTGACTTCCCAAGAGGATGCAAGTCAATTACGGTTCGAGTTCTTCCTGTCTCATTAGTTATTTGAATAATAATATATTTGAATGATGGCCCAGGAGACTAGAATTAGGAACTGCTTGTCTCAGTCCCAAATGAGTTGCTTAGTCTGATAATCCTAAGTGTCCATTATTAGTTCAAGCTGTGCCATATGACTGACTCTGGGATGTTCTACTGACTTCCAGAAAAACTGGTGGGGTATATAGCTTTATATTCTTTTTAATATATAGAGATCCAATTGTACTAGACATCTGTAGCTTGGCAACTTACTTTTCAAGTCACCAAAACTGCTTCTAAATCAAGAGATCTAAATAGTGTGTCAGTTTTGCTTATTTTCCACTTTTAAAAAAATGTAAGTATGTGTTCTAAAAGAGTTAAGTTTTTAAGATTTTTTAAAAAATGGCTGTGTAATTGTAACCAAAAATAACACCCAGTGCAAAATTATGTTGTTTTACTCTCATGGTCAGCCATCCTTTGATGCATAGAGTGTAAATAAGATGTGGACCAATCTATAAAATTCCACAAATGATCATAACCTTGGTCATTATTTAAGAAAAATTATTATTATGAACTGTTTTCCAAATGTTTGAAAAAATAAGGGTGAAGTATTATAAATACAGTATGACTGAAGTAAGAATATATAAAGGAAAAACATAAACCATGTGATAACAATGAACAACAGTCCCAGGAAAAATATGATTGTTCTTTTACAAGTTTTATTTTTAAGTGTCTGTGTATGTGAAACTAAAAATATCGGTTAGCCTTTGAGCTAATCTTTATAACAACCTAGGGACCGTCATATAGAAGGTCAAAACCCAGCACTGCTTCTCAGACCTGAAGGAAAAGGTTTTTCCTGTGTGATTAGTGCTTCACTTTGATAATGTATTTAGCTGATCTGAAGTGTCATTCCTTACTTGTGGTAATAACTCATCTCTCATCCTATGAAATACTGATCCTAACTATTTGGAACATTAATGTTTTTTTCTTAGAAACCTCAGAACTTACAGGTAACATGAACATGATAGTTCTCTAGTTCTATCGAAATTCTGTTTTATTATTAAATCCTTCCTATTGTATATTGATACAAAACCTTCTCTTACATAGACAGTAATACTAGAAAGGCCTGGACTTCTTACAAGGATTTCTTCTTACTTTTTGTCCACAGATTTCATACATGTTTTATATATGTTATGTACATTTTCTTACATAGTATCTCATATTGACTGTATATTTGATTTTATGACTTGATAGATTGCTCCATGAATGTGAAATGACTACATTATAGGTGAGGCAAAAATTTATATTGGTTTCTCTGTAGATAGGTGAGGATTACCACATAAGCGGTTACCTGTGGTGACCAACATTGATCAGCAAAAAAACAAGGAATTTAACATGCGTTTTTGCATATTCAGTGACCAAATGAAAACCTAACTTCAATGAACGCATCTCATTTTAGGCATAAAGATCCCAACTAAAATGGAGATAACATTACTTAATAAAGGATTATCATCATCCTCCTATGATGAAATATATTTAACTCATCTTCCTGGTTGCCTGCCTTGGAGGATAATATTTGTAAGCAAATTGGGCTTACTACAACTATTATTAAAAAATGAAGAAACTTTCCTAATAAATATTTTAAGTAGATCCCTAGTAGTAAACATCCCAACATAGCAGATAGCCCTTCTCCACTAATCTGTTTCTTTTCATAGTTGGAAAACAAAGATCTTGGTCTATGGAACTGAATGTGTTCTCATGTTACTATAAGGATCTAACTATTTTCATTAAAGAAAAATTTTGCCGTATGTATCATTCCTGGACTTCTGCTCACTTGAGTACTCTGAAAGCATGCTGCATATTCTTCAAAGTATGATGACAATTCTTTGTAATTGGACTAGACAGTTGCTATGAACTGTCCCTGCAAAATTTATATGTTAAAGCCCTAACGTGTAATGTGACTGTATTAAAGATAGGGTATTTAGGACATAATTAAGGTTAAACGAGGTCATAAGAGTAGGGCCCTGATCTGATAGGACTGTAGCCTTAGAAGGCAGCTGTCTGCAAGCCAGAAAGACAGCTGTCACCAGAAGCTGAACACTGTCAGACCTTGATTTTGGACTTTCCAGCATCTCTAACTCTGAGAAAATAAATGTCTGTTTAAGGTACTCAGTCTACATTTTCTTTAGGTAGTCCAAGCTGACTAATACAGCAGTTTATAATTAGTGTGCTTTGATAGAAGGGCTTCTGGCGTATTGAACAAGCTTCACCCCAGATTTTAAAACTGATTACTTATGAATTGTATGAATTGTATTTAATTGGACAATAGCCTCAGGCAAAAATCAACACTTTTTCTTAGAATTATAAGGCAAAAAAATATTTTATAATGTCACTGCTTATTTAACAAAGGCTCTAAAATAGTACACTTATTATATGTATGTCTACAAGAATCTTGTAATACTTGTAACAGCAGTTACAAATCCTAAGTTTGATAGTATATAATACTAAAGATACCTTCTATTTATTGAGCACTTATTATGTTGTAGGAGACATATTATTTAAACCTCACAGTATACATTAGATACTGTTATTTTTCCCATTTCACAGATGATGAAATTGACCACAGGCCTGTAAATAATGAGAATACTGGGGTTTCGCTGGATGCTGTTAATGCTTCATTAAACTTGGATGCTGTTAATGCTTCATTAAACCATGGTACCCAATGGTACACTTTCACCATATATATATATATATATGCCATATAGAATGTCTATGGGACAAGGTACCCCTGAAAAGATGCTGGCAATATCATGCCAGTTTTCTCTTTCTTTTCTCTTTTTGTAGATGGGTTTTAGAAAAATTTCCTTTCATGAACACATTTCTTAATTCAGACAGAGAAAAAAATTGACCAAGATAAGAGCTTCTTCATTTACAATCACTTTTCAGTCTTGCATCCTTGAGCTTATACTCAGGATTGGTTTTATTGAATTCTTATGTCATCTCTTGAAAAGGCTAAACCTACTTTTTACATGTTGAATCTTTCTAATTTATTCTCAGAGTAACCATATTTTCAGTTTTGACAGTACCTTATTCTTTGTCTATAGAGAAAAAGCAATAATAATAATAATAATAATAATAAAAAACAGGGAGAGGTCCATCTGTGTCTCCCTATTTCAGGCAATATACAGAATGAATCAAATATTTACCCTTTTCTTAGATTCTCTTTCTCCATTGGTCCAGGCCCACAGAAAGTTTCTGAAAATTTATAGAAGCCACTGAATAGGTACATCAATGACTTATAGAAATGCTTATCAGGATAACCTCCTGTCTATCCAGCTTCCCCTAGACCATCAAAATGAAGGGAGGGAGATGAGTCACGCACCGAGAAAATTTTCCCATGGACCCAAGAAAAAGGAGGACCAACTTGCTAATAAATACATTAGCAGGAAGCAAATGTTGAAATGGTAGCACTGCCCTGTGCTTCCTGCCATGAACATCTATTAGGAGGATCAGTACCACCTGGTCCCTCTGTATCCAGACATCAGTGTCTTAACCAAAACAGGCTGTTAACACATTTCTCCAAGGCTAATATTTATGTATGTCACAGAACAGACATTAAACAAATAAAAACAAAAACTCATTATATAAGGAAATAGATGTATAACATCCAATGGTAAAACATCTACATCGCGGGAATAATTTTCCCTATGAGAAAAAACCTGTTATTGTTAAGGGCTGGTTATTACAGGGACTTGTGGAAACCATTCCTTGAAAGGATAGGATATCCATTTAGAGATTTAGAGCAGTAGCTGCATGGACAGCTGAGTCAGAGGAGGCTTCCCAGTTCCCTGACTTGCGGTGTGGACTTTATCCATATGCCTAACCTATGGCCATAATCACTGTGACTATCATAAAACAATGTATTTAAAACATTGGGAGAAAAAATAAATATGGAAAGTTGAACTAAATTAGCAAATGGAAAGCAGATAGTAAAAAGGGATGAAAACTGAGAAATAGGTACAAATAATAAAAGCGTATTTAAAGAAGTAATATTTGATTTAAAAATGAACTAGAATCAGAAAAATAAAAATCTATTTGTAAAAAATAGAAATACATTAATACAATATAAAGAATGCTGGAAGATAAAAAGTTTATAATGTATAAAAATAGAACATCTCACAGAATGTTATAAACATACAAATAGTTTGGATTATAGAATGAGAGTAAAAATTAAGACCTAAAAATATTGAGTGTCGGTTACAATACGTAAATTAGGACAATAAACACAGTGAAGAAAGACTGCAAGAAAAAAGTTAATGATGATTAGACAACTAGATAATGAAATTTAAAAGTTGTACAAAAACCAAATGAAATGTCATAAATCAAGACAATAACTAAAAGCATATCAAGGTATTAATCTAAATTCCAGCAAAGTGTGAAGCCTTGCCAATGTTCTGATATGGATCAACAAACACAATGGCATGAGTTTAGTTTGGCAGTCAAAAAATTACAGCAGAAATTAATCAGCCTATGAAGAAAGAAACAAGTCTACACCGGTCTCAATACACTTACCAGTCTATATTTGAGAGATTAGCATTTTGGACTACATAGAAAAAACATTATGAACTGTTTCTAATAGGTGGAAGGGAAAACATTTCCATTTTAGTATAAGCTGAAGTACGTATGTATGATTATCCATGTCAAGATAAGCTCTTAGGTTGGGCATATTTCTTTGTGAATCTGTTTTGGAATCCAAGAATAATCTTTAAGAAACAGAATAATGAACTCCATGAATCAGATAGTTCAGCAATTTTACTAAGCGGTGGCCTTTTAAAGTCTGTTTGGTGTTGACAGTGGTGTGATGCCCTTTTCTGGATAAAGAATAAATAGACCTGCTCAGTAGTTTTTGAATTCCATATTTAGCCTTCCTTTGGTTTGGAGTTCACTAGTAGAGCATGATGTGGCAAATAGCCCTGAGACGGTAGGGTAATGAGGCTGCGTGAGCTAGTGATGCCTACATTAGTTTGTCCATACAAAAGAGAGTTGAAACCAGAGAGGAAGCAAGGGGAACAGTAGGTTGAGTCACAGGGGAAGCAGCTCTGGGCTATTGTGAAGGGCAGAGGATGAGAAGATGTCTGAAAGATGAGATGCACAGATCTAAGAACTGTAATTGGGAAACTTTAATACTGTCCTATAAAAGTAGAAAAGTTGTAGATTAAGATGCTTTTTCTTACACCTTACTTGTCCCCTCAAAGACAAGTCCCTTAGACATCAGTGAGGACAGAGTTTGGCTTCGGCATCATCCCTATTTCCCTTGGCTTAGGCCAGCTGAGGGTGCGCTCTCTCCTGTGCTCCTGGCTCAGTGTCCTCTTACTGTCCAACACCCCTGAGGCACCAAGAACCCACACATGACCACCTTCTCTGCTCCCTTTAAAGCACCCTGTGCTAAACCTTTTAGCTCCATTCAGATTGGCAATCTCATATTGAATCTGATGTCAGCTGGATCTGAAAAGAAAGCAATTAGATTATACTAACTGATACCCAAAGTATGAATAGCTGATAACCCACACCCACTTCCAAATCCTTTGAGAAAAATTTGAATTTTAAAATAAGACACTTTAACCTCAATAAATATTCAGTTGATGATAATTCAGTCACTATGAGAAAGTGAAAAAAGGGAAGGAAATAAAGGGGACGGTGAGAAACTTTGGGGGGAGAGGGCATATTTAATGACTGCTGTAAGGCTCACAATATAATTGGGGGTTTGGACATAAAGTACACAGCCATTCTTGAAACACTGGTATTTGCTAATTAGTGCCTGATCACGTTTCCTGTGATTGTGCCCGCTTTTGCATATATTAATTCATGTAATGTTTTAGGCACAAGATTCATCTTGGTTATTTACTTGATGAAATTTCTGCTGTTTATTGGCAACACAAATTATAAGCATAATCCTTGTCATGCTCCAGTTTCTTTCCAGGCCATGATAATTGAATTTCTGTTCATTAGAGTAGTGAGTTTTTGTTTTTGGTAGAACACGTTCTATTTTGTTGAAAGGACAGCTATAAACAGAGGCGAAATGACCTCTGTAGATAAAACAACAAAAATCAACAGAGCTACCAGCACAGTCAGAAAGAGATCTGCTTATATATCTTCCATTGACTAAAGGTTATGACGTACAGGTATTTAATACACGTATTTATTCCTTGTCTTTTCCATGACCTTGAACATCTCCCATTAAATTATGAAGAAACTGTGTGTAGGTAGCAGAACTGTGCTATGGAGATTTGTATGTTTTTTGCTAGCGTTTCTTGTTCTCCAAGTTTCTCTTCTTTCTGCTGTCTGTAAAGGCACAGTCTAGAGTGTCAAGTCCAAGGAAAGTGACAAAAAATTGGGAAGTTGCCATTTTCTGAGTTTGAAGTGCATCTGGGAAAAAAAGCCCTGTAGAGAAAAAGTGAGACTGGGCAAACAGATAATGGAAGTAGTCTGAAGAGAATCCCAGCAGCAGAGAGCTGTAGATTCAAAGTGAACAGTACACATTTCCCACATGGTTCTTTGTTTCTCTGAGTATATTAGAGAAAATAAAAGAAGATGAATCACTGACTCTGACAGACTTGGGCCTGAATTCTAATTCTGGTCCTTATTCAAATGTGAATTTGGATGAGTAATTTTTAACTCTCTATGGCTTGATTTCCTAATGTGTAAAAATAGGATTAAATATGTCTACTCTGTTAATTTTACATTGTCGTTGGAAGAATCAAAAAGATAGTAGATGTTGAAACTTCTTTATTTCTATTAACTTATTTAAGACCAAGGTTGTCATTCCTTCATAGAATTTCTCTCAAGAAACAAATTTTAATAGCAATAATACTTAAATTAATAAATGTTCATACTTGACAGTATAGTTTTCTATATCAATAGGAACTGCCAACTCAAGCACAAATGATACATAATAGAATATTCATTTTAGTAATAATTCAATAAATATGATTTACTGAATCCATTTGGTAGATGAATATATGGTCATTCAGTTAATGAAATAGCATGCTTGTACTAACAAGGAGTATTTTACAAATATACTTTTCTGTAAACTGTTTTTATAAATTATATGTTGTCATTATGGACTGAATGTTTGTGTCCCCCCAAAATTCATATGTCAAAGCCCTAACCCCCAATGTGGTGGAATTTGTAGATGGGGTCTTTGGGAGGTAATCAGGGTTAGATGAGGTCATGAGGGTGGGTGGGGTCCTCATGAGGGGATTAGTGTCCTTTAAGAAGTGACGTCAGAGAGCTTGCTCTCTCTTTCCCCATGGGTGCCCGAAGAAGAGGTCATGAGGAGCCCATAGGGAGATGGTGGTTGCCTATAAGCCAAGAGAAGAGGCCTCAGAACAAAACCTAACTTGCAGGCATCTTGATCTTAGACTTCCCATCCTCCAGACGTGAAAAATAAATTTCTATTGTTGAAGACACCTAGTCCATGGTATTTCGTTATGGCAGCCTGAGCTAAGATAGTTATATAAACCTATTTTGTTAAAAATCCTAATATGTGTATAAGGGAAGAAAATGAAAGAAGAGGCAGCAAACACTTAACAGTAGGTAGCACTGGAATTTAAAATTTGGGGCTTCTCATGTTTCACTGTATAAATTTGTACATTATCTGACTGTTTTCTAATGTGTGTGTATTATCCTTCTGATTTGAAAAAAGAAAAAGAAAGATTCTTTTATCTAAAAAGTAAATCATAATTAAAATTTTAGGAGGAATACTTGAGTTTAGCATCAAAAGAACTGATATTATTCCCGATCATGTTAATTATTAAGCACATACCTTAGGCAAGCTTTCTGCTTACTCAAGCTTTCTAAACCTCAGTCCCTTCATTTGTAAACTATGTATAGTAATGTATGCCCTACCCAAGATCTGGAAATTTTGTAGGGGGAAAATGGAGATGAAGCATAGGAAAACTTTGAGAAATAATAAAAATACTTTTCATGTGTACAGTATATCATAAGTAACTTTGTCATTAAATACATTAAGAAAACATATTTCTGAATAAGAAGGAAAGAGAAAAATATTTAGACATAAGAACTTTAAGAATTAGCAATATACAAATATTCTTTTTTTAAAAAGTTAATCATATAAAAGGGAGTGAAAATTGAAACTGTTACCATCACCAACCGTATCAGGGAAAAAAGAACACTTTTCCTATTATTCTGAGATGTCACATATTTCCAGTGATATGGTTCTTATCTTTTTTAAAAAAAAATTTTAATTTAATTTTATTTACCTTTTTATACAGTAGGTTCTTATTAGTCATCAATTTTATACACATTAGTGTATACATGTCAATTCCAATCGCCCAATTAATCACACCCCCCCACACACAGCTTTCCCCCTTTGGTGTCCCCCCCCCCCCCACAGCTTTTCCCCTTTGGTGTCCATACATTTGTTCTCTACATCTGTGTCTCAATTTCTGCCCTGCAAACCGGTTCATCTGTACCATTTTTCTAGGTTCCACGTATATGCGTTAATACACGATATTTTTATTTCTCTTTTTGACTTACTTCACTCTGTATGACAGTCTCTAGATACATCCACGTCTCAACAAATGACTCAGTTTCATTCCTTTTTATGGCTGAGTAATATTGCATTGTATATATGTACCACAACTTCTTTATCCATTCGTCTGTCGATGGGCATTTAGGTTGCTTCCATGACCTGGCTATTGTAAATAGTGAGGCAATGAACATTGGGGTGTATGTGTCTTTTTGAATTATGGTTTTCTCTGGGTATATGTCCAGTAGTGGGATTGCTGGGTCATATGGTAATTCTATTTTTAGTTTTTTAAGGAACCTCCATACTGTTCTCCATAGTGGCTATATCAATTTACATTCCCACCAACAGTGCAAGAGGGTTCCCTTTACTCCACACCCTCTCCAGCATTTATTGTTTGTAGATTTTCTGATGATGCCTATTCTAACTGGTGTGAGGTGACACCTCATTGTAGTTTGATTTGCATTTCTCTAATAATTAGTGATGTTGAGCAGATTTTCACGTGCTTCTTGGCAATCTGTATGTCTTCTTTGGAGAAACGTCTATTTAGGTCTTCTGCCCATTTTGGATTGGGTTGTTTGTTTCTTAAGATTGAGCTGCATGAGCTGTTAATATATTTTGGAGATTAATTCTTTGTCTGTTGATTTGTTTGCAAATATTTTCTCCCATTCTGAGGGTTGTCTTTTCATCTTGTTTATGGTCTCCTTTGCTGTGCAAAAGCTTTTAAGTTTCATTAGGCCCCATTTGTTTATTTTTGTTTTTATTTCCATTACTTTAGGAGGTGGATCAAAAGAGATCTTGCTGTGATTTATTTCAAAGAGTGTTCTTCCTATGTTTTCCTCTAAGAGTTTTATAGTGTCTGGTCTTACATTTAGGTCTCTAATCCATTTTGAGTTTATTTTTGTGTATGGTGTTAGGGAGTGTTCTAATTTCATTCTTTTACATGTAGCTGTCCAGTTTTCCCAGCACCACATATTGAAGAGACTGTCTTTCCTCCATTGTATATCCTTGCCTCCTTTGTCATAGATTAGTTGACCATAGGTACGTGGATTTATCTCTGGGGTTTCTATCTTGTTCCATTGATCTATGTTTCTGTTTTTTGTTCCAATACCATAGTGGCTTGATTACTGTAGCTTTATAGTATAGTCTGAAGTCAGGGAGTCTGATTCCTCCAGCTCCATTTTTTTCCCTCAAGACTGCTTTGGTTCTTCAGGATCTTTTGTGTCTCCATACAAATTTTAAGATTTTTTGTTCTAGTTCTGTAAAAAATGCCATTGGTAATTTGATAGGGATTGCATCAAATCTGTAGATTGCTTTGGATAGTATAGTCATTTTCACAATATTGATTCTTCCAATCCAAGAACATGGTATATCTCTCCATCTGTTGGTATCATCTTTAATTTCTTTCATCAGTGTCTTATAGTTTTCTGCATACAGGTTTTTTTGTCTCCCTAGGTAGGTTTATTCCTAGGTATTTTATTCTATTTGTTGCAATGGTAAATGGGAGTGTTTCCTTAATTTCTGTTTCAGATTTTTCATCCTTAGTGCATAGGAATGCAAGAGATTTGTCTGCATTAATTTTGTATCCTGCAACTTTACCAAATTCATTGATTAGCTCTAGTAGTTTTCTGGTGGCATTTTTAGGGTTCTTTATGTATATTATCATGTCATCTGTAAACAGTGACAGTTTTACTTCTTCTCCAATTTGTATTCCTTTTATTTCTTTTCCCTTTTCTGATTGCCATGGCTAGGACTTCCAAAATTATGAATTTTTTTATAATTTTTTTTTGAATAATAGTGGTGAGAGAGGACATCCTTGTCTTGTTCCTGATCTTAGAGGAAATACTTTCAGTTTTTCACCATTGAGAATGATGTTTGCTGTGGGTTTGTCCTATATGGCCTTTATTATGTTGAGGTAGTTTCCCTCTATGCCCACTTTCTGGAGCGTTTTTATCATAAATGGGTGTTGAATTTTGTCAAAAGGTTTTTCTGCATCTATTGAGATGATCATATGGTTTTTATTCTTCAGTTTGTTAATATGGTGTATCACATTGATTGAGTTGCATATATTGAAGAATCCTTGCACCCCTGGGATAAATCCCACTTGATCATGGTGTATGATCCTTTTAATATATTGTTGGATTCTGTTTGCTAGTATTTTCTTGAGGATTTTTGTATCTGTATTCATCAGTGATATTGCTCTGTAATTTACTTTTTTTCTAGTATCTTTGTCTGGTTCTGGTTTCAGGGTGATGGTGGCTTCATAGAATGAGTTTGGGAGTGTTCCTTCCTCTGCAATTTTTTGGAAGAGTTTGAGAAGGATGGGTGTTAGCTCTTCTCTAAATGTTTAATAGAATTCACCTGTGAAGCCACCTGGTCCTGGACTTTTGTTTGTTGGAAGATTTTTAATCACAGTTTCAATTTCATTACTTGTGATTGGTCTGTTCATATTTTCAATTTCTTCCTGGTTCAGTCTTGGAAGGTTATACCTTTCTAAGAATTTGTCCATTTCTTCCAGGTTGTCCATTTTATTGGCATAGATTTGCTTGTAGTAGTCTCTTAGGATGCCTTGTATTTCTGTGGGGTCTTTTGTACCTTCTCCTTTTTCATTTCTAATTTTATGGATTTGAGTCCTCTCCCTCTTTTTCTTGATGAGTCTGGCTAATGGTTCATCAATTTTGTTTATCTTCTCAAAGAACCAGCTTTTAGTTTTATTGATCTTTGCTATTGTTTTCTTTGTTTCTATTTCATTTATTTCTGCTCTGATCTTTATGATTTCTTTCCTTCTGCTAACTTTGAGTTTTGTTTGTTCTTCTTTCTCTAGTTCCTTTAAGTTTAAGTATAGATTGTTTATTTGAGATTTTTCTTGTTTCTTGAGGTAGGCTTGTATAGCTATAAACTTCCCTCTTAGAACTGCTTTTGCTACATCCCATAGGTTTGGATCGTCGTGTTTTCATTGTCATTTGTCTCTAGGTATTTTTTGATTTCCTCTTTGACTTCTTCAGTGATCTCTTGGTTATTTAGTAACGTATTGTTTTGTCTCCATGTGTTTGTGTTTTTTACGTTTTTTTCCCTGTAATTGATTTCTAATCTCATAACGTTGTGGTCAGAAAAGATGCTTGATATGATTTCAATTTTCTTAAATTTACTGAGGCTTGATTTGTGATCCAAGATGTGATCTATCCTGGAGAATGTTCCATGTGCACTTGAGAAGAAAGTGTAATCTCTTTTTGGATGGAATGTCCTATAAATATCAATTAAACCTATCTAGTCTATTGTGTCATTTAAAGCTTCTGTTTCCTTATTTATTTTCATTTTGGATGATCTGTCCATTGGTGTAAGTGAGGTGTTAAAGTCCCCCATTATTATTGTGTTACTGTCGATTTCCTCTTTTATAGCTGTTAGCAGTTGCCTTATGTGTTGAGGTGCTCCTATGTTGGGTGCATATATGTTTATAATTGTTATATCTTCTTCTTGGATTGATCCCATGATCATTATGTAGTGTCCTTGCTTGTCTCTTGTAACATTCTTTATTTTAAAGTCTATTTTATCTGATATGAGTATTGCTACTCCAGCTTTCTTTTGATTTCCATTTGCATGGAATATCTTTTTCCATCCCCTCACTTTCAGTCTGTATGTGTTCCTTGGTCTGCAATGGGTGTCTTGTAGACAGCATATATATGGGTCTTGTTTTTGTATCCATTCAGCAAGCCTATGTCTTTTGGTTGGAGCATTTCATCCATTCACGTTTAAGGTAATTATCGATATGTATGTTCCTATGACTATTATCTTAATTGTTTTGGGTTTGTGTTTGTACGTCCTTTTCTCCTCTTGTGTTTCCCACTTAGAGAAGTTCCTTTAGCATTTGTTGTAGAGCTCGTTTGGTTGTGCTGAATTCTCTTAGCTTTTGCTTGTCTGTAAAGCTTTTGATTTCTCCATCGAATCTGAATGAGATCCTTGCTGGGTAGGGTAACCTTGGTTGTAGGTTCTTCCCTTTCATCACTTTAAATATGTCATGCCACTCCCTTCTGGCTTGTAGAGTTTCTGCTGAGAAATCAGCTGTTAACCCTATGGGAGTTCCCTTGTATGTTATTTGTCGTTTTTCCCTTGCTGCTTTCAATAATTTTTCTTTGTCTTTAATTTTTACCAATTTGATTACTATGTGTCTTGGCATGTTACTCCTTGGGTTTATCCTGTATGGGATCTGTGCGCTTCCTGGACTTCGGTGGCTATTTCCTTTCCCATGTTAGGGAAGTTTTCGACTATAATCTCTTCAAATATTTTCTCTGGTCCTTTCTCTCTCTCTTCTCCTTCTGGGACCCCAAAAATGTGAATGTTGTTGTGTTTAATGTTGTCCCAGAAGTCTCTTAGGCTGTCTTCATTTCTTTTCATTCTTTTTTCTTTATTCTGTTCTGCAGCAGTGAATTCCACCATTCTGCCTTCCAGGTCACTTATCCGTTCTTCTGCCTCAGTTATTCTGCTATTGATTTCTTCTAGTGTAGTTTTCATTTCAGTTATTGTATTGTTTATCTCTGTTTGTTTGTTCTTTGATTCTTCTAGGTCTTTGTTAAACATTTCTTGCATCTTCTCGATCTTTGCCTCCATTCTTTTTACAAGGTCCTGGATCATCTTCACTATCATTATTCTGAATTCTTTTTCTGGAAGGTTGCCTATCTCCATTTCATTGAATTGTTTTTCTGTAGTTTTATCCTGTTCCTTCATCTGGTACATAGCCCTCTGCCTTTTCATCTTGTCTGTCTTTCTGTGAATGTGGTTTTTGTTCCACAGGCTGCAGGATTGTAGTTCTTCTTGCTTCTGCTCTCTGCCCTCTGGTGGATGAGGCTATCTAAGAGGCTTGTGTAAGTTTCCTGATGGGAGGGATTGGTGGTGTGTAGAGCTGACTGTTGCCGTGGTGGGCAGAGCTCAGTAAAACTTTAATCTGCTTCTCTGCTGATGGGTGGGGCTGGGTTCCCTCCCTGTTAGTTGTTTGGCCTGAGGCAACCCAACACTGGAGCCTACCTGGGCTCTTTGGTGGGGCTCATGACAGACTCTGGGAGGGCTCACACCAAGGAGTACCTCCCATAACCTCAGCTGCCAGTGTCCCCGTCCCCATGGTGAGCTACAGCCACCCCCTGCCTCTGCAGGAGACCCTCCAACACCAGCAGGTACGTCTGGTTCAGTATCCCCTGGGGTCGCTGCTTCTTCCCCTTGGTCCCGATGTGCACACTACTTTCTGTGTGCCCTCCAAGAGTGGAGTCTCTGTTTCCCCCAGTCCTGTCAAAGTCCTGCAATCAAATGCCACTAGCCTTCAATGTCTGATTCTCTAAGAGTTCCTCCTCCCGTTGCTTGACCACCAGGTTGGGAAGCCTGACGTGGGGCTCAGAACCTTCACTTCAGTGGGTAGACTTCTGTGGTATAAGTGTTCTCCAGTCTGTGAGTCACCCACCTAGCAGTTATGGGATTTGGTTTTACTGTGATTGCTCCCCTCCTACCATCTCATTGTGGCTTCCCCTTTGTCTTTGGATGTGGAGTATCTTTTTTGGTGAGTTCCAGTGTCTTCCTGTTGACACTTGTCCAGCAGCTAGTTGTGATACTGTCGTTCTCACAAGAGGGAGTGAGAGCACGTCCTTCTACACTGCCATCTTCTCATTGCTAATCTTCTTTTTTTTTTTTTTTTTTGAGATAAGTTATTCTCTGTCTGCTAAGCTTGTCTTACTTTCTCCCTTTGAATCTCTCTGCATTTCAGTCTTTCAATGTGTATTTCAAGAAACAGAGTTAACATTCTTAGTTCTAATCTGATTAGATTAATCAAGATCTGTGAATCCTCATCACCTTCAGTAGTTCAATAGGATCAAGTAACAGAAAACAATACTGTGGATTTTCCTATGAAAAGTAATATGTGCATTAAAAAAGCCATAAAACCCCAGACCTGTCCTCTCTATCTTGAGTGATGCTGAATTAACTCGAGCAGTGGGTATAGTAAGATATTAAAAACAAGCTAAGTTTGATGTTGATCATCTTCACTTTGTGTTTGACAGATAATTCACTGTGAAAAAAGTGGCCCCATTTTCCTGTCACTTACTTTCATTTGATTGCAGGAGTAAAACACTTGGTGAAACAAAGGTCATACATGGCATAAAAAAAAAAAAAAAAACCAAAAAAACCCCTGACATTGCTTCCTTAGAGGACAAATTTTCTGCAGAATAACTGCCATCCACAGCTAAAAATAATCTGTCCTTAGTATCATCTTTTACTCAACAACTAGATACATGACCTTGTTGGAAGACATATGGATACTCCATATGTATGTAGTCATAGACATCCAAAACGTCATATTTTCCATTTGCAAATTAGAAGAATTGAAAATTTAGCAATAAAGAAAACTCAAGGTTACAGGCTTTGGGTTGTCACTGCAGATTGAAAAAAATTATGCACTGTTTCCACATTAAGTAGAATGAATCTGGTATTCTATTAATTTCCTTAGTCTGTGCTTTCTTAGAAAACAGTAAATAAAGATAGAATTCTCTCTCCAGGTTCAAAGACTGCCTAATTAACTAGATAAGAAATAGATACATAAAACACAGGAAGATGTGATAATGGGATTAATTCAGAAACACTTTCAAAATGAAAATGCTTTATTCTAAGGAAAAACAAGTTTCTAAAAGGTCACTTGGATGCTTATTAGTGATTTACTTGTGTGTGTATTTAACTTCAGTAGCTTTATTGAGACATAATTCACATACCAAACAAGTCACCCATGTAAAGAGTACACTACAGTATTTTTAGAATATTCACATGATTGTGCAGCCATTACCACGATCTAATTTTAGTATATTTTCTTCTCTCCTAAAAGAAGCTATGGACTCATTAGCAGTTAATCAGCTCTTGCATTCCCCAACTCTGATCAACTGTTAATCTGCATTCTGTCTCCATAGATTTGCCGAGTCTAAATATGTCATACGTAAGGAATGATATGTGGCCTTTTGTGGCTGACTTCTTTCACTTAGCATAATGTTTTCAATGTTTGTCTATATTGTCGCATGTATCAATACTTCAGTTCTTTTTATTGTGAAATAATACTCCGTTGTATGGATTTTATATTTTATTTTCATATTAGCATTATATGGTATCATATTTTATTTATCCATTTATCAGTTGTTGGATATTTGGGTTGTTTATACTTTTTGGCTATTATGAATAATGCTGCTGTGACCATATATGTTCCAGTTTTTGTGTGGATGCATGTTTTCTCTTGGGTATACAAATAGGAGTAGAATTGTTGAATTATATGGTATGTGTGATGAAATATTGCTGGGAATGGTGGATTTGAGACTCATTCACGGAGGGATGATGAGTGATAAGAGAATATGAAAATAAAGATAAGATCATTCACATTACAGAGCAAAAAGGAAAGAGGCAAAATGCTGATTCAAGGACATGTCCACAATTCAGCAGTCGATGGGTTGGTGAAATTGAAGAAAGGAGTAAAACAGAGCTGTGTTCTGAAACTGAAGAAGAAACCATGTCAGTGCTACAAATAGTTCATGCAGAGCAAGAATAGGGATATGGATACTTGGATACTAAATGTGGCAAAAAGGAGATCAAACATTGGTGACCTTGCAGAGAAGAGTTTTGGAAGGTTGTGAAAAGTAGTACTGTACAACGAAGGTTTAAGGAGTAACAGGGAAGTGGCCAATGTAGAGTAATATTTAGTAATTTTGATTTGAAAGGGAAGACTGTGATAAGGTTATAGGTCAAAGTAGGAAAGCATGTTTTTAATCGGAGAAGAAAACTCAGTACAAAGAAAAGAAACTCTAAGACAGGGAATCATTAATGGAGAAAAGCAGCAAGTGAAGTGATAGAGCATGAGACAAAGAATACTTGTGTAGGGTGGAACCTTTGACAGAAGGAAACACCTTTCTAATTGATAGATGTTGAGGTAGGGAGGGAAGTTGCTTTTGGAGAAATTTTTTAGTTGCAGAAAATGCGCAGCTCATTAAATGATTGTCATTCTTTGGCATTTATTAAGCATGTATTTTTTCTCAGAAACTCTGTTAGGTGCTTTATGCGTGGAATTTAATTCTCACAGCGATGTTATGGAGTAACATTATTAATCACAATTTACAGATGATAAAACTGAGTTTTAACATGTAGGATCAGGTCACAGAACAATGATGGTATGATTTAGACCCAGGCTTGTATAACTCTGCTTCTAACAAGTATATCAGCCTTTCTATTATGTTGGCCTTAATCTTTTCCGTAACTTGGAAGAGGCTATCAATTGCTGGCATTTTGAGTGTGATGTGTGTTTGACTAGATACATGGCCTGTTTTAATGACTAGGAATATAAATCTAGAGTGGACATGAAACATGAAAGCTTAAGTAAGTGTTCTGATTCCTAAATGTCTACTGTTACTGAACCCAGGTTTGGCCGTTTGTTGCTCATAAGCCAGTAATTGTAGAGGCAAGTGTCAGTAGAAAAAGAAAAAGGTGCTTTAGTTAGGAAAGCTGGCAATCTGGGAGAAGGGGGACTCATGTCCAGAGGCCAACTCCAAAGATTCTGCTCAACCATGACAGTTTGTAAAGGGAAAAATGAGCGTTGGGGTGACAGAGAATCTCAGTGAATCATCAAGGCAGGAGGTTGGGTTCTGCATCATTCTCCAGTGAGTGCACACCGGCTGACTCTTTATTCAGATGTTATACTGCCCACATGATCTGCCTTCAGGATTGCTAAAGGAGCTGTTGGGAGTAGAGAGCTAGTCATTTTTTAACTGCTTAATTCTTCATTCTTCTTTTTATGTAGGAAAAGAATCAACAGGTTAGGCAAGGCATGGTGTGCATTCAGGGGAGAGTAAGTCAGGAGTTAGTTTCAATTGCTTAGTGACCTCATTCCTATAATTAGGTTCTTTTAAAGTTAGAGGGGAACAGAAATGGGCAAACAGGAAAGGAGCAAAAGAGCTGCTTTCACTGTTTTTATCAGAGGTGAGAAAACAATGATACGTAGGCTTCTTGAGGCAATACCCCATTCCTGAATACACAGCTTTGCCCTTCTCCGGTAGGGGGCAGCACACAGCAACACACACAGACATTCACTGTCCCGGCAAGCAAACATTACAAGAAAGACAAAGAAAGACCTTTGAAGAGCCCACTGTACAAAGGTAGTGAAAAACTGAACCTATAACAATAAGGTCCTACCTTGAGAAGGCAGTTTGTGACATACATAAATGAGCGTTTTGCTCCTTATTATATTATATATTCATTAGTTAAAAGAGTTATGTTGTCAATTCTGTTTGAGAGTCATGAAAAAGCTTCTTAGAAATAGAACTGATTATAAATAATCTCAAGATCAAAAAATTTTTAATTTAATATTGAACATAAACATAAATTCTGAACTCAGAATAATAAGAGAAATTTTACAAAATAAATGCTTGGAAACTGATGCATTTAAGATTTTCCAGCACCTAAAATTTTGGGGTGTGAGTAAGAAAGTAATATCAGTTACTGCCTGTAAGAAAGAGAACATGATGCTACTACAAGATGGAATTTACTTCTGTATTTAGAAGGCCACTTGAATAGTTGGGTTTTTGTTATAAGTATGACATATCCTTTGTTTGCTATTTTATTAATTGGGTTCAAATCTGCTATTTCATCAGATGCTTTGTTTTAAAAAATTGTTTTTTGAGTTTGATGGTATAATTATTAAATGTACAGAAGAAAGATCGTGATTGTTTGCTGAGGACACAGACAGGAATTTTAGAAATACAAGAGAAATTCAAACCACCTAGTGAGTAAGCTTTTTGGTTAAAGATAAAGAAATATTATGTTTCAAGGCAATCTTTTATATTTACCTTAATAAACACAAACTTTTATTTTATTTTTGTATTTATTTGCTTTTTTGGCTGTGTTGGGTCTTTGTTGCTGTGTGCGGGCTTTCTCTAGTTGCGGTGAGCAGGGGCTACTTTCTGTTGTGGTTCGCGGGCTTCTCATTGTGGTGGCTTCTCTTGTTGTGGGGCATGGGTTCTAGGCGTGCAGGCTTCAGTTGTTGTAGCAGGAGGGCTCAGTAGTTGTGGCACACGGGCTTAGGTGCTCTGCGGCATGTGGGATCTTCCCGGACCAGGGCTCGAACCTGTGTCTCCTGCTTAGGCAGGTGGATTCCCAACCACTGTGCCACCAGGGAAGTCCACAGAATTTTAAAATACATTAATTCTAGCTTTCGAGTGTTCAGAGAGCTACCTGTAGGAAATAAACTAAAATTTTCTGAGCAACCTAGCAGGAACTTTGTGTATATTATATCATTTAATTAATACTATTTTACAGCTGAAAAAAAAAAGAGGCTTTAATAGATTATGTACTTTACCCAGTGTCATATAGCTGGTAAAGCTAGGCTTCAAACACAGGCCTAACTCTAGATCTCATGATCTTTCCAAACACCACCCACCTCATTCCCAGGATCCCACACATCAAAGTGTTTGAATCCACCGTATAGACTGATATCTCGAGTTTACGGATCCTAAAAAGAATTGAGACCAAGATGGCTCAAGAGAAGCAGTAACAAAGTAGATTACCTTCCCAGAGTTTCCTTTTCTACTCTTGTATAAGTTTACTTCAGAAGACATTCCCCAAATCTACAAGTGAGGATGGGATAGGAGGAGGAGCTCTATATACAGACAGTAAATATCACCCAGAAAAATGATGAAAGAGTCCTGTCCTGAAGAAAAAACCTCCCCTTTTAATTCCCATGTCTCTCTTCCTTGGAACAGTCCTCCTCCTCTTTCTCCTCTGACTCCTGCTGCTGTAGCCAGTTTCCTTCCACTCTCTTCTCCCTTCCATGTGCTGGGCTGGGCTTCCTTCTCTGACTTGTGGTCCATTCCTAACCCTCTGGACAACCTGCTTCAAAATACAAGGTTCTGCCGCAGAGGTTAATAACTGATCTGTGAAGTAGGTTCTGCAGTGGGGACTGAGGACAAATCTGTGAAGTACGTTTAATAATGGCTGCACCTTGTAATAAAGTCTTTGCATACTTTTATAGCTTAATTGTGGCTTAATTGCATACAGTCAACTGCACATGTTTACAGTAAACAATTTGGTTAGTTTTGATATTCATATATACCTATAACACTGTCACTTTAGTGAGGGTAACAAATATTTCCATAACTTCAAAATGTTTCCTTATGCCCCTTTGTGATATAGTAAGAAAAATTTGGCCTTTGTCCCTGTTTCTGACACTGAGCTCCTAAAATCCTTGGCGTTTACTAACTGATAAGAACTATAAAGATGCCTTTTGTTATTCATAACAAGCCATTCCAATCCCCTGAGTTTATGTCACAGTGATTTTTTTTTGAAAGCCTCTAGATAACTACAGGATAGGGGCTGGTTATCAAGGGAACCAAGTGTGTAATCAGAGGGTTGAAACTTTCAACCCTGTCCCTACCTTCAAGGTGAGGAGAGGGGCTGGAGGTTGACCATTAATACCAATGGTCAGTGATTCAATTAATTATTACTATGTAATAAAGCCTTCATAAAAACCCAAAAGGATGAGATGGAGAGAGACGCTGGGTTGGTGAACATGTGGAGGTGTGGGGAGAGTGGTGTGTGTGTGGAGAGGGCATGGAAGCTCGTACCCCTTCCCACATCCCTCGCCCTAGGCATCTCTTCCATATGGCTGTTCCTGAGTTGTGTCCTTTTATAATAAGCTGATAAGTAAATGGTTTTCCTGAGCTACGTGAGCCATTCTAGCAAATGATGGAACTGGAGAAAGGGGATCAGGAGCCTCTGGTTTATACTGGGCTGGTCAGAAGCATAGACCGCAGCCTGGGAATTGCAATTGGCATCTGAAGTGAGGGGAGTCTTGTGGGACTGAGCCCTTAACCTGTGGGATCTGATGCTCTCTCCAGATAGTTACTGTCAGAATTGAATTAAGTTATAGGACACTCAGCTGGAGTCCAGAGAACCAGAGAGTTGCACAGTGTGGCAAAAAACTGACATCTGGTGTCAGAAGTGAAGTGTTGAGAACAGTAATAGAGTAGTAGACAGAAAACAGGAGTTGTTTTTTTACACCCTTGCAATCCATCTGTTACTCCATTCCTGTCCCTAGGCAACCGTTGATTTACTTTTGGTCAATATAGATTTGTTTATAAGATCTTGAATTTATATTAATGGAATTATACTATTGTAGATACTATATGAATGATCAATAAAAGTATGAAAAGATGTTCAACCTTTCTTCATCAGGGAAAAGTAAATGAAAACTATAGTGATTTACTGATACATATTTATTTGGCTAAAATGAATAAGATTAGTCTTTTCAAGTGTTGGCAAGGATGTAAAGCAACTGGAACTCTTTATACTGGCAAGAGGATATAAAATGGTACAACCACTTTGGAAAAGCAGCTTGACAGTTTCTTAAAGTTGAACTATATGATCCAGCCATTCTATCTCTAGGTATTTACCCAAGAGAACTGAAGGCGTATGTCCACACCAAGACTTGTACATGTTCACTCAAAGCAGCTTTATTTGTAACAGCCCCAGACTTGAAAAACAACTCAAAGGTTCCTCACTATGTGGGTGGATAAACAAATTATGGTATATCTATACAATGGAATATCACTTGGCAATAAAAAGAATGAACTGTTGATACGTGCAACAGCATGGCATTTATATGGGGTTACATTTTTGAAGGCACTGTCTGCCTTTGAGGGATTCTCAGTAAAGAAGAGAGAAAGGGAGAAGGGAGATCTGGCCTTAATTTAATCATCTGAAGATTTTTTTTTTTCCCCTTAAATATCCACATGAGATAGCTTCCTTGGAGTGTATCAGACAAGGTGTGGGGTTCAAGGTGGCGAGTGGAAGAGAAGTTAAAATGTTAGCGACACCTTTCTCTGTCTCCCCTGTCTCTGTTTTTCAGGGAAATTTCAAACATGATAATAGTATTGAACTTTCTTGGCATGTTTTTAGTCAAACTACATAGCCTCAGATTTTCTCAGGCAGAGTTAACTTCATTATCAACAGTGTGAAAATATCTGTCATTTTAAAGCCTTTCACCCAAAAAGCATAGGTTTATGAGGAATGACAGACATATAGGGAAAGCCACTGGAGCATTTAGATCTACTTGAGTTTCCAAGGCTCAGGTAAAGACTCAGCAAAATCCTGAGAGCAAGGGTGCATTTTATTTGAGTAATACTACTTCAGATTTGTTCTACTTTGAAGAAGCACATCATGAGTTAAAACATAATATGAGCTATTTAAGAGGTTAGCACAATCACTCTATTCCTTTTAAGACTCTTACTTCCCCATAGCCTAATTTATTTTATAGTTTGTCAGCTGTTCATAAATCTCTTCTCATTTGATAACCTCTTACTATGTATTCAGCCATAAGCTCTCTTTGTATTATTCATATTGAATCAAATGGCTGCTTTCCATGTTATGAAAAATTCTTCATTGTGGATTTTGGTATGGTCTGTTTGTCTAGAGGCTTCCAATTGGCTCATGGGTACTGGACATTTATTTGTTCTCCTTAAGAGTAATCCCCTACTCCTCTCTTAGGTTTTCAATTAGAGCTGTTAAAAAAGCTTAGTTTTTTTCTTTACCCTTTAATTTCTTTTGCTTTGTTCCAGTAGACAAACCATATGCTTGTTTCTCAAGCTGTTAGAATGGTACATATTCAGTGAATCCCACATCTCTATACATGACCCTGGCCAGGGTCACCTTCCTTCAAACTGATTTGTCACATTTGCATGCATCCTACGTGTCCAGTTTCTACATTTTTCTTTTCTCTGGTTTTGTAATTGCTCTCATCCTCTCTTGCACAGGAAGACTCTGTCATATTAATTGAAAGCAATCTTCTACTAGGATCAGCTATGCCAATATATGATAGGGGAAAGTCTCCTAGATAACAACAGGATCAGAATCTTCATCCAAACTTAGAGAGGGTGGATGATTTGTAAAGCCTTGATCGGCCTGCACTTGTCACAAACTGAAAGGCATGCTAGTAACTGTGAAATTTTTTACTAAAAGTAAAGGGAAAATAGACAACTTCACAAACTTTCCAATTGATAGGAATATAATTACACCCTGCATTCTTTTTAATATGGTAAACATTTTAAATCTGATTGAGAGTTTACTTCTGTTCAAACATACCCTCCCACAAAATTGTAATTTAGAGTTCAAAACATAATCATTAAGTTTTTAAATATCTGTAATCAAATCAAATGCACTTCAGATTAAAGAATTTAAATATGTTTTACATACAGTTTGTCTTAAACTGAGTCTCTCAGAGAGCAGACCCTCAAAGAAAGGATTCATTATAGGTGATGAATTTGGGAAGTGGTCCTGGGGAGCAAGGATGAGAGATAGGAGAAGTGAGAACTGGCGCGAGAGAAACTCAATGCAAGGACGCACCTTTAAGTTGATTGTTGCGAGGTGCTCCATCCCTTGGGATTTTTGAGGAGTTGTCTCTCCAGAGAGGACAAAAGCAGAAAGCATTATCAATAAGCTTCTGATCTCCTTTGATGGTACTTGGCCCTGTGGGTGTGTTAACTACCCCGACTTCCTGGTTGCATTTGTCTGAATGCCCATTGGGCTCCTGAGGGTGTCCCCACGCCACAGGATTGGAGGAGGTCCTGGTCAGGGAAAGCACGCTGCATGGCCCAGACTAGGCACTGTAGAGATTCACTGGAGTAACGTTGTTGAAACACTGGCTGACGTAAGAGAGAAGGACAAGAGATGTGAGGAGGGGTGATGCATAGCCATTGATGTAAATGTCAGTATTACTGTTAGCAGATAATAGAGTTTAATAGCTATTTGCCTAAAATGTAAATGCTAGAAGGTAGACTTGCTAGTGATTACAATATAAGCTAGTTTGTAGGAACTCCATAAATTCAATTAGTCAGATCCCTACGAACTCAAGGCCACCAGATTCAGTCTCTGCCATTTTCTTGCTTTTTCTCAAAATGTGAATCAAATGTCAGGTGGTTCAAAAAATACTGATTCCTTAACATTTTATTTATTATACAAGTAATATTGTAATGACATTAGTGAGATTCTAGCTGGTGCAGAAATTGAACCACCTTACCAGATCTCCTAAATTGTTACATATAGCTTTCTGGTCTTTATACTAGCACATTTTTACCATACTTGTATTAGTGTTAGGAGTTATTTTTAAATTATTGTTGAATTAACAGCTGATACTAATTCTTGACATATTATACCTTGTTGCTTTACATTTCACATCTTTGAATATTGCAGAAAATATTTTGACTTTCCTCATTGTATTAGCTCCTTATTCCTAAAAGTAACAACAAACTTAGTGACTTGAAACAATACAATTTTATTATCTTAAAATTTCTCTGGATCAGGAGTCCAGGTATTGGTGAGATGGCTTTTCTACTCAGTGTCTCACCAGGTTGAAATCAAGGTATCAGCCAGGATTCCAATCTCATCGAAGGCTCGGGCTGTTCTCTTGCAAACTCAGATAGTTTTTGGCAGAATTCAGTCCCTAATGGCTGTGTGACTGAGGTCCTTGATTTCCTGCTGGCTGTCAGCTCCTAGAGACCATAGATCCCTGACCCACCCATAGGTCCCCTCACAACGCTATAATTCACTTCATCTTTGGGGCCCACAGGAGAGCTCACCTGATTAGGACAGGCCCACCGAGTATCCTATCCCTTTTGATTAATTCAAAATCTAATCACAGGAGTGATAGCCTATCATATTCACGGTCTTGCTCACACTTGAAGGGAGGAGATTTTACGAGATGTGTACACCAGTGGGCAGGAATCTTGGGGCCATCTTAGATTTCCACCTACTACACTGAGCTAACTTTGGGACATAACATAATGTATTGACTAGGTACAGTATCTAGGTCAGTAGATTAATGTTTCAAGTAAAGTGGAAGACAAGCAGAATTATATTAAGAATAAGCAAAGAAACATTCCAACCTGTTACATGAATGTTAAGGATAATTGCCTTATTTTTCACATGAATTTGAAATGTCTTAAAATGTTAAATAAAAGTTGCCAAAGAACTACCCATTTTCATTCACTGAAAACCACATTGATGATAGACATGCTTGTCCAGATAATTACTTTAAAGTACAACTTAAAGTATAAGAGCAATAGCAACATTGTAAAAACTTTAGAAAAATGAGCAAAGAAATAAAAAAAAGAATTACTCCTAAGGTCAACCCCAGGCCTCTCCACCTTGTCTTGCTGACCTCCCTGACTCGCCTGGATGACTTGCTCAGGACGTTCATCCTCACCTACTACCCCCATTGCTCCCCCGCCACTGTCCTCTGCCAGCACATTCATTCACTTTTTCTCTAATAGCATCCCTTTGACTCCAGCTTATTACCCGTATCAATTCCTGCCGCTTCTCATTATGCTGCATGCATACGGAGTCCCTTCTGTCTTCCACCCTTCACCTTGTACCATTTCAGAGGCTTTTCTTTTTTATTTTTATTTATTTATTTATTTATTTATTTTTGGCTGTGTTGGGTCTTCGTTTCTGTGCGAGGGCTTTCTCTAGTTGCGGCAAGTGGGGGCCACTCTTCATCACGGTGCGCGGGCCTCTCACTATCGCGGCCTCTCTTGTTGCGGAGCACAGGCTCCAGACGCGCAGGCTCAGCAGTTGTGGCTCACGGGCCCAGTTGCTCTGCGGCATGTGGGATCTTCCCAGACCAGGGCTCGAACCCGTGTCCCCTGCATTGGCAGGCAGATTCTCAACCACTGAGCCACCAGGGAAGCCCCAGAGGCTTTTCAATGTGGTTTTTATGTATGAATCCTCTAGGTCATGTCCATTGTGGTTTTATATTGATATAAGTGAAAAAATCTTATATTAATTTTTCCTTGTGAATTAGCTGATGTAGATATAGGTCTTGGTAGCCTCTGATACAACTTGGATACTTTCTTTTGATTAACAAGGTCATCACTTGTGTATTTCTTAGAAGGCTACAATCAGAATAGTAACAACCAGCATTTATCTGTTTAATATTCCCTAGGCACTGTGCTATGTGCTTTATATACATTACTTACTTCTTATATCAACTCATTGAATTAGGAAATCATTATCATCACCACCTTTATAGACTAAATGCTTGTGTCTGCCTAAAATCCACATGTTGAAATCCCAACCCCCAATGTGATGGTAGTAGGAGGTGAGGTGTTTGGTAGGTGATTAGGTCCTGAGGCTGGAGCACTCAAGAATGGGATTAGCGCTGCTTCCTCCTGACCTGTGAGGACTCAGTGAGGAGACAAGCTTCTACGAACTAGGAAATTTGCTCTCATGGGAAACCAAGTTTGCTGGCACCTTGATCCTGGATGTCCCAGCCTCCAGGACTATGAGAATAAATTCTGTTCCTTATAAGCCACCCAATTTGTGGTATTCTTTTATAGAAGCATGAAAGGACTAACACGTTAAGGACAGAGAATATGAAGCTCAGAGTTGAAGTCACATAGTTAGCAAATAGCAGAGCTGGGGTTTCAACTCAGATTCTGAGTCTTTCATTTGAACTTGAGCTCTTACAGTCCTAAGCACTAGGCTGAGTTGACTACGGTCACTTGGCATGTTGCCTTCAAAAGCTGCGGTCTGGGAGTGTGAGGGAGGGAGTAGGTAAGAGGGTTTCTCTCACTCCCAGACCGCAGGTGTCTATGGTTCCCTCTCAGCGTTCCACTGAATGTAGGTGCCTCTCCTGCAGAAAGTCGTGATTTATTCACTGTAAGCACAATCTCATTAAAGTTTTTCTCCTTTTCTTATTTATGTCATGTTCTATTAATCAATAGTGTATTAAAATCCTGTGCCTTTATAGTGCTGCTGTCAATTTTTTTCTTCTGGAATCATTGCTTCCACCTTAGAAACTTTCTAATTTTATATCAGAAGATAAATGAGAGTGTATAGAGACATTCCTTTTGCTCCTACTTACTTTGTTAGATCACCTGCTTCTAGTTTAGGTTTGTTTGAGACCTCAAAGGTGTATTACTCACACAAAGGAAAACAAATGCATGCATGTTAAATCCATGATTTTCCATCATCCTTTGGTAAATTGGCTCTTAGATTTTTTTCTCCCTTGCCATTCTTCTCCTCCTCCAAATACGTATGCTTATTTTTCCTTTTTGATTTACAAACTCAAGGGAGTGAGTGGAAATTATATCTCCACTCCCACATGTAGAATATGTTTGTCCATCCCTACTATTAAAATGGAAAGTCATGAAAGTAAATTATAAATGTTGATTGTTTTCACATCTATAAATTTATAAAGAAATTCTCCTTAAATTCAAAAGATTATAAACTACAGTATGAGAAAAATTATTTAAAAACCAACCTTTTAATATCTCAGTAAATAAGGATAGGGATGTTGTTGTACATTACTTGAACTAACCTACCTTCAGTTTGTAGGTTTTTTAAATGCTTGGAATGAAGTAGCACATTAAGTATCTATTTTAAAGTAATGTGATGATAATGATTATGAAGTTTAGAGGAATATGTCTTCATGATTCAACCTAATCTGAATTGTTATTTAAATGTTAATTTTCTCAACAATATTTTGTAAGATTCTTGTTCATTTTTACATGTAGTTTCTGATTGAAAACTGGTGTTAAAAACAAAATTCAACTCAGTAAATTTTAAAGATCTTATTGGCTTTATTCAATGATTCATGAATCAGGCAGCATTCAATCGAGCACATAGAAAACTGTACAAAATGAGAGACTTTCACAGGCAGAAAGGAGCAGGAACAAGGAAGTTATAGTAGGCCAAAAAGCAGGTTGCTTATTGCAAGGTTACTTTCCCTTAGGGTATGGTTGGGTCGGCCAGGCAGATGACTTCACTAGTGCTGGCCAGGTGATTTCTGATTGAAATTAGAATCTGCTTCTGGGGAAGCTGAAACTGTAACAAGTTAAGTCCTGGTTTGGTGAAATGGGGCTTAACATAAGTGACTCCATTTTGAGCCTATAGTCTTCTTTTTAACACTGGATAAAAGACATCATGCACATGAGTCAAATTCAGCTGATAATCGTTGAGATCTACAGTGATCAGGAAATGTAATGAGCAATTTGGACTCACTATCTCACTCCACTTTCATCGACACCTTGACATAAGGATGAGCCTTCCCTTTCAGTTGAGCAAACTAAGTTTTAAAAAGTTATATTATTTACTGAAGTTTAGATTAGCTAAATAATAGAACTAGGGTGGATCGTCTCATGAAGTTAACTCACATGCTCATGTGGGCAGAGGGGAAAGAGGTTCAGAGTACTAGAGACTGTTTCAACCTGCTGAAGGATGAGATGGGATCACTGAAGTCTTGGTAGAGGGTGTGTGTTAGAGCAACATTACTAGCTTCAGTGACAGAGAAGCGCATGGTTTATTTAATAGAAAGAAATGTGAAAGGAAGTTAAAAGGGTGAGTAAGAAAGTAAACATGATGTTTTTATTGGGCAATATTGTATTTGAAATCAGCATTGCCTTATCCTTCCTCTTTATGGTCAAACTTCTAAAAAAAAAAAAGACTGTCATTACTTATTGTCACCATTTATCCTTTCATTCCCTAACCCATAACTATCTGAGTTTGCCAAATGTCACTTTGCCAAAATGTCATCAGTCACACCAGCGTCCCTAAATGCAATGGATACTTAAAACTATTGATTGCTTTTTTCCACTTTTGAAAAATTCTCTCACGTTGTCTTATTCCTGCACACTCCCTGGTCTGAATCCTACTTCTTTTATTTTCCTTTCCTTTTCAGTGTCCTTTACAATCTCCTCCTCTTTGCCAAAAAACTTCTACAGTTCTTGAAGGCTATATCCCAAGCTCTTTTTTCTTCCTACTCCGTATTATTAATCTCATTCGTACCCACGGTTTCTATTACTATCTTTTTCTTGATGATTCACAAATGACTATCTCTAGTCCATACTTCTCCTCTATCCTCTGGATCAGAATATCTAATTACCTACTCTACAGGGATATCTTCAGGGCCCCTCAAATTCATCATGTTCAAAATCATTTTCATCTATTCCCTCTTCCTTCCTCAAACCTGGTGGTCTTCTACCGTTCCCTACCTCAGTAAGTCACCACCATCCCTGAAATTTCCTCCCCTTTCCTACCCACTAGCCCCTACCATATCTGACGGTGATGAATTAATCACCAAGGTCTGTTGGTTTGGCCTCCAGAATACATTATAATTCTGTCTGCCCTTTTATTCTCCATCTCTGTTGTCCGAGTTTAGGTTGTTATTATTTCCTTTTGGAACATTTTGAATAGCTGCCCACTCATCTGTACAAACCTAGTCTCCCTTCCTCTAGTCATTTTTCCAGAGCACAGACAGCCAAGGTGATCTGTTCAAATTGCAAATCTTATCATGCCATTCTATTTCTGAACACTTGTATTTAAAATAAGGACAAACATCCTTGATGCATCTTAACATCCTATGTAGTCTGATCTTTTTAGCCTTTTCCCCCCTTCCTCCTAGACCTTCAGCCACCACAGTCTTTTACATGCACATGATTTCTCTTACCCCAGGGCCTTTGCACATGTACTTACTGTGGCCTGGAAGAGCTTTCTTCCTCCCTTCATCTCATTACTGCTTCCTTATCCTCAGTTCAAGTTTATTTAGTAAGAAAAAACTTCCTGACCCCTCTGACTAGATCACTATTTGCATGCTATGTGCCAATGAGGTCTTATTCACTGCTTTCACAACATATGCTGCATTTTATACTTATAATGTTATTAGTTTGTGTAGTGGTATTCTCCCTCCTAAACTAGAAGTTCCATGAAGGCAGGACTTGTGCTTGTTTTTGCTCACTATTGTAGCTCCCTAATTTGACACAATGCCTATTCTTTAATAAGTGGATAATATATATTTGCTAAGTAAAATAATGAGTAAGTGAATGAGTTAATAAATGCAAGATTGGAGATCCTACCTTTGTTATATGATTCTTCTTGAGATACATAGCTTATCTGTCTTACTAGAATAGTCTATTTGAAAGTGGACACTAATCTTATCCACTCACACTTCCCTCATATGTCTAAGTTGGAATATAGTAAGTGCTTCATTAACATTTAAATTGAAAAAATACAAGTGAAAATAAAACTAAATTCAAATCAGTGTTTTATTTTTGATGTTTTAAGCCATGTTTCTCCTACTGCCTATTCATAACTATCACAAATGCTTGGGTGTTTTTCAAAGCAACAGAATCAGAATATGAATCCGTGAATCTATATTTTTAAACAATCAAGTTTGATGTTAGCAAGAAAAGTTTGTGAAACATCAATTTAATACAGTTAATACATTTATATTTATAATAGACAAAGTGATAAGGAAAAACCAATGACATCATGCAGACATGTCTTAAGGAAAAACTATATTCTTCCTACTTTCCTTTCCTTCTTCCATCTAATATTGATGTAGTCCAAAATCAGAGTCAAGTTTAGTTACAATGGACTTACAAATCTTTCTTTTTTAATTTTCCTGCTTCATAAGTACACTTTGGATTTCATCTGACCCATTTTTTGCTAAGGGCAGGAACATCTTTGTCCTGTGTGATAAAGAAATTGTGACTTGTGTCTTGAGGTCAGAGATAGGCTAGTTAAAGTTAGATGCTGAACATGTGGTTGTACCTAATAATGTGTAATTTATCCTAATTTACAATGATGTCTCAGATTTTACTGTGTATTGGGAAGTCTCAACCTAATTGTTAACATTTTTCTAGGTTCAACTGTGTGGGCTAAATCATCTGGAAAATAGCTAGGTTGAGAAAGCCGTCTTAAGATTATTTCAACAGTGTTTTAGTGAAAAATTAGTGTCAAGGAAGAGTTGTATTCAGATGAATGACCTCATATTGATTTTATGCAAAGGAACAAGTGGTTTCCTAGGGAAGAGAGAGAGGATCTTCTCTTTGATTCATCATTTTACAATGATAACAAATCAGATTAATGACATTCTAATGGTTCCAATTTTGGAACAGTTAAGATTTCTGCCAGGGTAGGATTTGTGTTTCAGCATTACAATTTCATAACTTAAAGATGGTGCTCAATTCACTTTGGAGAGTCAGGATGAAAGTCAAGTCCCTGGAGAACTCCCAGGGCTTCTCCTTATCCAGGGCTTTTTGTTTTTTAAAGAAAATTGCTGCACCAAATAGTATCTGAGCTCCATTCAGAAAAAAAGCAGTGCTGGCTCCTAGCATAAAACCATTATCCACAAGATGACCTCACCAGGCACAGGACATTGCTCCCTCTCCTGCGACCTGGACTTTGTCAGTCATCAAAACTGCCTTTTACTGTGCTGAATTCTGTTTTCCATGTGCATGATCTAAAGGAATACAGAAAGCACCTTTATTATTTCATTGAAATTGAATGTGTGGCCTCATCACCATATGCTGAACAGAACTGAAAACCAGGAAGTAAGTAGAAAAGACTTTTGTCCCAAAAACCTATCCCAAAGTCTGTGCAGTAATGCTATTGCTGTATATTTATAACCCAATATTTCCCAAAACACTAGCTGCAAAAATAAGGGTTCCAAAAAGGAGTTCTTGTCCTGTGTCTCCATCCCAAAGATACACAGCGTTAAAGAAATGTTGAACTTGGTTAAAAAAATTACTGCCAATCACAAAGAACAGATATCTCAGCTTAATAATTGTAGGGCTTCTCTGTGATGTATGGGAAGATGGAAGAATCCAGGGTCATTGAAATACTTCTGGAGATACGCATCTTAACTGTCTGGGGGGCCCGTTTATCCAAAGCACACGGTGCTTCCTCCTGTTTTCTTCATCCTGAAATCTGCAATGGGTTGCAGCTTGACCCTTGTGTAGCTGGATGACGAATGACACTCTATGTGCTTTTTGTTTACACCTTGTATGTCAAAAATGTGTTTGACAAAGCTAATCCCTCACTTTTGCTGAAGTTGTCCAATGTGGGAAGTTCTGTTTTACTAATTTGAAAGTATCTTGGTGACAGAGGCTTCACATTGAACTTTAAGGATTCTGCAGTAACTTTCAAATTTCCTATGCATGGTAGCTCTTCGTTGAAAAATTGAATAAATAAATGAATAGGTTAGTGTAGGGATGGACATATAGATGGAAGGATGAACAAGTAAATAAATTAATACAAATAATTCTTAGGCCTAACACAATGAATGCAATTATTAAAAATACTTATTTTTAAGATGAAATATGGGTTGCTGAAGTTGAATGCTACCAGTGAGACAAACCAATACTTGTAAGATATATAGAAAAATCCTTTAACGTCATCCTTTTAATCAATGTATTAACCTTTTAGGGGATACTTCTAAATATTTTCCTCTTTTAACCTCCACCTTCTGCAAATCCCTTCCTCCCTCCCAACCAGGGGCTCTGTTGTACCGTGGACCCTCTTTATATTTCTCTATACAACTTCCCAACTGCATGTTAACTTTTCTGCCCCCTCTGCTAATAACCAGTCATCTCTAACATCTATCAGGCACTCTTCTAAGCACTCCACACGTATTATCTCATTTATTCCTGGGATCTGACCTGTAGCTGTTGTTATTTTCCTCGCTGTATGGATGTGGATACTGAGGAGCTAATGACCTTACTCCACGCTGTGCAGCTAATCAGTGGCAGAACCAAGGTGTCAGCCCAGATGACTAAGAACCCTTAGGCAGCATTGTTCTTCTCTGTTTATATTCTGTCCACACTAGAGAGCAGGTTTCTCTTGCATGTTTCTCTTTAAAGGCGCGCACTTTTTATCCTGGTGACTCATATCATCTTCTCACATATATGAGTCCCTATGACAATGAATAAAATGAAACCCACATACCTACATTGTAACTCAGAGTATCATTGCATTACAATATAGTAATTACTGTTCATCATAATGGTTATGGGACATTAAGGAAAGGGTAAAATATGTCAAATATAGTCTACCTCAGAAGACAGATAGTTGATAATACAGTTGAACTATTCATTATGGTTTAAAATACCAGGGTTTGAAAGGAGCAAATCCTCTACTAGTTGGAAAGCATCTTATTTAGTAAGAAGTCTCCCGTATAGACACATGATCAAAAATAAATGCCCTTTGAGTTCTAGATTGTACAGTTTTATCATATACTGCTTACAGAACATTTTCTTTCAAAATTCGTGCTCAGCTATACTATTCTTGCTTCTTGCCACTCCTTGTTGGTATAGTAATAAGATACGTCACCACATGTGTTACTTGGTGAAGTGATGTAAAACTGCAACATGTTTTTAATACAGCCCTAACCTCCTTAGTCAGATGATGGCTGGAGATTAATGTCACAATTAGTATGTGGATGTTTGATATGCCAGCCTCCTGGGTTTAGAACACTTGTAAAATGCTGTGGGCTCAGCTGGGCATTTTGTTGTCAGAGCTCACAAAGGTAATATAAACAGACATCTGATGGGCCTCTGCTGAGATGGGGTTTGAAGGTAGGCGTCTCATGGAGTAAGACTCGGTTTAACTTAGAAAAGAAAAAAGACTTTCAAAGTGAAAATATGATTTTCAGAACGTAAATATCACAACACATCTTGTACACTGTTACATGATCATCAGAAAGTCAAATTGTGTGCATTCACCATTCACATGGTGTGAGTTTAATAGATTGCAAGCTGGTTGTAATTTCCTCTGGTCATTATGCATGAGGGAAAATTTGCCTCTTCAAGTCTTTTTAAAAATTGACACTGTTGCTAGTTATATTTTTAGAATTGAAACACAACGGACAGATAGCACAGACTAGTCCATGGACAGTAGAAATTCATTGAATCTTTAAGCTTTTTCAATGTTCTCATCAAAAAAATCCCATGAATTGTATAGGAAAAATTTACAGTCCCTATCTGGTGGACTTAAATTTCTGAGTTCAAGAAGGACTGACAGGTTTCATTAGTTTAAAAAACACTTTAAAACCTGTATTTAGGGCTTCCCTGGTGGCACAGTGGTTAAGAATCTGCCTGCCAAATCAGGCGACACGGGTTCGAGCCCTGATCCGGGAAGATGCCACGTGCCGCGGAGCAACTAAGCCCGTGCGCCACAATTACTGAAGCCCGTGTGCCTAGAGCCCGTGCTCCACTACAAGAGAAGCAACCACAATGAGAAGCCTGCTCACCTCAATGAAGAGTAGCCCCCACTCGCCGCAACTAGAGAAAGCCCACGCACAGCAACAAAGACCAATGCAGCCAAAAATAAATAAAATAATTAAATTTACGAAAAGAAACAAAAACTATATTTAGCAAAGGTATGTTAGGTCTTCATGAAGCATGAGGTGTTGAGGGCAATTGTATTCAGCAACTTGGCTCTATAATTTACAGCCAAAAAAAAAAAAAATGATTTAAGATTTGCTAGATTTGTTGGGTTTATAAATTTAAGGAAGGTCATTAGAAGAAATCTAAAAACTTTATGAATTTTCCCTGTTATACATACACACCTACACACCCACGTGATTAATGGAAATTACCTAACACCTAAATCTGTATCAAAGATCACAATTACCTCATCAATATTGTGTTTATTGCCTTCCCACTGAAATCTATCACCAATATTCTTATACATCTCAGTGAAAGCAGTATTTTTTATATAAACATATTTTAAAATGTGAGAAATTTTAAAGAAAACAATATATTCAGATTATGGAAAACATACAAATAAGAGTTCCACTATTATCTACTTATATTTATAAACATTAAAGGGTCATTAATCTATTGACTAATTCTCCAAGTCACATTGCAAGTTTTGAAGTGTAAGCATTTTGAAGAGCTGTAATAGAATTTTGATCAAGTATGTTTTGTAATCTTCTGGAGTGTTCCAGGTAGGGGTTATTTATATACAGAGGGAACTAGCTTTAAAAAGTACTGATACTTTGATAAAAATATGATTTGTTGGTAAAATGGTAGCATACAGAGCAAGTTCAGAGTCTGTCCTGTTAAGGGGATAAAAGTTGCTTTTGAAAGACTTGAAGAGACTTAACAACAACAAGAAAGAATATCAAAATATCAGCAGTAAATTTAAACCTTCTAATTATTGTAAAAAAATCATAAAAAGTTATGAAGCAAAATGTTTAAAGATTCTGAAGCTTAATTCTTCTATTGTTGGGTTTTGCTCTTCTAAGGATAGTGCTTTGTATGATGTAATTCTACCTTTACAAACAATTAGATAAAAGAAATGCTCACATTTTAAGGCTTATTTTATTTTTATACAAATGGACTAATTATTACAGGCCTTTGTGATGTGCTGTTGTTCATTATCCAAAACCTCAAAAAAATCCATGTGGCTTATATGTCTGCTCTGGGTCAAAAATCTCGTTTCAAACCTCTGGGACATTTAGATGTGTCTCTGTTTACAGAGGCATCAGGCTGGCAGCAAAGCCAAGACTGGTGTTGCTTTCTTTCAAATGTTTTTAAGGTTGGACTAGCTATAACTTCTTCGAATAGTGGTGGGTTTGACTTCTTCTCGAGAAGCTCATTTATTCCTATTGATACTAATAGGATGTGGTAAATGGCTTTGGGGAAACAGATTGCTGACATATTTATGTAGCCTTATTTGGAATATAATATTAGTGTATAAGATTTACCAATTGGAAATTTTGCCAAATGCATTCAAGATTTTTTGCAAGTCTGAACTGAGTAGAAACAAATGATGTCCTTTTACTCATGTTACATCATTTTCTGTAAACATTTTTATTATTTCTTTCTATCCTACTAGGAATATTAAGATAGAGTTGGAAACTTCAAAACACACACACACACACACACACACACACACACACACACACACAGAGTAATAAGCATACACACAACTATCCCTCTCCTAAAGTAGATTGTCTGCTTTTTGTAGTCTTCACAGGGGATGAAATGAATTTACTTGACTTCCTTATCATGATAAGGTTTACAAAGAAGGAGATACAGGTGGTCAAGGAGCACATAGGACAGACAGGTAACCAAGACGTGGCAGGTGAGGAGAAAATTTCTGAAAAAAATCAAAGTCTAAAGGTTGATTTAATCAGTCAACGAATCAGAAGGAAGAATGTTCTAAGAGAGAGCACATTTGCAAGTGGATTTAGATAGAAGGATGGCAAAAGATGGGCTAGAGAGGTAAAAAGGTACCAGATCATGGAGAACATGTAAACATTATGGCAGGTAGACTTTATGACACTGGAGAGCCATGGCAGCATTTGAAGTCATGTAATGTAATTGTTCTGCATTTCAGAAAGGTCATCCTGTCAGTTGGATGGGAAATAGATGGGAAGTGGCAAGAATGGATGGTGGGTGGACAGTTTAAGGAGCTGTGCCAGGAATCTCTGCAAGAGAGAAACTTGAAGTAGACAAGGGGTAGTTATGATGGAAAAAAAGCAAATAATTAAAGAAATATTTAGGGTGTAGCCCAGTAGGCCTTGCTGAATAATTTGAGATGGGTAACAGGTGAAAGAAAAGAAGGGTAAAACCTGAGGTCTGGACTAAACAACTGAGAGATCACAGGAGGAGGGATAGATTTTTTGAGATTAATTAAACTTATTAAATCATGAGTTTAAATTTTTTAATGTTATTTTATTAGTCTGCATATGGCCCCAAAGGCAGTTAAAATGTACATCCAGGGATCAGGAGACTGAAGCTGCCTAAAGAAAAATAAAGGTGTGTACGTACTTCGGATTTCTAATAGAGAATATGTGGAGTAAGAAGAGAAGATGGTCTAGATAAGTATCTTCAGTAAAAGTAACATTTACAGGAAAATCAGAGGAGTTTGAGAAGAAGCAAGAGAGACAGGAGAAAAATCAGGGAAGTATGGCATTCTGAAAGCTAAAAGAAAAACAACTTTCCAGGAGAACTTGGTGAACAATCATTGGTGTATTGGTTGATTAATTCACAAATATTCTTTAAGTTCCCACTTTGCATCAAACACAACTATGGAAAACCCACATATGGGCTCCACCCTCAGGGAACTAACAGTAATGTGGAGAAACAAATACACATCAAACAAGCACACACATAAATATTTCATTGTAAATGTCAGTAAGTTATAAAGAGTAAATTTATTATAAACAGCTATAAAAGGATGTAGCCTGTGATCTTGTATCTGTGAGGTCTGGGAACCCCTGTCTCAAGACTTGAACACAGACTTAAAATTTGAAGAATAAGTAGGAGCCAGTAGGGCCTGGAGTAGGAGAGGGCAGTCCTGACAACAAAACAGCAAGAGCAAAGGACCTACGGAGTGAGGGACCAGCGCCATGTGCCCTGAGCACTAGGACTTATCCTGAAACTATATTTTAGCATGAGAATGATCTAAGCTTTTAGGAATTTTAAAAAAGTAAAACTAATTTATTACTCTTAGGCAACCAACCATGCAGGGAGGGCAGACCTAGCTAGACAGCAATATTGGAGTTTAGAACTTGTCTGTTTTAGGCAGAGAGGTCATTATGGGGAATGTGACCTTACTGCTTATTAATTTATTAAATACTTATTAATTCCATTACACGTGTGAGATACTATTGGGAAGGATGGGTGCCATTTTATTTTAAAAAATTATCTTTTATCATTATTATTGTTTTGATTTGAGGTATAATTTATATGTTCATCCATTTTAAGTATGTAATTCAATGTTTGGTAACTTTGTAAGTTGTTACATTAGTCTTTAATAATTTTTTTGCATTAATCAGTGCAGTTTTCCTCCCTTGGATGGCGAGGGATGATCTACCTGGCTGCACTAGGAAATGTTCTCCTTGTGAATCCTTAACTAGGGGCAGTGCTGGGTGCTAGGTTCTTCTTCCCAGGACTAAATAACACTTCTAGCCCTCAACTGAACACTGAAAAGAGAAAGAAGTCACAAGTTTTACTAAGTCACATTTTAAGTGTTAATTAAAAATCCTTTACACATCATTCCTCTTCCTATTTTCATTTTCTTTTAATTCTCAATTAAGACAAGCTTACTCTGGTATCAGTATTCAAAGATGTTGCTGACTCAGAAGCTCAGGCTGGATTGGTTTGTGGGGATTGTTTACTCCGTTCATCTATAGATAAGAAAAGTAGCCACCTGGAAAAAATTAAGTATTCGGTGTTGCACACGGGGGCAATTGGTGATAGAACTGAGATTTAAATGCAAGTTCTCAAGCACAACCCAGGGTTTCCTACAGTGACCATGTCACCTGTCTTGGGGGAAAATGTAGTTCAGGGGGACTCGTGCCACAGATTCACAGTGAAATACCTGACGAGTAATTTGCTGTTGGAATCTCTGAGTTTAATGAAGGCTTCCATGTGTGGTAGCCCAGAATACAATTGCCCGAATACTTCCTCTACTGCTTTAGAGCCAAACACTATGGCTATTGCTTTAGATTATGAAGCAGTACTTCTTTTTATATTTACCAAAGTATAGAATTATGAAAAATGAATATGCATTTGTGTCTGTTTTAGATGTAATATATATGGTTTGTATATTTTTTATAAAATTTTCTACCTTTTGGTTCAAAAGGTGTAGATGATTATGCACGCATTATTGGGGAGCACATCATATATGTGAATAACAATGTGAAGTGGTTCTTTCTCGGATGTAATAGAGACTAAGTAAGCAGTTGTGGACTCACAATGATGAATAACTTGACTGTAACTCTAACGGAAATAAAATTGTTTCTTTTGCTGGTAAACTATCACACATAATTTGTGCTATATATAAATGTACACTTGTACATTAGTATTTTTAAAATGTAATTAAATATTCGGATTTTAACTGGATAAGATCATCATAGCATAGATCGTCTTTTTCTTCAGTATTCTGCATGGGGTGCTTTTTGTGCTAAACTTTCATATGCTAACTATAAGTACAATCATCTAGTATTTTCTCCAATGTAAGTCTTTTAATATGTTAAAAGAGAAACGGTTTCCATTGGTTTTGATATTATACTGACATTTCATGTTTGACCATTTTCGTTTTTCAGAAAAGAAAACTCACAGTAATATACATTGAAAAAAATGATTTTCCATTAAGTATATGTGCTAGGTTTGTTTTAATCTGACCAATTTAGAAAATATGAATGTCTTGCAAATAATCACTGTGTTTGTGTGTCACATATATTCTTTTTTTTTCCTTTATCTGAAAAGTATAATAATTAAGGGCTATTACTGTTCCTGTGAAGTAAATTAGGGTCTTTTTATTTCTTTTTTCTTTCTTGTGACTCTATTTCTTAACTAGTGGGACAAATATGGCTTAGAAAACAGTTGTACTGTTACTAACGAAAAATGTGTTGGCAGTGGCAGTACTGGTAATAGCAAAATGTCACAGAGCACTCATTTTCCTCTTGATGTGGTGGAGTGGTGGTTACAGAAAAAGTTGCAATAAACAGAATAATGGAATGGCTAATATTATAGCAGAATGGAATTTTACTCTGATTTACTGAAAAGATACACATTAATAGGCATCTAATTGATAACTATTCACAGAACATAAATGTTAGGTATCAAATTATTCTTTCACTGTAAGCTAATCAAGATTTTAGACACAATGCAGATTAATGGAAAACACACACTTTACAAAATTAATGGTTACTTAGATTTAAATAACAGTTTGAAAATGGCAGAAAATAAAAACACGCAGAGACTAAATATCTGTATAATATCAAACAAATTTGGAGCTGTTTTAGTAGTGGTTACTCACAAATTTGACTAAGATAGTGCATATTATAATTATCAGAAAATTATCATGTTCTACTGAGCTGGAAGCACAAAATGAAGTATGATTCTTAATAGGATTTATTATTTGTTTCATTAACGTTATCGATCATCCAAATTCATTATGTTTGCAACATCTGTGTGGGAAAAAACACATGATGTAAGTGTGCCCCCAAGTGGCTATAGACT
Organism: Balaenoptera acutorostrata; assembly: GCF_949987535.1. Lineage (NCBI taxonomy): Eukaryota > Metazoa > Chordata > Mammalia > Artiodactyla > Balaenopteridae > Balaenoptera > Balaenoptera acutorostrata. The sequence continues at coordinate 94,249,384 of NC_080070.1, read as the reverse complement.
AGTTTGTAAAAATATAGAAAAGACCCGAATGTTTTGAATAAGGGCCTTAGCTGGTTATATTCTCCAGTGAATCCTGGCTCCATCTCAGGCAGAGGGTTCTCTCTCCTATTTTTAAAGTTATTCCAAATTAGAGGATTCACAATTTCTCCTATAGTTTTTACAAAGAATTTATTTTTAGCAGATACACATGTTAACCAACGCTTCTACCTCTGATTCTGATGTAACACAGTGAAAACACATAAATCAACACAACAGATTTATTTTTTTCCTCATATATATATAGTGCTTGATTATGTTAAGCCTAACTAATTCTCTGCAAGTATTTTAAAACACGTTTTGTGTTTAAAATAGGATATTGGATGAAGCAAGAAAATGTGTATTAGGACAGGCTCATAGCCTGAAAAAGTAGTTTGCCCATTTGTGTGATACACATGAAAACTATTTGTTTATAAATGTTGTTAATCAGTAGGATATTAGATATCTATAAAGTATGTTGTAGATTCCTCAGAATTTGAAACCCCCTTTCCATAGAGCTTCTTCACAGAGTTGTCAACTTTTTGTATTTTGACACAAAGATATTGCCCAGTTAATACTCTTCTTCATTTAAATCTCTAGCCACTAGTCCCAAGATGCAAACATTTAACTTGATCAGTTCATGCTTCTGGAAAAACTCTGCAAGAACTAGTTGTTAGTGACCCCATTAGATGTAAGTCTGCACCAAATCTCTGAGGTAGTGCAATGTGTCTACAATTGGGCAAATCTTAGAAAATAATGAGTTAAGAGGATTAAAAATCTAAGGCAAGCAGGATTGTGAAACATTCTCAGTCAGGAAGAGAAGCTTCAAATAAGAGAAAAGGAAAATATCAGTATCATCACATTTGACCTTTGAATGACAAAGACTATTTCCTTGAGATACTATGAAAGAAGAACACCACTAACTGTATAGTAAAAAGTTTGAATTTTCAATTGAAACAGATTTTTTTTAACATCTTTACTGGAGTATAATTGCTTTACACTGTTGTGTTACTTTCTGCTGTATAACAGAGTGAATCTGCTCTATGCATATGTATATCCCCATGTCCCCTCCCTCTTTAGTCTCCCTCCCACCCTCCTTATCCCACCCCTCTAGGTGGTCGCAAAGCACCGAGCTGATCTCCCTGTGCTATGCGGCAGCTTCCCACTAGCTATCTATTTTACATTTGGTAGTGTATATATATCCATGCCACTCTCTCACTTCATCACAGCTTACCCTTCCCCCTCCCCATTTCCTCAAGTCCATTCTCTACGTCTGTGTCTTTATTCCTGTCCTGCCCCGAGGTTCATCAGAGCCTTTTTTTTTTTTTAGATTCCATATGTATGTGTTAGCATACAGTATTTGTTTTTCTCTTTCTGACTTACTTCACTCTGTATGACAGACTCAAGGTCCATTCACCTCACTACAAATAACTCAATTTTGTTTCTTTTTATGGCTGAGTAATATTCCATTGTATATATGTGCCACATCTTCTTTATCCATTCGTCTGTTGATGGACACTTAGGTTGCTTCCATATCCTGGCTATTGTAAATAGAGCTGCAATGAACACTGTGGTACATAATTCTTTTTGAATTATGGTATTCTCAGGGTATATGCCCAGTACGGGGATTGCTGGGTCATATGGTAGTTCTATTTTTAGTTTTTTAAGGAATCTCCATACTGTTCTCCATAGTGGCTGTAACAGTTTACATTCCCACCAACAGTGCAAGAGGGTTCCCTTTTCTGCACACCCTCTCCAGCATTTGTTGTTTGTAGATTTTCTGATGAAGCCCATTGTAACTGGTGTGAGATGATACCTCATTGTAGTTTTGATTTGCATTTCCCTAATGATTAGTGATGTTGAGCATCCTTCCTGTGTTTGTTGGCCATCTGTATATCTTCTTTGGAGAAATGTCTGTTTAGGTCTTCTGCCCATTTTTGGATTGGGTTGTTTGTTTTTTTGATATTGAGCTGCATGAGCTGCTTGTATATTTTGGAGATTAATCCTTTGTCCGTTGCTTCATTGGCAAATATTTTCTCCCATTCTGAGGGTTGTCTTTTCATCTTTTTTATGGTTTCCTTTGCTGTGCAAAAGCTATTAAGTTTCATTAGGTCCCATTTGTTTATTTTTGGTTTTATTTCCATTTCTCTAGGAGGTGGGTCAAAAAGGATCTTGCTGTGATTTATGTCACAGAATATTCTACCTATGTTTTCCTCTAAGAGTTTTATAGTGTCTGGCCTAACATTTAGGTCTTTAATCCATTTTTGTGTATGGTGTTAGGTAGCATTTTAATTTCATTCTTTTACACGTAGCTGTCCAGTTTTCCCAGCACCACTTATTGAAGAGGCTGTTTTTTCTCCATTGTATACTCTTGCCTCCTTTGTCAAAGATAATGTGACCATATGTGCGTGGGTTTATCTCTGGGCTTTCTATCCTGTTCCATTGATCTATATTTCTGGTTTTGCGCCAGTACCATACTGTCTGGATTACTGTAGCTTTGTAGTATAGTCTGAAGTCCAGGAGCCTGATTCCTCCACCACCGTTTTTCTTTCCCAAGATTGCTTTGGCTATTTGGGGTCTTTTGTGTTTCTATACAAATTGTGAAATGTTTTGTTCTAATTCTGTGAAAAATGTCATTGGTAATTTGATAGGGATTGCATTGAATCTGTAGATTGCTTTGTGTGCTATAGTCATTTTCACAATGTTTATTCTTCCAATCCAAGAACATGGTATATCTCTGCATCTGCTTGTATCATGTTTAATTTCTTTCATCAGTGTCTTATAGTTTTCTGCATACAGCTCTTTTGTCTCCTGGGTAGGTTTATTCCTAGGTATTTTATTCTTTTAGTTACAGTGGTAAATGGGAGTGTTTCCTTAATTTCTCTTTCAGATTTTCATCATTAGCGTATAGGAATGCAAGAGATTTCTGTGCATTAATTTTGTATCCTGCTATCTACCAAATTTGTTGATTATATCTAGTAGTTTACTAGCAGCATCTTTAGGAGTCTCTGTGTATAGTATCATGTCATCTGCAAACAGTGAAAGTTTTAATTCTTTTCTGATTTGGATTCTTTTATTTCTTTTTCTTCTGTGATTGCTGTGGTTAAAACTTCCAAAACTATGTTGAATAATAGGGGTGAGAGTGGGCAACCTTGTCTTGTTCCTGATCTTAGAGGAAATACTTTCAGTTTTTCACTATTGAGAACGATGTTGGCTGTGGGTTTGTCATATATGGCCTTTATTATGTTGAGGTAGGTTCCCTCTATGCCTATTTTTTGGAGAGTTTTTTTATCATAAATGGGTGTTGAATTTTGTCAAAAAGCTTTTTCTGCATCTATTGAGATGATCATATGGTTTTTCTACTTCAGTTTGTTAATATGGTTTATCACATTGACTGATTTGCATACATTGAAGAATCCTTGCATTCCTGGGATAAACCCCACTTGATCATGGTGTATGATTCTTTTAATGTGCTGTTGGATTCTGTTTGCTAGTATTTTGTTGAGGAGTTTTGCATCTATATTCATCAGTGATACTGGTCTCTAATTTTCTTTTTTTTATAGTATAGTTGTCTGGTTTTGGTATCAGGGTGAAGGTGGCCTCGTAGAATGAGTCTGGGAGTGTTCCCTCCTCTGCAATTTTTTGGAAGAGTTTGAGAAGGATGGGTGTTAGCTCTTCTCTAAATGTTTGATAGAATTCACCTGTGAAGCCATCTGGTCCTGGACTTTTGTTTGTTGGAAAGATTTGTAATCACAGTTTCAATTTCATTACTTGTGATTGTTCTGTTCATATTTTCTGTTTCTTCCTGGTTCAGTCTTGGAAGGTTATACCTTTCTAAGAATTTGTCCATTTCTTCCAGGTTGTCCATTTTATTGGCATATAGTTGCTTGTAGTAATCTCTCATGATGCTTTGTATTTTTGCAGTGTCAGTTACTCCTCCTTTTTCATTTCAAATTCTGTTGTTTTGAGTCTTCTCCCTTTTTTTCTTGATGAGTCTGACTAATGGTTTATCAATTTGGTTTATCTTCTCACAGAACCAGTTTTCAGTTTTATATTGATCTTTGCTACTGTTTCTTTCATTTCTTTTTCATTTATTTCTGATCTGATCTTTATGATTTCTTTCCTTCTGCTCACTTTGGGGTTTTTTTGTTCTTCTTTCTCTAATTGCTTTAGGTGTAAGGTTAGCTTGTTTATTTGAGATGTTTCTTGTTTCTTGAGGTAGGATTGTATTGCTATAAACTTCCCTGTTAGAACTGCTCTTGCTGCATCCCATAGGTTTTGGGTCGTTGTGTTTTCATTGTCATTTGTTTCTAGGTTATTTTTGATTTCCTCTTTGATTTCTTCAGTGATGTCTTGGTTATTTAGTAGCGTATTGTTTAGCCTCCATGTGTTTGTATTTTGTACAGTTTTTTTCCTGTAATTGATGCCTAGTCTCACAGCATTGTGGTTGGAAAAGATACTTGATATGATTTCAATTTTGTTAAATTTACCGAGGCTTGATTTGTGACCCAAGATATGGTCTATCCTGTAGAATGTTCCATGAACACTTGAGAAGAAAGTGTATTCTGTCCTATAAATATCAATTAAGTCCATCTTGTTTAATGTGTCATTTAAAGCTTGTGTTTTCTTATTTGTTTTCATTTTGGATGATCTGTCCATTGGTGAAAGTGGGGTGTTAAAGTCCCCTACTATGATTGTGTTACTGTCAATTCCCCCTTTTGTCGCTGTTAGCATTTGCCTTATGTATTGAGGTGCTCCTATGTTGGGTGCATATTTACAATTGTCATATCTTCTTCTTGGATTGATCCCTTGGTCATTATATAGTGTCCTTCTCTGTCTCTTGTAATAGTCTTTATTTTAAAGTCCATTTTGTCTGATATGAGTATTGCTACTCCAGCTTTCTTTTGATTTCCATTTGCATGGAATATCTTTTTCCATCCCCTCACTTTCAGTCTGTATGTGTCCCTAGGTCTGAAGTGGTTCTCTTGTAGACAGTATATGTATGGGTCTTGTTTTTGTAGCCATTCAGCCAGTCTGTGTCTTTTGGTTGGAGCATTTAATCCATTTACATTTAAGGTAGTTATTGATATGTATGTTCCTATTACCATTTTCTTAATTGTTTTGGTTTTGTTATTATAGGTCTTTTCCTTCTCTTGTGTTTCCTGCCTAGAGAAGTTCCTTTAGCATTTGTTGTAAAGCTGGTTTGGTGGTGCTGAATTCTCTTAACTTTTGCTTGCCTGTAAAGGTTTTAATTTCTCTGTCAAATATGAATAAGATCCTTGCTGGGTAGAGTAATCTTGGTTTTAAGTTTTTCCCTTTCATCACTTTAAATATGTCCTGCCACTCCCTTCTGGCTTGCAGAGTTTCTGCTGGAAGATCAGCTGTTAACCTCATGGGGATTCCCTTGTATGTTATTTGTTGCTTTTCCCTTGCTGCTTTTAATATGTTTTCTTTGTATTTAATTTTTGATAGTTTGATTAATATGTGTCTCAGCGTGTTTCTCTTTGGGTTTATCCTGTATGGTACTCTCTGTCCTTCCTAGACTTGATTGATTATTTCCTTTCCCATGTTAGGGAAGTTTTCGACTGTAATCTCTTCAAATATTTTCTCAGACCCTTTCTTTTTCTCTTCTTCTTCTGGGACCCCTATAATTCGAATATTGGTGTGTTTAATGTTGTCCCAGACGTCTCTTAGACTGTCCTCAATTCTTTTCATTCTTTTTTCTTTATTCTGCTCCCTGGCAGTTATTTCCAACATTTTATCTTCCAGGTTACTTATCTGTTCTTCTGCCTCAGTTGTTCTGTTATTTTTTCCTTCCAGAGTATTTTTAATTTCAGTAATTGTGTTGTTCCTCACTGTTTATTTGCTCTTTAGTTCTTGTAGATCCTTGTTAAATGTTTCTTGTATTTTCTGCATTCTCTTTCTGAGATTTTGGATCATCTTTACTGTCATTACTCTGAATTCTTTTTTAGGTAGGTTGCTTATTTCATCTTAATTTATTTGGTCTTGTAGGTTTTTACCTTGCTCCTTCATCTGTAACAAATTTTTTTGTTGTTTCTTTTTTTTTTTTTTTTTAATGGGTGGTGCTGTATTTCTGTCTTACTCATTGTTTGGCCTGAGATATGCAGCACTGGAGTTTGCAGGCAGTTGGTTAGAGCTGGGTCCTTGGTGCTGAGATGAGGACCTCTGGGAGGCCTCACTCTGATTGATATTCCCTGGGGTCTGAGGTTTTGTTAGTCCAGTGGTTTGGACTCAGAGTTGCCACCACAGGAGCTTGGGCCTGACCTCCGGTCTGGGAACCAAGATCCTGCAAACTCTGTGGCACAGTAAAAAAAAAAAAAAAAAAATAAGAAGAAGGAGCAGTACAGTATCAAAGAATAAAAAACAAAATAAAATTAGAAAGATAAAGAATATATTAGGAAAAATAAAACTATAATTGAAACAACTGCAACAAGGTTAAATAAAACCACGACAGAAAAAAGAAAAGAAAACAAGGGTGGGGAGAGAGCAAGCTAAAAGGAGAGATCACTAACAAAGTATAAAGAATAAAATAAAATTAGAAAAATAAAAGATTTGTTAGGAAAAATAAAAATATAAAAGTATCAGCAACAATGAATCAACAAAGTAAAACAGACCCCCAATCTAAAAGAGGAAAAAAGAAAAAACAAAGCCTTGGCTATGGGGGTGGGACCTAGGCGGGTGGGGTGGTTGATGTTTGAGCATAGTCCGGGGTCCTAGGTGGGGCCACGTGCAAGCATGGGGTGGGGCCTCTGCTTAGGACCTGTGCAGAAGGGGAAAGGAGGGCCTCTGGAGTGTGGAGTTCCGGAATTTGGACATAGGGCCCTGAGTGAGGGTGTGTGGGTGGGGTTTAGGCCCAGCTCGTTGGAGGGGGTCTCACAGGGGGTCTCCGAGTGTAGAGGTAGGGCCCTGGGTGGGGGTGTAGGGGTGGGGCTTGGGTTCTGTGCAGCAGGAGGGAGGCTCGAGGGCAGAGGATTAGGCCCAGGAGCCCAACAGGCTCCCTGATGCCTATGTGGACAGGGAAAGCATTGACCCCATTCCCTTCCATTCCTTCATGCCCCTCCCCCACCGTCTCCCCCAGGGTCTCCCCCATTGCTGCTGCTGCTGGACCCCTAACCGTGGATGGGTCCCGCTGGGTGTAGGAACTCCTCCTCTCCCACAGCCGCCCCTCAGGGGTGCTGTCCTGGAGGTCCGGCCTTTACTTTTGCTCCCCCTTCCCTCCCTCCCACTCCCTCAGGACCTGCTGGCTGGAGGGGGCCTAGGTGGGCAGAGGATCAGGCCTGGGATCTCAACAAGTTCCTGGGGGTCCAAGTGGGCAGGGGAAACCTGGCCACACTCCCTTTTGATCCTCTGCCCTCCCAATGGTCCCCCCCACCATCCCCCTTTGGGAGTGGGATCCCTTCCCCTCCCCCTCCCCGAGCTGCCCCTCAGGGGTGCCAGTCCCGTCCTGCTTCCACTTCTCCTCCCCCCTCACTCCCCACGCCCCACGTCCTATCCGGTCACTGGGGGTTCCTCCCATCCCCTTAGGTGCCCTAGTGGTGAGGAGACGCACATTCTGCATCCTCCTAGTACGCCATCTTGACTACACCCCCAGAAACAGATGCTTTGATTCTAACCAACTTTAACATTTCTGGTCTCAGGGTGAGTTTCTTCCAGCTGAAGTGTATCTTCCCATATTTCCCATTTTGCTGCTTTCTTTAATTAACCCAAAATGCTGTGTATCCACTCCAACCCCTTTTTTATTAAAAAATTTAAAAAGTAAAATCAGAAATAGACTCAATTTTTAAGGAGTGCAATCATTAAAGAAATAATGGAAACATTTATATTTTCCAACTAAAACTTTCTCTTAATTAAAGTTGTCGTTTAGCATAGCAACTATTTTTGATTGTGAAGAAAAGTTTTTTAAAGTTCAATTCTAGGATTGGAAGGAATTGAACAGTTTTTTTTTTTTTATAAATAATCCAAACTGACCTCTAATTTTAGTTTGGTAATTTAACATTTTTTAAAGTTCTCAGAGAACAATATTCATAAATACATACTGATGCCTGTTAATTTTTGCAAAGATTGAAGTGAGTTATGTATTTTTAAAAGACCATTTCTGACCTCACCCTTTCTACCCATGTTATCTAAAAGAGGAACCCTAAAGGTAAGTCAGAGTCAAAATCTAAGTTATAATAGTAGTATTTCAAAAAATATTCTTTTCTGGAACATTCTTTTCACACTGTTAGCGGAAAACAGATTAAAGCAGGAGAACAAAAACAAAGCAATGGATGAAATAACAGAATTTCTAATCTTAAGATCTCAAAGCATTGACTAGCTCCTAGCAAAATGTTGGGTTGTTGTCATATAGATAATGGGTCTTAGCCAGAAAAATTTATTGAATACCTGAACTAAATATTTTCTCGTACACTTTTTGTCTTTGGTATCTTAGGCTCCTTAATAACTTATATTTTGCAAAGAAATATCAAATTAATTGTTCTTACTATAGTAACGTTTTTATTTGACTATTTGTTAATAACTCCTGTGTTCTTGAAAATAAAGCCAAAAACACTCTAGTCAAGGTTACTGATTGAATGGTGATCATTCTTGCATGTTTAGAATGGAAATGTGTTACAGAACAGTGAAGTAGTGACACTGAGACAGGGCTACCTAAATCCGCCTGAGCTACAGATTCGCAAATTGCTTAATTTATGTTCCTTTCATCTCATCTAGTTACACTAACCTAATTAGCTCTCTTTTCAAAGAAGTTATAGATCTTAAGCACTGATCTCCTATTCTGATTTATATATCACATTCTGCAAGTGGAGAGAGTAAATGATATCAGACGTGCTTAAAAAGTATATGTTGTAAATAGTGCACACTTTAAAAAAAGAAAAAGTCATCTTTTCTGTTTATAAATAATGATTTTATTTGTAAAGCACCAAATTAGCTTTTAAAGAGTAGGCTTTGACCACTAGCATCCGGTGTAACGTTTGGACAGCACAATACACTACTAACAAGAAGTTCAATGTTTCTCTTTTAAAAAAGTCTCCTAATTACTCACTCTTACTTCCTACTTCTTATTCACAAAGCTAAAACACACTAGTGCTAAGACGTTGAATTATTTTTTTCTCTTGAGGTCTCGATTTATTGTCCCCAAACCATCAATTACAATAATGTTTCATGCTGCTCTGGAATAAAATGTAGGAAACGAGTGCTCCATTGAGGACTTTGTTCAGCCTGAGCAGCCTTACACTGTGTTCTTGACCACAGGTGGTCCCCTATTTTCAGTCAGATTGGTACAAAAATATATTATTGAAATCCTCAATTCTAAAGGTAAATTCAGCATCAATGATTTTTTTCTAAGGAAAAGTAGCAAATAAAAATTGGATGCATTTCTTTTGCATATGTAATTTCCATCAACAGGTACATGTATAGTGAACATTGCATTTGCAGGTGGCTGAATAGGAGTCTTCAATAAAATAAACACCAGTAAAACACCACATGTATCATCTTTGAATAGTTTCTACAGTTACAGGCATGGTTACATTATCAGCAAAAATGAATGCCTCTCAAATTCTGGCCAGTGGAAGTAATATGGAATATCTTGCTTTCTTTCCCATTGCTCTATCATTAAAAATAGGCCACAGTGCAGAATTTACTTCCAAGCAAATTCAGTGTCACTGATATGTACAGTTATCGTGTTACCAAAAGGTATCAGTTTTCAGAACTGAGGACATCAAAGACACCCCAATCCTTAATATCTCAGAGAAATCAAAACTTATCCACATGCAGGTGACAACACACTAAAATTTTTGTGTGAAAAATTTTGCCATACAACACTAGTCATACAAGTTAATATCTATTAGAACTAAACACATCACACAGCACCTTTTATGTATTGAAAAGTGTACATGAGCAAGAGTGGAAGAAAAAAGGATTGATTAGAAGAGCCTACAGTCTTTCAGATTCTCTTTATTATATCTGTAACGGTGTCAAACGCGAACTTGACATTTTGAGTATCTGTAGCACAGGTCATGTGGGAATAAATTTCCTTACCTTTTTTTAAATTCAGGTCTAGAAACTGGTTCTTGATGTAGTTCCTTGCATCTTCAAGTGTATTTGGACCTTGTTAAAAAAAAATTAAAGAAGTAAACTTTAACTGCATTTAAAAAGCGTAAAATTATTAGTAATATCAATAAGTTTTAGGATTTTACTTTGTGTGCTATTTGATGTTCTCAGGATTGAAAAATCAAAATGGCAATGGTTAATTATCAGAGGTTTACACAACATCTACTTTGTGCTGGGAACTGTGCTTACCTCCCTGGGGGCTTCAGGTGGCTAAAATGTAACCTCTGCATCAAAAAGCTCACAGTAGAGTAGAAACACTAATATATTTATATAACAAAGTGAGTGAGTAAAAAAGCCCGTATATATGTCAAAGTTTATGCATGTAAATGTGTGCATGTGTTGTGTGCATGGGTATTAATATGAAATAAAAGAAGAAAAGAATGGAAATTATAGATGAGTGGACTACATAATTAGTTGGTATTTGAGCTGGACCTTGAGGGATAGCTAGGAGAGACGAAGAATTGTGTGAATGAAAGCCAAAAAGTGAGAGGCGCTTACTGTATGATTTCAGCTCTATGACATTCTGGGAAGGGCAAAACTACAGAAATAGTAAAAAGATGAATGGTTTCAAGGGTTGAGGGCAGGGAAGATGTGGAGCACAGGCATTTTTAGGGCAGTGAAACTATTTTGTATAACGCTGTAATGGTGGGTACATTGACATGACTTTGGCATAACCCATTGAACTGTGCAACACAAAGAGTTAACCCTAACCTAAAATACGGACTTCAGTTAATAATACAACAATATCTGTTCATCAATTGTAGCAAATGTACCACACCACTTCCGGATGTTTATAATAGGGGAAATTGTGGGAGCTGGCCAGAGAGGGAGTATGTAGAAACTGTTTTTTCTGTTTATTTTTTTCATAAGCTAAAAATTGCTCTGAGAAATAAAGATGATTACTTAAAAGAAAACATACAGCCCTGAATTATGATTCTATATTTAATTGGTAACATTCAGTACAGAAGCATGATTATATTCAATCATATGATAAATATGTAAACATAATTAATGTTTGCAAATAAGAAAAATATAAGTACTCATTACAGATGAGCACAAACAGCTACTTTGACACAATTCAACACCCCTGGCATATCTGGGCTACCCACATATCTTAAGTGGTGACATTGGGTTTATATTTGTGTTTAAATCATAAATATTTCCATCTTACACAATTTCATTAACAACAGGGCATGTAACTATTTACCAAAAAGAAAAAAAAAGTCTCCAAAAGAAACACAACCCTTTTAGAGAAACTGACATTTATAGTCATTGGCTAAGAGGGTCAGTACTAAAACTCTAGGAGCTAGGAAAATTGGAAAAATAGATGTCACTCTTCTCATTCATTCAAGCTATTCCTCCGGAAACTTAATTCTGACTTTGAAGAGCCACTGAGGTCCAGTGCAACATTACAAGGTTTCATTAGGAAATATATAAAAAAATGCCAATTTGGAATACAATTTACACTCCTATTATAATGTTTAAGATAATATAGTTTGCAATGTCATTATACATTACATAGAGTAGCAACCCTGGTCTATCTAACCACCTCCCCTTTATTCATTAAAGCTTTGCTTTAATGCAGGCAGTGTAGAGAGGGTTTCCTCTTTATTTGTAAGATTCTTCCCAGGTTGGATCATATACATGACTCAAAAAAGTATAATAAGCCTCAACCTCCTAAATATTACACATCAAGATCCAGATAGAAAAAATGTATCTCTATACAAAATTTTACTACTATGGAATTAAAAGAAAAGTATCTTACCACTGTACTCCGGAAAGCAGATACTAAGAGGCACTTTGGTTACTTTTTCTTTTCCTTTTTTTTTTTTTTTTTTAAATAGAATGCACATCACAGTCTTCATGATAGAATGTATATATTTTTAAAATTTATTTATTTTTGGGTGTGTTGGGTCTTCGTTTCTGTGCGAGGGCTTTCTCTAGTTGCGGCAAGCAGGGGCCACTCTTCATCGCGGTGCGCGGGCCTCTCACTATCGCGGCCTCTCCTGTTACAGAGCACAGGCTCCAGACGCGCAGGCTCAGCAGTTGTGGCTCACGGGCCTACTCGCTCCACGGCATGTGGGATCCTCCCAGACCAGGGCTCGAACCCGTGTCCCCTGCTTTGGCAGGCAGATTCTCAACCACTGCACCACCAGGGAAGCCCGGTTACTTTTTCTTGAAAGAGATCTTTTTTATTGAGAAACAGGACACTGGAGGTGGTTGCAAAGTACTTGTGATTACAGATAATGTTGAAAAGGTGAAGGCTTTCATGCATTCTGTTCTGTTCTATTAGGTATAAAAGATGAAAATGTGTAGGATTGTTATTTGCAAGATATTAATGGTGGGCATTATGAACAAGGATCTAGAAATAACATCTGTCTTTGGAAGGTCTTAACTGAGTTGGGAAATGGGGTATTCATATTGGAAAGCACAACTGCTTATTTTTTACCTTGACCGTGTTTTCCTTTTACACTTACCACTTCTTCATCTTCCACCAAGACCATGTCATAGGCACGAGTGCAGCACAAAATATAATTCATGTAACTCCTTCAAGTAGTGAATCCATTTCTTTCTCTCAGATCTCTGTCCACCTACATCAAATATTCTTTAAAGAAACAAAAAATAACAGAATAAAGAATCATACAAATATCCTCCAAAATTTACATTAAGATGAACATTTGGACTTATAAATGAATGCTCCCATCTGTTTAAAATGTAGTCTTTCAGTTTTTCTGATTATAAAGTAAGACTTGTTTGGCCAATTTGCAGCTCAAGGACTAGAGAAAAAGAGAACATTTATTTATTTTTTTGGTATTCATGCAGGCTGGAGCAAAATAAGTCACATACTGACTTTGAGCAACTGGAAAATTTACAGCAGTTTAGAGTTTTAGTAAGACATCTATTGGTCTTAGGGATTTTGATCAAAATCTATGCATATTCTTAAATATCCAGATCCCACAAGAAGATTGGAAGCTACCATAGTTCTGATACTACGATTCTTCCCTGTTCTCTTAGCTCCTCTTACCCCCATTCATTCATTCAATTATCATTTGTGTTCTATGTACTAGACACTGTGCTAGGCCTACCGACACAAGGATAAAAGGACATGGTCACTCTGTCCCCCATAAGCTGGGTAACCTTGGGCAAGTTACTTAACCTCTCTGCACCTTAGGTTCCTGATGAATAAATGATAATAATAGTACCTATATTGTGAGGTTGCTTTAATGATTGAGTAAATACAGCTTTTGTCTCATAAGTGTTAAAAGCTTACAACATCATTTGAACTCCTTTCTGTAAGGTTCTTGGACTTTTCCTAACATAAAATAAGGGAATTAACTTTTTGTCCATGTTTTCACAATTTATCTATGTATTCCCTGTGTGTTGTCACTTGCTATTGCGTATGGTGGTTTTTTCCATATACTTTTATTTTTATATAATTTTATTTCTAAATGTTCTTTTCTCCGTTATGGCTTCTGAATTTTGAATTGTTACTAAAATTGCCTTTCCCACTTAAAAAATAAAAAAGGACTGGTCACTATCTTCAAAGAGCTTGCTGTCTTGTAAAGAGAAAAATACATTATAATATTATGTAATTTTCTAATATATAAGGTAAAATGTGCGCCCAGAGGAAGATTTAAATCAGCCTGAGGGACCATGTAACAGTTTCTTTAATATAAATCTAACTTTTTGCTATCTCAGGACTTTTGTGTAGTCCATCTCCTTTCCACGTGACACAGTTCCTTTCTTCCTTCCATAAGGCTGCATCTTTCTCAACTTTCAGGTCTTAATGTCAATATCTCCTTCACAAGTAACCACCTTGAGTGTCCATGTAAATTCTTAACTCTTTCCATTGCCCATTTACTTTCTATTGTATCACTCTCTTTATTTCTTTTGTAGTAGCTGTCACAATCAATAAATAAGTGGTTTATTTTTTCACATGTTTAATAGCTATCATCTCCCTAATAGAATAGTGGCCTCATGAGGGCAGGGACCTTATCTATATTAGTGATGGCTATATTCCCAGTACCAGGCACTGTGCCTGTCACATAATAGACATACAATAAATACTTGCACATAAATGAATAGAATCCATGTTAATGGAATGGAGGGAGGATTTTTACATAAAGTGCATGTACAAGTCCTCAAGGAATGAGAGAACATGGCATGCTTGGGGCAAATAATTATATTTTTAGAAATGTGAAGATTAAGGTAAAAACATTGAGGTATATGGCCTGATACTTATTCATTTATTCAGCAAATATTTATTTATTGAGCATTTATTATATTTCAGGTACCAGAGATGATTCGGTCTTGAGAACCTTGTAAGTGGATGATGGTGGTGTTTATGTGCGTGTGTGTTTGTGTGTGGGTGTGTGAATACACTTAGGATGTCAGTATCTGATAGGAAGTGTAGAGGGTGGGTTGTAATTTGAAATGGAGTGATCAGAAACTGCAGAAGATGATAGTTGTGTAAAAAGAATTGAGGCAACAAGAGCAAAAGTTTTGAGCAGGCAAGAGTAAGCCTGAGGTGTTAGGCCAGAAATAGATTTACTGTGTCTTTTACATTACATGAGAAGGTTAGTTTTTATATTGTAGTCAATGGGGATCTATAGGAGATTTGGGGGTAGGGAATTAACACTTGTTTGTTTTTGTTTGCCTATTGTTATGGTAAGTCACTTTGACCTGAGTTCAGAAGACAGATTTGATGAGGAAGAGACCAGAGGCAAAGGAAAAATTATGGGGCTTTCATAATAGCTTAATCCTAAGATATTAAGTACCAGGGAGCATCCTAGCTGTACAGAGATTTCAAAGGTAATAACTATGTTGGGGTATTAAGTGTCAACCAGCTGACTTACTGAAGATAAATGTACAACACATTGTAGTGCTAGTACTTTACCTTTCACATAACCAAGAGGAGAACAGATATATAGAACTAAAATTCCTCAAATATATATATGTACCAATGCAAAATCACTCCATTTAATAGTAGATTGAAAGAGAAGTTGCTCACAATATTGAAGACAACATTTAGGAATTCAATCGCTATGTGGTTTGGAAATTTAAATTCAGTGACAATAAAGACTATTATAAGTGCTGCTAATTACCACATCCTCTGCAGTTTCAGACTTGTGATAAAAGTGGAAGAAGAGGACGGTATTGACTTTAGGTTATATTACGTAAAAATTAGCCAACAAATTTAATTTTTAAAATTCAGTAAGCATTCTTATGGAAGCAAGGATAATAAATTGCATTCAGACTTTTAAACTTTTAACCAACACTTATTTAAACTTCTCCATAAACTTATAAGATAGGTACAGTTATTATTCCTATTTTTTTATGAGCCCTTTAAGCAACTTGCCCGAGGTTTATTAATTCAACTGATATTTGAGGCTGCTGGGTACCAGGCGCTGTGATAGGTTCTTTGTGTATGATAGTTATGCTGTGAACGTTGTTAAGCTTTGTTGTGAAGCTCGTTAAGTCTACTTACTTAGACTAGAGGTGTCTAACTAGTACTAAATAGTGTCTACTGTTAGCTCTCAAACCCTCACCAAGTAGATTGGAATTATCTTTGTTGGGGAGTCTTCTTTCCCCAGGTCAGACAGTAACTCTTTGTGTTATCCAACAGGTGACTGGGCAAAACTTTAAAACTTTCCCCTTCGCAATGGTTTTGTTGCATTCTTTAAATGGACCATCTGGCTATCTCCTGAGTTTGATAGTTCAGCTTCTCTGTAGCCTGCTGTTGATATTAACACCTATGTGTAAGAGATAGCTATTCTCCTCTTCAGTCAAATATACACAGTTGGTAAGGGGTATAAGTTATGTAATATGACCCTTAGCCCACTGTTCTCTCAACACATCTTATAGCCTCTAATAAACATGTTTAAATATGCTTAGCTCTCTCCCAAGGAAGGGAGGACAAAGATTACTCAGTCTTTGGGTTTTATTCATGTTGGTAAAATGGCTTCTGAAAGTCTATCTTAGATTGCATGCTAATAATCCTCTCATTTTATGACTCACTTGATAAATAGTTGTTTTTTTTTTCTGTGCAGATTGACGTTAGGACATAGGTCCAGGGAGCATTGACCGTTTCTCTAATGCTATCTGCTATTATTGAACTGAAATGCTCATATAGCAAATCAGACCAGTGGCTGGAGTTTTGCTTTTATATTGATTCTCCTGGATATTACGTTAACTCTAAGAAAGGTTACATTTTGTCTTGCTGCTGTTGTAGTAATTTGTTTTTTATACTTCTCTTTTCATGTTTAGCTCTTCATCTAAATTTTAATTTGGGGCTTATTTTAGAGGTGTAAGGCATTATAACCACTGAAAAAATTTGGAGATTCCCAAAGTGGACCACGGAAGAAATGTAAATATACACTCCATCATAACTATTCTGAGAAAAACAGTAATAGAAATCAGAGGAAAACCTGTATACTTGCTGACTGAATATCTGGATTGGTCAAATCTACTGGGATAATATGAGGTGAATGGATATGTGATATAGCTTGAATAACCTTAATTCCCTGAATAGTTAAGATAACTAGAGCTTTAGAGACTTTAAATGGAACTTGGAATTCTCATTTTGGAAAGGTTTTATTTATTTATTTACTTATTTATGTATGTATGTATGTATGTATGTAATACATGTTTCCTTAAGTCTGATATTTAAGTAAGGGTTCCTAAATAGTAAAGAAAATGTGTTTAAATGCCTGAAATGTATGATGTAACTAAAAATTCACAGGCTAGGCTTTTAAGTGACAACTGAACATCAATTATTTGTTAAACTGCCCATGATATTAATATATTGCAAGCCATCAGAGTTTTATGGCTTTATATTAAACAGTTGACTAAACAGTTGAGTTTTATAGTCCATTTTAAACAGTTGGGAAAGTTATTGAGTTTTATTAGTTTGTGTTAAACAGTTGGCTAAATATTTGGCCACACAAGATTATTTACATTTCATATCAGAATAGACTATTATGGAATAATATGCCCTTTATAGTGTTTGCAAACTCATTGAATAGTCTAGGATAGCTAAAAATTAATAATGTTACTGCAGCTAATTTATTTGTGAGATGTCTTTGCTCATCCTATAAGCATGTGACTCTCTTGGAAAAATAACAATTTCTGACATCATTTATACATTTGACCACAGAAAAACAGGATCTAATCTGAGTAGAAATTTATTTTAAACTATTTTGTTGAATGGGATTTATTCAACATATTGGACTATATCAGAAATGGTATAACTTAAAAATTTTTTTAATTGAAGTATAGTTGACATACAAAATTATATTATTTCAGGTGTACAGCACAGTGATTCGACATTTATATACATTATAAATTGATCAGCACAACAAGTCTAGGTATAAAATCCTAAAGTGGCTTACCTATGTCAACAGATCTGTGTCACCACTACACAGCCACTGCAAAATGGCTTAACCAAGTCTTCCCCTGGTACCCAGTTCTGAAAATAGATTAGGGCAGATGCTTGCAGATAAAAAGTATATGCACAGAGGTCATTCTAAATCCCTTAATTGCTTGTTATTAAAAACAGAATCAAAAGGATTTACAACCATAAGGGAACCTGGGTCTCTAGACTCCCATAATTGTTAATACCATCATGTATTTCCTACTAAATGTGTGTGTGTAACTTAAAATGCCCACTAGATAATTCTCTGATTATTGAATAATATAATTTTTAAAGTCATTAAAGTAAATTCTATCATGAGAATAAATTAGACATCATCTTATATAGCTTATAGTTTTGGTAACATTAACCATGAACATACCTGAAACAAAGGTGTAGTTATACATGAGTTACTGCTCTGTGAGATCTAATAGAGAATAACAAAGCTAAGTTGGGATATAGCTGCTGGGTAGACAACCAGACTCACTCCTAAGCTGTCTCATACTCCCACAGAAATGAACATAGTGCACATGATTCAACTTTAAATTCAAAACAATTATAATTTATTTCATATCATAGATACACTAAACACTGTTGCAAATTGTTATGTCAGAGGTACAAAATCTAAAGCTCTGTGTTGCAATGGTTGCTGACCTCTTTTCCCTAGCTTCCGTATAGTTTTATGTCCTTTCATTTCTATTTTTTAATCATAAAGCAATTAGGAAGAAAGGACTTCTCTACAACTGATAAATCCTTGTAAATATGTAAGTTCTTTGCCCTGCGGAATTATTTTATAGCAATAAAATGGCTCACATTTGCATTGCATTTTCTGTTTACTTAGTAACTTCTGTAAAGAGAATTAATTTTACCAGTTTAACAGTTAGAGTTCTAGTTTGATAAGAGCTCTAAGGAAATTTGCATTAAATTAGGTGATACATGAGGATGATACAATACTTTGACAGAGAGAACTTTTTCATTTTGGTGTTCCTGTTTAAAATTCTACAGTTCTTGAATTTAATATGTAAATTAAGTCTTTAGTTTTAAATAGTCTTAGGGTGATTTATGCTATGTGAATACAAATCAATGCTAATGTGAGTACCTGGGCACTTACTGAAACGAAGTTGGAAGGTACCTTATTTTTACAATTCCTATTTTGAAATACTACGAAATTTTACACTGCAAAAGCCTATGTGCTTTAGGATAATCCTATTTAGCACTTGAAAAAATGTGATTTAGCTGTGAGAATTTATTAAGGGATTAATATATCTTAATTGCTGTGACTAAACATAAAAATGTATTTAAATGATTAAAATAATTCCTTAAAAGTATGCATAGCTGTGTTTTTTACGTTTTATAGTAAAATTTAAGTATTTTCAAAATTTTATTGTTCAAATATTTGTTTTTAGAGAAATTCTCCACATTCTCTTCCTCATAGACAGTGCCTTTAACAACACACCCTCTTAAGCCAGAGAGAAAGCAAGACCTATTAAGAAAACAAAAGAGCTCAAAACCTGTTTTAGTGGGTGCGAAAGAGGTAATAGTTGCATAGTATAGAAAATGTTATGTCAAAATAAGTCTTAACTGAGCTTCACAATCCAATTCACAAGCATCTTACATTTTAGCATCAATACTGTAATAGAGAATTAGCAAGACCTTTCTCATTCCTTCATAAGGGCCGGTGATACACGAAAGTAGAATAGATCACTTATACAACTTAAAATGCTTTACAAAATTAACCAAAGAATTACAAAAGGACAGGAAAATGATGATGCACTGATGAAAGCCTAGCATCCTAATGCAAATGCTGTATAATATTCAAAAAATGATTTAAAAAAATGTATGAATATGATATTACTTGGTACTGAGTGAACTTGATGTTTCAGGAAATGAACATGATTTTCTATGGTTTTGTGTGTTCATTGGCAATTGTCGCATCTACCCTCGTTTTAGAAACACAGACTGGTGAAGTACCACAGAGCCCTGACCACTGAAAGATACCTCCCCAATAGGCTGTCATTTTATTCCCCCTTCCCTCTTCTCTCTGAAGGGAATTGTGAATGACCAACAACACTGGAGGAAACACTTACTGTACAGAAAAAGAATGGTTTCCAGCCCAATTTTCCTTATAGCCCATCAGTGATAAGCAGTGTAAGAAGTGTGATATTTGAAGTTAGGAAGATACGCATTTTAATCACATTTCTAGCACTTCTGTGTATGATCTTGGGGAAACCTTTTACTTTGTTTTAGCCTCCATTTCTTGACCGTTTATCCTACATAAGGATAGCAATGCCCATTCATCGTGTTACAGTAAGGGTGTGAAGGTAGTGTTCATAGTTGCCTGGCATAGTACATTTATTCCTCCAGCCGGGATTGACTGTGTGCCTGCTCTGGGTTAGTCAGTGTGACAATCACAGGAAATAGAGTTGTAAGCAAATATGGCCCCTGGCCTTCTGGAGCTCAGAGCACGTGACGCAGAAACAGAAGCAAAAAGAACAAACTGATAAAGAAACAAGGCAATTTCATATATTGGTATGTTTAAAAAGAGAAAAATAGTGTGATATTATCAATTGTGTAATGGTACTGGCTCACATTGGCACAGCTAGAAAGAACTGTTTGTTCGTATTTCTTCCCAACTCTACATTTAGTGACATCATGTTGGTAGGTTGAAATTGGCTATTGTCAGGGTGTTTACACCCGGGGACTCATCAAGGGCCAAAAATCAGGCTGCCCTCCCTCCCCCAACTCCTGAGAGCTTGTTCTTATGTGCTTACCCACACTCTGCAGGGTATAGTAGTGACAGGGATATTAAGGGATGGTTAGTAGATAGGATGGTCAAGGCTCCATGAGGAGACAGCCTTTGATTTGGAAACTTAGTGATAAGAAGAGGCCAGTCCTTGCAGAGATCCAGGGTCAGAGCATTTTAGGCAAGGAGAACAGTAAGTGTGAAGACTCTAAGGCTTGGAATGTTCAAGGAACAGATATATTAAAAAGATAATTCATGCTAGTGACTATTTCTGACAAGATACTAAATTGGTTGATGTTGTAGAGAATGACCAGGATTGGGAGCTTCTAGGTGTTCAATGTGCGGCATTAAGTGTTAAAAGTGGCTTCTTATGATCCAGACAATCTAGGATCCAGAAAATTCCATTAGCTTATGTAAGGTATGCAAACACCAAGTTATAACTCTGTGCTGGTACTTCATTTCAAATAATCTTCACAACAACCTCATGAGGCAAGTAAAGAAAAGGTAGCTTTATTCCTCAAAAACTGCTGCTAATTAATGGAGAACCTGGGATTGGGACCTTGGTAGAATTAGCCCCAAGGCCTACACTCAGCTTCTAGTCTGTGTTTCAGTGAGAAATTTGGAGAGGAGAAAGGAGAGTAAGAGAGAAAAGTAAGTGTGCCACAAATGCTTGGACAGGCTTAGGAGGGGCCAAGAGGAGGAATTGGACTTGGGTTCTCAAAGGAAAACTCTGAAAACTGGACCAAAGATCAGGAGTCTGGAGAAAGTAGTTGCTAAAGAGGAACTGTACCACAGTGATGACAAGCCCACAGACAAACAGCTTACATTTGCCAAGAGAGATGTCCATCCCAGTCTTTGCAATTCCTTTATCCTGGTTTGATCTTTGGTTCATTTTTCAGAAGATTAACTATTTGTGGGCCTGAAAATGAGGGGTAAATTTTGAAGGGCTTTCTTCCATATTAACTTGAAAATATCCTGGCCATCCATGTAATAACTATTCTAATGAGATGTTATGTGTCAGTAGTTTTAATACTTAAAAAATATTAAACTTTGATCCCACTGAAACAAATTTTCCTCATAAATGGATACAAATAATTCATGTCACCTTTTTTTTTTCATTTTTTATACTTTTTAAAAATATTCCCATTATCGCGTACATGAGTGACTGAACTATGTTTTTACTGACGTCTTTTCATTACCAAGGGATACATCTAGAACATGGTTTTAATGTTGAATACTCCATCTCATCCGCAGTCATAGGGAGAAGTACTTAAGTGTCAAGGGCCATTTTCTAACACTCTGGTATGGATTTCTATTTCTCGGTATAGTAAATGAGTAATTTTACAATAGAATTTCTAGGAGTGTCTTGATAATGCAACAGCAATGAAAATAATGGACTCATTTTTATACCCAAACCATGCTTATAAAATAGGCCTTGTTATTCCAGTAAATAGCGTCACATTCAAATAATTCTCAATTATTTGCATTTTTTTAAATTAAGAAAACAAATTAAGAATATTTCAAGCAAATGGGAGAGTAGGAAGGCACAGGAAATATGATCCCTGGCACCTGTTGGTTAAAAGTTATTTAAATATATTTCCTTTTTTTTTTTTTTCAAAGTAGGATATCAGTTTCAACTATGAGGAAAATAAAATCTAGCTCCCACCTGCTCAAGACAGAGGCATTTTTACTGGAGGGAAAGGATGAGGTTTAGGATGAGGGTTGGCATGTAGAGCTACAGGAGGGCAATGAAAGACAGCGGTACTGAAAGTACCTGAGGCCTAGTGAGCATGCCCAAGGACTCACTGCACTTGACCATGGGTTACAGCTCTTCTCCATGAAGAAATATTGTGTCTGATGCATATTTCTGTTGAGAGTTCAGAAAGACATTGGATCATACCTGAAATGCAAGTCTTTAAAGGAGAATTGAGTTTCAGTGATTCTAGTTGTTTTCACTCGAGAATGTAGAGTATCTTGCTCATTTGGGACGTAGCCAGGAGCTGCTATTCTGTCCAAATCGTTCAGGTAGCTAATAATTAAAACAAACAAAATAGAATATATAATTTTAACTTTGTACTAGAAGATATCAGTATTGAGTACAAATGAATTTTTAGTTTAGAGTCCATTAAAATTATTAAACTCCAGACTGGTGCTTTTCAAACTCTGCTCCTCAGAATTACAAGAACATGGTGGCTGGGATGTCGCAGAGCACTGAGTGTGACACACAGCTGACCTGTGGGACCTTTTTTTTAAAGGCAACTGGATGAATGCTGCCTTAGCTTGTATTTTATAAGGATGAGGTGATGGATTCACTGGCGTCTGAATAGACATTTGAGAAGAAAGCTCTCCTTATAGGACTTAGATCATCCCCGAAAGTGCTACCTTGTAATGATGGTCACTAGACTAGTCTCAAAAGGCTGTTGTTTGTATGTAGGCCCTTCAAATTTTAAGAGAGTGACTGGTTTTAATATCATAATTTGATGGTGGTTGTGTTGTTTCTCCTGGATTGTTTAGTTTAAGAATCAGAATAGTTTTCGTTAAGAACCATGACTATATCCAATTAGCTCAGTAACAGAAGAAACTTTTGACTTTCTTGCTGGTTCATGCTGGAACTAGTTCATGAACTTGCTGACCCACTCCCGAATCACACTCCTGGGGATAGAAAGCTGAATTTCCACACTGTATCCTCTCCAACCTCCTCTTCGCTTCCATCAGTGCCTCAGTGTGTCCTTCACTCTTCACCGGAGGCCATATTTAAAAACCCTACTGTTACCAGGAGAAATACTGTCCTCCTTCTGCCCACAGGATCTCTCACAGGTGGTGAGAGGCAGGAGTGAATCTGATTAAGCTGTGTGCTCTAGAAGAGTCTGTTAGATTAGAGGAAACAAACTGTTCTCAGCTTCATCCTTCAAACCAGATCATGTCCTTGGACTAAAACAAACTGTTTTACTGCTTTAAAAACAGTTGAAAATCACTTATTATACACTTTTGATACTAAGGCTTTAGGAGCTTAGCAATATGGCTATTTCTATAAAATTGTTAAACAGAGATAGCGATAGCCTGGTAAGGTTTTTATGACAAAATTGTCCATTATATTGAACCAAGTTTATACATATAACCTAAATAGAAAGATCATAATGGGCATGCATCCATCTAGACAGAATTTGAGAGGTATAATCTAACTGAATATTAGTTATTACTCAGCAGTTGAAGTTTTCAGGGACTAAGCTGAAGAGCTCTTATGCATTAGTGCCTAGCACAATGCCTTGAAAGCCAATGCTATTTTATTTTATTTTTTAATAAATTCAACAGCAATATAGATAATTTATTCTTGGAGGATCTTTCTGATTTTAAGCTGAAATAAACTAAGAATTGCCAAGTGCCTCAAAGGGATTTTGGCCAAGGACCAATAGATGATCACACTTCAGAAACACATATATGTATAATGTGAAAATTTATCACCATGTTTTATTCTAATAAAGTTTAATTTTATTAAAAAAGACAAATCAAGATAGAAATATCAGAAGAAAGTATTGGAAAAATGTTCTAGTTTATCTATTTTCCATTTTTGAAGCCAGGTCCTTGGTGAATTTCCTGTTAACTCAGGCTGCATATGTGGTAGTATATTACTGCTCAGCTGGTTCATGCAGGAGCAAAAACCAAACCAAACCGAACCAAACCAAAACATACCTTCCATGATAGAGATTAAATTCATTTTAATGATAGCTAAATGAATGCTTTGGTAAAGACACACTTTAATGTACTTTTATTTGCATGCATAAATGATCTCAAGCAAAGCAGAAGCAGTAGCAGAGTGACAAATTTGCGTTTAAGACGTTCATTTTAATAAACAAATATAGAATTTGGGTGCTCAAGCCTGTGGTCTAAAACTTAAATCAGAGGCCCTGAATACATATAGCTCAAATCACTTAAAAAATACCTGATTCTTTTTCTAATCGTATAAAAATAGCATTCTCCTAGTAAAGTCCATGTTGAATCTTAAAACATGGAATTTAAGTCACACACTAGACAGCCCAGTCAGCAAACCATGAAGATTAATTAAAATTTTTCCCACTGTCATGACCCTTTTCTTTCAGTTTGCTAGTACTGATTAGGGGAGAGATGTTATGTTGCCAACAAACAACATTCTCTGATTAGGACTCACCTCTTTGCTGGCCTCAACTTAAAGGGTTGCTAGGTTTGAGAGAATAACAAATATCTCACTTTCACACAAAAAATGGATGGATGGATGGACGGGTGGATGAATAAATAGACAGAAGGAAGGAAAGGAAGGAAAAGAGGGAGGGGAGGTAGAGAGGAATAGAGGAGAAGGAAAAGAAAGACCCCTTCCCTATATAATGCATATGAAATAAAATGGATGTGTTATCAATCTGAGAGTGTACTTAGTTTTAAAATGTGAATGTAATTAAGTATTTGAAAGAAAAAAATCGGCTGTTAATTTTTGGAAGAAAGCAATGGCCATTCAACTATTTTTCGTAGCAAGCTTTTACTTAATCTCCCCTTTAAGAATCCCTAAGGGAAAAGAAAGTTAGCATTTAAATTTTAAGATTTTAAATGAAAACTTTCTTTTTCCTGTAGTTATTCTACGGCTCTTTGCAAATCGATGTGGGTGGTTAAAAATCATTACATTACTGGCGACGTTCACAAAAGTGGATGCAAATAGATATTGCGTAGATTTGTTAAACTTGAAGAACAGACAAATGCTTTTAATATGAATCTGAAATGTGATAGTCCCAGTGAAAAATATATTTTATGTGTCAAAACAAAGAAAAAAGCTAAAATTAAAGATTAGAAAGTCTAGGAAAAATAATAAAATGTCATTCTATTTGCCCATTTTGGGTATACAATATGTAAAATTTTTTTGTTATCAAAGAGCGAAGAATTTGGTAAACGTAATGATAATAAAATTGCAAATACAAGTTACATTATTTTAAGGGAAAATGTTTACCCAGTAATGTGTATCTGAAACTAAATGTATGAATTACAAGTACTGAACTATCCTTCTCTTCTTCTCTCCCCAGAACATTGCTAAGCAACATTTTATGGGAATATTCCATAATTCAGTTTCTGATTGTGACTGCCTTTATCAATGATTCATATCAAAAAGCAATGTTTTATACTACAGAGTAGTATTAAAACATTGTTGATGTAATCACAGGATGATATCCATTCTCTAGGTCATCAGAGAGATAAGAGTAGGACTTTCCTCCAAGGGCAATATGTCCATTGGATTTTGGAATTTAAAATGAAAACGAATGAGCAATCACAGAAGCCTGTTGTTATGTTTTCCTAGAATTTATATGGTTTGTTTTCTCTCCATAATCCTCCTACTCGTTATGCTTAAAAATCTGAAGCATCATGCAAATTTTACTGTTCTGTCCTCAAATAATCTATCATTTGTTTAACTTTTACTTAACTGTTTTTTAAAGTGCTGCTAACATGTTCTGTTGGGAGCCTCAGAAGAACTGTTATTTGTACCCTTTTACACATTCATATGCATGGACAGAAATATAGAATAAGTATTTACATTATATTTACATGCATGTGCACACATGCTTATAAGCATGTAACCATGGGACAGGTCAAGGACCACTTACTAAAATGGAAATTTAAAATCATTTTGATAATGAAATTGTAAACATTGTTACAACATCCTAATTTCCTTATGGCTAAACATTGCTAACTGGTTGATATTAGTTGTGAAAATTATATAATCTTGCTTGATTATATAATTATATATATATATATATTATATATATATATATAATATATATATATAATTATATATTATATAATTGTGGGATTCAAAAAGAATCCCACAATATACAAATGTTTTTCAAATCAATACATAACTTTCTTCTAAAATGCTATATCATGCCCATCAAACCAGTGGAGCCAAAGCATGTATCATTAATAAGGTTATTTTAGAAGATGATTTTAGTAACTTGAATAGAGATGAAGTGAATAGCCCAAGACCTCAGTGTGCATGTTACCAGTCTGTGTTCATGTTGAACTTAGTGTGTAAGGATTAAATCTTTTTAATTGGGAGAAAATATTTACAACATATATATCTTCTCAGACATATAGGTTCAAAATTAGTTATTTAAAATGCTCCTGTGGTTATGTTTTTTACATCTTATTTACATTGTCTTGATCTTTTTTTCTTTCTCTTCACTTGCTTTTTAGTATGATAAAATGTAAAGCCATTTACTTTCATCATTTGTGATTACAAATGTAGAGCATACAGAGTTACAATTCTTAAATGTAAATGTTTCAACTACAGTTGCTGTCAAAATGCATTCACTTACTAAGCTGCTGAGTCGTTGAGCTGATATTCAGATACCCTTTCAAAGCAGGCCTGAATTCCTGGATCTCTCCACAGTCGTTTTATTACCTCAGCCAATTCAGGCGTCATGCTGCCATCTTCCAGGGTATTTGTTATCACATAAAGTTGTCTTTGGTCTTCCTATAGCATTGTTTTTGTGAGATAAAAATACGTTGTTATTTGGGATCACATATTCTTCTTTTTCCAATAGAGCATTTCAATTTGGTGAGTCATATTTCATTCAGTAATAATTTCATTGAGCATCTAGTCACTATATTTTCAGGTTAATACATTAGAACTCAAGTTCCTTATAATGATTGGCTCATGTCCAGAAAAGTTTTTCATTGCAAAAACTGTGAACTATTACATGGAGAAATTAGGATATTTGGGTATATATCACTGACTTCTAAATGTGATGTAAAAAGGGATAACAGTATTTTAATGTGAGTCCACTGAGCTTCTAGACGACCAAAATGCTAGTGTCAAAGTGTAATGAACCTGATCTAGTCAGACACATTATTGATCATGGCCGTATATTTTCCAGGAAACAAAAATACCAAGTAAGAATTAGAGTAAAAAAAGAAATTAAAACTCAGTACTCTAAAATTATAGTTTAAAAAAATGTATTGATATACAGTATTATTTGCCATCACGTACCTCTTTGTAATCATAAAAATTAGCAATGGTAAACTTTTTTTGTAAATTAATTAATTAATTTTATTTTTGGCTGCGTTGAGTCTTCGTTGCTGCGAGCGGGCTTTCTCTAGTTGCGGAGAGCGGGGGCTACTCTTCGTTGAGGTGCGCGGGCTTCTCATTGCAGTGGCTTCTTCTGTTGAGGAGAACAGGCTCTAGGTGAGCGGGCTTCAGTAGTTGCAGCACACGGGCTCAGAAGTTGTGGTGCACGGGCTTAGTTGCTCTGTGACATGTGGGATCTTCCCGGACCAGGGCTCAAAGCTGTGTCCCCTGAACCTGCATTGGCAGGCGGATTCTCAACCACTGTGCCACCAGGGAAGCCCAGCAATGGTAAACATTTTGATCCACCCAGTTTTTGAACATCCTTATAGGTGTTGTCACTTGTGTGCCTTTGGGGCAAATCGATAGGGCAGAGTTGAGACTTCATTAGGAAAAGAGATGGGAAGGAAGTAAAGTAAAAAGAGGAAAAGGAGAAAAGTAAAAGCAAGTATTGTGTTACTCCTGATGGGATATTTGGAAGTGACAAGGGCAGAAGGAAATAAAAGTTTGGGTAAATAATGTAGTCCACAGTTTACTTAAACTAATAATCAAAAAATGGTTTATGACAAAAAAATTTTTGATTAAGAATGTGGATTTCAGAATAATTCAGTTATTGACCATGATGCTAGGCCAAGCAAATGAAGAAATCTGGGCTCAAATCTTGGTTGTCAGACTCCAAATCTCATGCTCTTTCTTGCTCTAACTCTTTTGAGTGCATATTATTATAACAACTCACATGACATTTAGCACTTGTAATATTTTACATAATCCTGACAACAGTAGTCACACAGACACAATATTTTCTCCATCTTACAAATGACGAATCTAAAACTTGGAGGTAAGTTTGCCAAATCAGTGAAGACAATAAGCATTGAAGAGTCAAACCCAAACGTATTTTCTGCAAAATCAGGTGGATACTAGTGAAGTATGTCCAATAAGAACCTGATGACTTTCTGATATAATTCAATTTATTATTATTTGAAATCTATGACGGGCTTCTGTCACCATTTTACTAAAAATCTGCTCTTTGCATGAAGAACTAAGGGTATATCTCTCATTGTTAAAGAAAGGCTCTGTTGAGACTAAAAACCTTATTTCATCTTTCTTCACAATCGGATTTTATTGCCAAACCAAGCTGATCAGATGACCACTAGGCCACAAACTTTAACTGGCCCAAATCAAGGGCTTTGATCCTATTTTATTGCATCAACAAAAGGTGAACTTTAAAATCCTTCTTCCCGATTAGTTGGATGTGATAGAAAAGTGCAAATTAGTGAAATATGATCCGATCACTTTGCTGGCATCATCCTATTTGCCTCCTTCCACACTAAAGTGCCATAGGACAAATGATGCAGTGCAACAGCTGCTCAAACAGTATTGTCCCTAAAGGGAAAAAAATCACATGCCTTGTAAGCTTTACAAAACAAGCTATTATATACTCTTTCATTCTTTTAAATAGTTACCATTTTAAATTTACATATACTTTATTTGTAGAGGTATCAAGAATATAGTCTCACCTTGAGCATTTAAATGTCATAAAGTCCTCTTTGATCATCATTTATTATTAGCTTCCGCATGGGCAAGCCATCCTATCAGTTTAGTTTTGTCTTTCAAGACCTTTTATATTTTAGTGTACTGCATGCAGAGGTAAAGTCGATGGTGGTGATTTTCAAACCAGGCTGCACATTGTGAACATGTGGGGTACTTTTTTAAAAATATCGATACCAGGACCCCAACCCAAACAAAATGAGTCTGAATCTCCAGGTGTCACGGTCTGCAAAGGTAGTTTTAAAAATCTCCCAGGTGTCTCAAATGTGCAGCCTGAGTTGAGAATCCCTGGCAACATATTTTTTTAACCATAAATAATATCGTATTAGACATACTGCAATTCAATTCTTGAAGTTCTTCTACAGTTATCAAAGGGTTGATGATAATTAAAGAGTTCAAATTGATATTGTTTAAGGGATTGGGCCCACCAATGAAATTTGAATTTTTGAAATACATCACACCAAAATTAACAACTATTATGAACAGTCTTCTATATAACAGCCAAATTGATTGAACATCAACTCCTACCTATTATCTTACTTCCAGATTTAAAAAAAAAAAAACCCAGTAATTTCCCATCAAACTCAGAATAAAATTCCAAATTCCTTACTGTGGCTCACAAGGCTCTACATTTTTAGCCACGTCTTCCTTTCTAATTTTATTTCCTTCCTCCCCCCTACCCCTGCACTTTTGTCCCTCTTTCCTCAAGACACACTGGACTCCTTACTATTCCTTGAACTCACCAAGCCCCCATTTCAGAGCTTTTGAGAATGGCTGATCTCTTCATGTGTTTCCTGTGGCTCACTTCGTATTTCACTGAAATCTTTCCAAATCTTCATCTCTTCCCAAATACCACCTCCTCAAGAATGCCTTCCCTACCACCCTTTCTTTCATTCTTTCATCACTTTCTAGCCCCTTAACCTCCTTGATTTTTCTCCATAGCACTTATTGCTACCTATATAGTACACAGTTCTTTATATCTTTTATATTAGACCATAAGCATATGAAGGCAGAGATTTTATTGTTTTGTTCATTTCTATATCCTTAAAACCAAGAACAGACCCTAACACTAGTACATGTCCCTGAAATATTGTTGAATGGATGAATCAGTAAAATGAATATACTAATTAGCTCAGACCTCATGTTCTAGAGAAGTTTTAAGGGATGAATAATAATTTTCCGTAAGTTTCAAATGATTCACAGTGGGTATGAGTGGCATCCTAAAGAAATTTTATTTCCCTATCATGTATTTGGAAAAGCTTGGGAATTATGGTGGTTCTAGAATAGCTCATTCTCTTAATGTTGGATAGTTCTAGAATTATGTTGCATAGAAAGTGAAATATATGTTTCCTCAGCAAGTTACTCAGACTTTCTTCATCAATATTAGGGACCTCACATGATCCTAGAAACTTGTGGAACTCATTCTGAACCCTAGAATCATACTTCAAAAGGTTGTAGAAAAAAATATTGATATATCAATGGAAGGAAAGGATATTATAGCCTAATAATTTGTATAACTGCCAGGTTCAGAATACCAAGTTTTAACTACAGGATTTTCAGAGCCTTTGCTTACAAACACTGTTGGTAAATTTCCAATAAGTTGTTATAGTACATATGTATCCCAAACTTATTTGATTACAGAACTTTTATTATAGAACATCTTGAGAAATCAGTGTTCTTTAGTTGAAATTATAGGATTCACTTCATAGGGTGCTATGTCAAAGATGGTCACAACACCCAAAATGTGTAATTAAAGTGTTGTTAATTTTCAGCATCCTTTTATGTTGGTCTAGTGATTGCTTTAGATGCTCTAAAATAGAATATAATAATATTCAGAGAGAGTAAGTAAATGCCTTTATTATTTCCCCCTTTTGTTTCTTCAACTTTACCCTCTTTAAAAGTTATATACTCATGAAATTAGTTTATCAAACATTAAACCAAAAGAAACAAGAATGACCCCCCTTTAGCTGTATTCCCCTTCAACTACAGATTCTCTCTCTCTCATACTCCTCAGCGATAGTTCTTTAAACTCTGTTCTCATATCTACTCATTTCTGAACACACTTCATTGGATTCTGCATTCACAACTTTTCTGAAACCTCTCCCATAATCTCTACATTATTAAATCCATTAGATTCTTTTAAATATACTACCTTCTTGACCTCTTAAGACCTTTCAATTTAGATCACCTTCCTTTGGAGCACTTCACTCAAATTCCGTGATTCCATATTCTCCTGGTTTTCTTCTTACTGTTCCATCATTTTCTCCAAAGTTTCCTATTCCTCTCAAATGACCGGAAAATGTTGTAGTTTTTCAACATTGTTACCTAAGTCTCCATTCTCCTTAGTGCCCTTCTCTTCTCAATCTAAACCCTTGATCTCTTCCATCCCATCCCCTTCCTTAGTGTAAATTATATGCCTTAGTGTAAGGGTATGGCAGTAACACTGAGACTTAAGTCTCTAACCAAATATCCCCTTTGAACTTCAAATGCACATTTTCAACTGTTCATACATGTGGATAGCTCACAGAATTACAAACTCAGCATTTCCAAAGGGAAATTTATTAGTTCCACCCCATCCTCATTAGTGATAGTCTTCCCTTTCTCAGTAATTCTCTCTACACATGAGGAGGATTTAGCTCCATATCCAGCTATGCTGCTCTTTTGAAATAGCTCATGCTTTGTAATTACTTGTTCAACACCAACCTTTCTTCTCTAGAGGGCAAATACTATTTCCATCCAATTTACTGCTGATTCCTCAGTATATTCCTAGTGTCCAGTCAGATGTCTGCCATATAAATAATAGTTTAATGAAAAAAAACATTTTTGAATGGTATTGGATGTGTAGACTTCAATACATAAGTGTTAGTGAGCCTACATTCAATGTGATTATTGGAAAGTAAAAATTCCTAATATTTACTGGGAGCTTACATTCTTCAATACTTTGTGTTTATGTGGGTTTCTTATGGTTTTGCTTCCTCCTTTAAAAGTCATTGTAATTTAATGATGAAAGCACTAACACTTTGTGGATGAAAAATCTGAAACTTAAGTGACTTTTCCAGACTTACAGGACCAGTGACTAATAAAGTTCATGTATATTTTCGGTTAGGATACTTTCTCTCTTTGAATGGCAATCTGTGTGATGATGTACAAACTGTATAAAATAAATTGAAATATATAAACTGTGTAAGTAAACTGAAAGCTAAATTGAAAGCCATAGGACACCAGATCTCTGAAAGCCACACCTAAGCAAAGTGCTTAGCAATTATCTGTTGAATAAACAGTTTAAGCCAGGTAGAGAGTGTATTAATCTTAAAATCAAATACTGAAGAATGTGATTGAAACAGCTATAATCTACATTAATCAAAATCAAAATATGAGCTATGTAGTACCTGACAACCATTATGCTTGATAGTTGAGGACATAAGTACTTCTAAGAAGTTATGTCAATTGCTTAGTGCTACTTAAGTTACTCTGTTTACGCCATTTAATGTAGGGTTTGAATAAATGACATTTATTTCTATTCTGTAGTTAGCATAATGGCAGCAACGTACAGAGTCTATTTTCACTCCACCTGCATGCCAGATCATTAAGACTCTTAACCAACACATTTCAGGTATTTAGTGATGACTGGCATCACTGATTTGCAAACATTGGGCTGCATGAAACAAAAAATATATTTAAGTAGCAGTGGGCAAGGTTGTGATGCAAATAAATGGAATATTACACATGCAAATTCAAACATTGCTAAATCATCCTCAAAGGATTGCAGAAGGAAAGCCTGTTTGAGGAACTATTATTGCTTAGAAGAAAGAAAATAAAAGAAATAATCCTAATTGTTAAAAATATTTTTACAAAAATCCTTGTATAGGGAAAAGCACTATAATGGAAGCCAGGAGAAGTGGGTTTTGCCCTAAACTCTGGCTATTTAATGCAGGTCAACTTGCTAATCCTCTCTGGCCCTTCTTTTTTTTACATCTTTAAATAAGGGGATTATACTAGGTTGTCTCTTAAGGGTCAGTAATTAGCTTTTTACTTAGCAAGGTTATTTCTTTTCAAGAGAAAGATTTCAAGATTCCGAGGACAAAGATATACACAGAGTTCTGAAACTTTTTGTAGTGTTTATAACATGATGTCCAGAGGAAATGAAGTAATTTAGCATAACATTCACATCTTGTCCTATCACTTAAGACACACTGGAAAATAGGAGTGCCTATTTTCTATTTATAACGGTAACAAAGGCACCCTCTTTAATGGCGGTAATTACCCTCTGTTAAATCCATTGTCACTGTTCCATGTGTGTACGTGCCACTGAGTTCTCAAAGTTGAAATGCCTAGACATTTAATTTAGCTGAACTCTTCTTTCCCTTCCACTCATTCAATCAGAACTCAAAGTTTTACTACTAGTTTTGGAATACACACCTATTGAAAGTTAAGGTCTTTGTGTATGCTAATCACTTTTTTGCATAATATGTTCTGGTTCCTTTCTGTGTTTTTTTTTTTTTTCCTTATTGTTTTTAAAAGTGCTTGTGTGTTCATTAGGCATCATTTGAATGACATATTACTAAGGATTTGTGTTGCATCCATACACATAGAGGCTTTAACATAGGGGGAAAAAACAACACAAATGTCTCCCAAGATATTAAAACCTTCAAATACAAGGACTCTTAGTGAAAGGAGTAAAGGCAGTACCTATACCTATTATTTATTGTTTTTAATATTTGATTGCCAGTAATGGCTGTATTTCTACTTCAAAAATGGCCATGTTTGTCCTGCTGTAGCAAACAATTAAATAACTTAAATAAGTGAATAAAATAGTCAATTAAAGGCTGTAGAAAAAAAGAAACAGTAAAATGTCTTTATGGATAGATCAGGAATAAGTTCATTAAAGAAATCCCAGTTCTCTGGCAAAAATTGAAATTAGAATATTACTGTAATTATTAAATTTAAATGGCAATTATAAATAAACTTGGGGGCATTTAGGTTTTCTTCCTGGAACAGATTCTGATCGATATCCTTTTGTCATAGGATGAGGAAATATCTATCACCAAGCAAATAGACAAAAGCACAGTTAACAAAATCCAGTTGTAGTGGGACTTAAGCAATATTGCTTTTCTAAGGACTGCAATTGCTATGAGGCAGAACTCTCTACCTGGAAGTTCATTCCTAGATCTGTTCAAATTAATAAGCATTCACTGGGCATTTTCAGTAACATATTTCATGCACTGAAGAGAATGAATGAATTATAAAAGTCCCTCCTCCCTAAAAACAGACTAGTGCTCCATTGTCTCATACAGTAGCCGCCAGACATGTTAAATAAAATTAAGTAAAATTTAAAGTTTAGTTCCTCAATCACACTAGCCACATATGGAGAGCACAGGTGTAACATTCCTGTCACTGCAGAAAGTTCTATTGGAGAGTAGTAGATTATAGGAAGGTAGGGCATGAAATCCTATTTTTGTACAGTGTGATAATGTATAGCAAAAATACCGGCAGATGGTATGATGAACTAGAAAAAGTGATCAACTCTATTGAGAGTGGTTGTAAGGTATCAGGAAGACTGCCTGGCAGCAGTGATGATCAGCTGATTTTTCAAGGATAAATATTTATTTCCAGATAGTCAAAAGGAAAAAGAACATTTTAGGCAGAAGGATCAGTGTGACCAAATAGATGCTTACAGTTATCAAGCTTTCAGTATGTGCCAAACATTGTTTTAAGTGCTTTCTATGTCTTATTTCTTACAGTAATCCCTAATTTAAAGTAGGTAAAATTATCACCTACATTTTACAGGTAAGAAACATAGGCATAGATACATTAAGACACTATCCCTGACTTACAATGTTAGTGTGTAGTACAGCTGTTCAACAAACACAGTCTGCTTTTAGAGCCTGTGATCTTAGCCACTAAGCTGTATTGCCACCCATAGCATGCTAGTCCATAGAACTGTTGAAGTCCAGCATTTCTGAAGCAGAAAGTAGGAAGGGGGAAATTATGGGATGTTAGGATGGAGAGATAGGCAAGAGCTGGATTCTGAACTGTTGATTTACCATGTCTAGGAGTTTCATCTTGATAGTATAGGTGAAGCATTCAATTTATGAAGGAGATACAATCATTTTTTCAGAGATCAGTTAGTGGCAGTGTGGATAATGCAGTGGAAGGAAGAGAGGGGGAAGTAGAAACAACACAGCAAGATGCCATTATTAATCCAGGTCAGAAATGCTGAGGTTTTGAACTAAGGCAGTGACAGTAGGGTTAAGTGACATGTTGGGAAACATACCTTACGTAGATGTGTAGCATAACTTGGTAAGAGAGTGAGGGGTCAGTATAACTACACTTAGATTTATTTCTTTAGAGGCTGCTGTTGCTGTGATTCATTGTAGGGGACTACAGGCCAGAGGAACAGATAAGTTTAATGTTGTTTATTCTGATTTAGACCTATCCATAGAATATAGAGGTAGATATTATCTGCTTCCCTAGTTCAGACAAAGTGTCTGAGTTTGGAAGAAATATTCTGGGACAGTCCCCTTGAAGATGATTGTGAAAATCAGTGGACTTCAGCGATTTTCATGTGATGAAGGCGTAGAGTAAGCAGAGAAGAGGACCTGATACAGTAGAGACACCAACAATGAAGATGTAGTCAAAGAATCAGGGAGGATAGTAGAGTTTGGAGGTGAACTGGGAAAGGGAGTGATCCTAGAAGCCAGGGTAAAGTTTTAGGAGAGAAAAACTCAATGAAGTCAAGTGGAATTAAAATAAGGACTCATGATCACTTCCTAAAAAATGGCAATTAGGAAATCATAACTGACATTTACAAGGGCAATTTCTGTGACGTGCCAGAGGCAAGAGCAATGGAAATGGTTGAAGGACAGATGGAAAGTGGAAGAAGAGAGCTAGTGTTGACTATTCGTAATGGAGACTCTACTGAGACAAGAAAAGAGGGATGGGGCAGAAGGAGGAGAATGATGCTTTTTTAATAATAGAAGTAATATTTGCTCATTGTAGAAAATGTGAAAAGCTCAGCAATATTCAAAATAAAAGTGCTATGTTACTTTAAATCCTACTACTGACAGAAAATTTTTTCAATATCGGTATGTGTTTTCCCACTTTAAAAAATCATCTATTTATCATAAATAGATAAGATAAAGATAAAGATTTCTGTGCAATCTCGTATCTTGGTTTTTCACTTAATGTAAGTATTTTCTTTTATTAGGAGTTTCTCACCTACATATAACTTGTAATGAATGTAAAATATTAATTGAAGGGTAAATAGTCCTGTAATTTCACAATCTATTTGCTTTGTTTTATTTTAAGATACTTTATTCTTTCCCATATTTAATTGTTTTAAGTAAGACTGATATAAATATCTTTGTACATAAATTTCCATATTTATATTATTTTATTTTTATACATTTTAACATTTAAATTATTTCATTATTAAAATGATCAGAAATGTATTTAGAAGATCAATGATTATTTTCCCAGCTTACTGTATATATTACAAAAATTATTTCTACAACTTTGCTGTAGCATATAATTTTACAGGTAGTCATGAGAAATATTCACTTCTCAAAACTTCACCCTATTGGGTAATATTATTTTTAAATTATTGTTCACTAATTTACTAAGGTGAAAAATAACTCATTATTGCTTTAATTTTAATTTATTTTTTATTAGTGAAGTTAAACTAAAAAGTATATGTATATTTAATAGATATTTGAATTTTGTCTTTGAACTGTTGATTCATAGTCTCATCCTATTTCTATATATTGGGCAGCTTATTGTTGTTCTTAATCTGTATATTCATCATTTATCTATCATATTTATTATAGATATTTTTCTAGTTTTCTATTTTTTCTTTGTTTTAATTTTTATATAGCCAAATAGTTGTGGTTGTTGTTTTAACTGCATTTAACCCCATAGAGAATAGAGAGGTAAGAAGGGTAAGAGGGATCCAAGCATGATTACAACCTGAAGGAAAAGAACAGGTGAACACAGCCGTGGTGTTATAAGGGAATGTGAGATGACCTGGGGGCAGGATGGAGCTGAGACCCCCAAAGCAGTGTGATTGGAGATCATGATCAAGAAGTCCTGTTCTTCAAAGACAGGAAGAAACGTCAAAAATTTGTTGCAGATAGAGGTGACAGAAGATTTCAAAAGTGGGACTTCAATACTGGTTGTTATGGAACTTACATGACATTATTATCTAGGAAGAAGAAAAAAAACCTGGTTTAGATTACAAACAGATAATTTCATCATGAACTAGGACCATCCCCTCACAGGATATGTTCCAAAGAACAAGATCCTCAAACATAATCATTTTTGAGCTTATTTTTCATTATCTTCTTCTCCTCTAGCAATAATGTTCCTTTAAAATTCTCCAGCAGTGACAGAGCCATGAGATTTCACATATTCATCTCCCCTTATCAATGCCGTTTTACTCATTTAGACATCGCATTCTTGAATTACAGCATTTTTGTGTTCATAATGTCCTTATTAAGAAATTCAGGTCTACGTATTTTATTAGAAAGAGAAAAAAATGTAGAGAAAATAAATGCAAAAATAAATTGAAATCCGTGATGGTAAAAACTTTAAATATGCATTTCATTCCCAGGTATACCAACTGCCAATTAAGTTAAAAATATTGTTTCCTCCTAAATTCAAATGGATCACTGACATATTTTGAAATGTTTATGGCTTATGCTCACAATATTAAGACCATAAATCATACCTATACTAATATATTTAAAACATAATTGCTATTAAGTTTGAGAGGCAAAATGCAAAAGAAAAATGGAAATTACAATATTACTCATCTGTTAGGCTTTCTGCTGAAGGATAGGAGGAATATTTGCACAGGAAGTGTGACAGCTCTGCCACTACCTGTGATTTAGAGACTATCCATCAGATTTTCCAAAAGTATTTATTTTAGTAATGGGCAAATACACGAACAGACAGAAATCAAATATTAAACGTTTAAAATACCTACTTCATTTGTTTCACAATGCTACTTTTTCCGGATTCTCCTCCTCCTGCAACAGAAAGATAGGAGTGTTATCAACTGATACACCAAGTTCATATAGATATTAAAACCTGTGACTATCACTTTCTTGTGAGTAAATCTTTTACAGACACCTCTCCTACGTAAAGAAGGAGAGTAATCTGTCAAGTCTTGAAAGGTATTATTAGTTATCTACTTTCAAAGATAGTAGCAACCCCTCTTTTGATATTAGATTCAGATATAGGTCTGGCTCCAAGGTGGAGTGTATTTTCTAAAACAAGAAGTGTATACCATCAGGAAAAAATTCTATTGCATTCAAACATAATTTGGAACACTTCTATCTCCTGGGTCTGCAACTCTCCCCCAAAATGGCCCCAACTTCATAGTCTCTAGATCACTCTCATTCTCCCAGAATGTCTCCTCCTATATCCTATTTGATTAAATAGCAAGGAAAAAAAAAAAAAAAAACCTGAGACAATAATCTTTTATTTCCAGAAGAGTTCAAAGACTATTTTGATTGAAGGATGGGCTCTTGTTTTTGTCATCATGTTTACCCTGTTATACAGGCACTTTCTCTTTGATTTAAGCATAGGAAAGTTGTTAATAATACTAAGCAAAACTAAAAAGCATGTGGGATGACAGTGATATAGGAATGTCTCAAAATGGATTACACGTTCCTGGGGGAGGGGCGGGGTGGCGGTAATGTCATAGAGAACCAGTTGCATTTATCTGGGACATCTATTTAGTTGATGATATGCAATGTACAACTTTATTTCGATATGGTTGGCAAACATGTAGAAGGATACAAAATTCACATGATTTAAAAAATTTAAAACATGAACTTTTAATGAAAAGATCAGTGATTATTTCAGGCTATGCTTCAAGGCCTTTTGAGCATATTTCTTGAGTCTCCTTTACCCGTAAGGCGTATTTATTTGGGAAGTGAAAACCAAGAAGTACTGAAATAAAGTGTGATTACTTAGATTTGAGGATTTGGCTCTGTGCTTGTATGTGTGCTCATGTGTGTGTGTGTGTGTGTGTGCGTGCGTGTGTGTGTGTGAGAGAGAGAGAGAGAGAGATCTTCAGTAAATCCTTTAACCTCTTAGTTTCCTCATCTATAAACTGAGAATACTTACCTCAAGATTATTAGAAGACCATAATGACATAATACGCATGAAATCGTTTGCAAACTACAACACAGAATAAAACATAAAGTGATGTTATCTGAGAATCAAGGTCATAAGAAACGTTGCAGTGTTTTGTAAAACAGAACAGTCTAAAGATACCCTACATGTATTACACAAATGATGTGGGAGCAACTGAATGTCCATGTGGAAAAAGAACTTTGACTCTTAAATGACAACAAACCAAAATCAATTTGAAGTGATTTGCAAGGATAAATGCAATGGGACTCAGGAGAATTCATATAAGGATGTTCAAAATGATTAATAGAATAAAAATGGCAACTGTATGAAAAGAGACTAAAAAGGAATATGACTCTTGAGAGTGAAAATGATGAGAGAATTTGATTAAAACTACTATACTATGTAGGGTATGGATAGACCATAAAAACAAACTTTCAATTTTTTTACTCATCTATGAGTCCTAAACATGTAAGGGATGCGGGTGGGGAAGGAGCAAATTCAGGCAACTTTTTTTAAATTGAAGTATAGTTGATTTACAGTGTTGTGTTAATTACTTTTGTAGAGAAAAGTGACCCATATATATATATATATATGTATGTATATATATATATATATATATATATATATATATATACACACACACACACACACACATCCTTTTACATATTCTTTTCCATTATGGTTTATCACAGGATATTGAATATAGTTCCCTGTGCTATACAGTAGGACCTTGTTTTTTATCCATTCTAAATATAATAGTTTGCATCTGCTAATCCCAAACTCCCAGTCCATCCCTCTCCCACCCCCATTCCCTTGGCAGCCACCAGTCTGTTCCTTATGTCCCTGATTCTGTTTCTGTTTCATAGATAGGTTCATTTGTGTCATATTTTAGATTCCACACATAAGTGATATCATACGGTATTTGTCTTTCTCTTTCTGACTTACTTCACTTAGTACGATCATCTCTAGTTGCATCCATGTTGCTGCAAATGGCATTATTTCGTTCTCTTTTATGGCTGAGTAATATTCCATTGTACATATGTGCCACATCTTCTTTATCCATTCATCTGTCGATGGACAGTTAGGTTCTTTCCATGTCTTGGCTACTGTGAACAGTGCTGCTATGAACATAGGGGTGCATGTATCTTTTTGAATTAGAGTTTTGTCTGAATATATGCCCAGGAATGGGATTGCTGGATCATATGGTAATTCTATTTTTAGTTTTCGGAGGAACCTGCATGCTGTTTTCCACAGTGTAGAAGGGCTCCCTTTTCTCTACACCCTCTCCAGCATTTGTTATTTGTAGACTCTTTAGTGATGTCAGGCAATTTCTTGAAGTTTGGACGTTCTGGTTTTATAGATGGGAGAAAATCAGGGAGTCACCAAGAGTTGGTAAAACCTGATAATACAAATTTGTTCATAAAAGTTTTATATAGAATCACTAAACTCTAAAGCATTGAGGAAAACTCAGTGTATTATAATTGATATGAAATCATATCTTTTAAAATGTATCCTCAGGTTATAATTACCATTCATCAATGAAATATGTGAAATATGTGAATATCATTGAAATATGATATTGACCAAGGACCTGATATAACATGCCAATGAGTAAATTTTTAGTCTTATACTAATTTCTGTATCCTTAAGAGAAGCAAAGGCCTTGATATATTACTGCGAAATTGAGCCACAGGACATCTTCAAAGTCTGTGTGCTTGTTAATTTTGGACAAATTTCAAAGTAGCACAACTAAGGCAATTTAAAGAATTTCCAGGAGAAACCCAAATTCAGGAAGACTAATTAACAGACATAAACATATCCCTTACCAGCATGGCGATCAACTGCCTTGTTTTACCAAAACTAGTATGACTTTATGTAAGCAAAAATAATATGACTCTGGTAACCCTGAATCTCAGAATTTTATTCAAATTATATGAAAATCCATATTGAATCAGAGAACCCTGACTACCCTATTTAAACTTTTAACCCCACTGTCACCCACTATCTTCCTTTCCTTACCACACTTTTTTCCTAGCACTTATCTCATTCTACAAAGTTACAAATTATTCACATGTTGTTTTTAACTTTTCCTGTCTGTCTTCCAAGACTGCAAGGTAAATTCAACAAGGGCAGGGAAATTAA
This sequence comes from Balaenoptera acutorostrata, assembly GCF_949987535.1. Taxonomy (NCBI): domain Eukaryota; kingdom Metazoa; phylum Chordata; class Mammalia; order Artiodactyla; family Balaenopteridae; genus Balaenoptera; species Balaenoptera acutorostrata. The sequence continues at coordinate 94,208,179 of NC_080070.1, read as the reverse complement.
CCTGTTTTGTTCACTTATGTATCTGAAGCACCTAGAACAGTGCCTAATAGTAGAATCTCAATGAAACAAATACATTCTTTAAACTCATATTGAATGCTTGAAAACTAAAATTTTGTCCTCTATGTTTTGTATCAGTTTCTTCACATAGAATCATTTCTGCCTGACTCCATGTTTTCTTAAGCTGTGATGAACAGACATAACGACACATCAATCTAATTCTACTTTTTTTTTCTTAGGCATATTTAAATATGCAAAGTTTTTTTTTTCTTAGGCATATTTAATTATGTCCAGTTTCCGCACTTATCTGAAAGAGCTGCCCACCTTACAGGATACTGAGGGAATCAGAAGGGTGAAGCTCTGGGAAATAAGATTTTATTGCTGGTGATGATTTATCGATTCCTCCTCTTGGGTAAACCTCCAGCATACTTGGCTTTATGGTTTTAGGGTAGTGTGGTCCACACAACACAGTGTGAAATTCGGCAACAAAGGTGATAAATGCAAAATCAGTCTCAGCAATTTGCTAATCTTTCTTCATAGACTTTTAATGTAATCAAACAGGAACTCACAGATTGGGCATAACTGTTTCATTTAACAGAGGCTGCCATGTCCAAGAATGAAACATTTGAGATTAAAATGAAAATCATATTAAAATCTCACCTCATGTTTTCGGAAGACAACTGGCTGTATTATTTTGCATGGCTGAGCGTTATTTGTTTGTGACAGTGACAAGAGTAAATCAAGGAGATTTGCACAGTATCTTGGTTTGCTGGCTTTATATAATTTGCTATTTTGCTCCAGGCTGTGCATCACTTTGAAAGAAAAGTTGTCCAATAAGATTATAAAACTTTTCTTGGTAGTTTTTTTAAAAAACTCCAACAGTAAAAGTGGGCATTAGAAATTGTAGCATCATCCTACACAGCTGAAAGATTTGTAGAATATCTTCTCTAAACATATGTTTTCAATTTTGCTGTATGGAAAATTTCAGAGTTACGGCGAAGTGGGAGGAAAACCAATAGGCCCAATAGGAATTCCAGTACTTGTCCATTCAGGTGTATTTAATACTGCATTTTCTTCAACTAGAGTGGAAATACTGGGGGCAAAAACTTTGGAGAAATTGTGAGAATGAGAAAAAGTCTCATTTCTGACTATCAATTACATTTCCTTACATAATGCTATAATATCTATGATTTCTACAATGAAGTAAAAATAATTTAGATAATTTTCATTTAATTTCAGTTATCTACCATGAGAATAATTTAAAAAGTGTGTAAAGAATTTTCCAGAATTGTACCAGCATATGTATCATGGACAAATACAGTATCAATTAAGAACCACTATTGGACACACAAAATTTTTAAATAGTCACAACCAAATTTCTATATTAACTCTGTATTACTTAGTCAAAAATTTATTATAAATTTGGGAAAAAAGTGATTTTTAGATTGAGAGAGTTAATATACATTTAAAATGGTCTTTTATACTTCATAAATATGGCCAGTTGGTAATCATACTGATGACACTAAGACCTGGCAAGTTTCCAGAATTATTTCTGACACTAGTGGGTATGCTATTATCCAAAGATTGTTGGTAACTAATCTTTCATGATGTGTGTGAAATAAATAATCGCTTTTGAAAAATAGTATGTACTCATCAATGAAACTCCATATGAAACATTAATATTTTCTTTTGGAAAACTTTTAAAAAAGGTACCTGGATCATTTCTTCCTCTATATGGTGACTTCAGGCTTCCATATGAAGGGCCAGTATAGGCAACTACAACATTAACAGGAAAATTCCTGAAGAAAAGCCCATCTGTCCAAAATCTCATCTATTATTTGGAAACCCACTGCAGTTAATAAATTATTGAGTCCCTTTCTTACAACGTTTCTATGTCTTAGTTCACAATAATCATTCCATTCTTGTAACATTAGACCATGTTAGAGAGCCAAATATAGAAATCACAATAGCATGTTTACACAGGCCAAGGGCATCCTGAAATAATCTCTTCCTTCCTGTTTGTGGTCATCACTAAGGGGTCAAGGGGTATCAAGGGAATTTTAACGAGATATGCATTTATTTCTTAGAAGTAGAAAGTGTTTCACATAATTAAATATTTAAATTTATACTTAATTCATACTTTGATACTCACAAATTTTTTTATTATTAATAGGTATAAATTAGAGATTTTTTCCCACATTTTCATTTGCAAATACCAAAAAATTTTTAAAGCTACATGATATTTATACCTGTAACTGAATTTCACCTGAACACACTTGAGGCCTGATTACTCATTTCATACAACTTGTTAAAACAGGTAAAATGAAAATAAACTCTGACTTATAATCAATCATGCAGAAGCTTTTTTGTAGGTGGTCTTAAAATCACATAATTGTGCAGAAGAATGAAACCTTAGAAATCAACCAGCTGTGCACGTAATCTTCCTTCTATGCGTGAGAAAAATGAGTCTAGTAGAGATTATGATACTCATCCAAAGTCCCAGACCTACTTTAAAACAAAGAAATTAAGTCTCCTGACTCGCATATTAATGCTATAATGTTGCTTTTTAAAAAAATTATTTTATTTATTTATTTATTTTTGGCTGTGTTGGGTCTTCACTGCTGCGCGCGTGCTTTCTCTAGTTGCGGCGAGCGGGGGCTACTCCTCCGTTGTGGTGCGCGGGCTTCTCATTGCAGTGGCTTCTCTTGTTGCAGAGCACGGGCTCTAGGCACGTGGGCTTCAGTAGTTGTGACATGAGGGCTCAGTAGTTGTGGCTCGCAGGCTCTAGAACGCAGGCTCAGTAGTTGTGGCGCACGGGCTTAGTTGTTCCACGGCATGTGGGATCTTCCTGGACCAGGGCTCGAACCCATGCCCCCCGCATTGGCAGGTGGATTCTTGACCACTGCGCCACCAGGAAAGCCCTGTTGCTTTCTTTTTAGGTATGCACTGGTAATATCAATATCAAAATGATGTCAAAACATAAATTATTTTAAAATCACTTATTTTAAATTAATATGGAAGAAGTGAACTTTCATAGACATGGGTTTGCAGTGTCTGCTTGTCATCTGTTGGTGGACTGTTGGCATAAAAGATTTTTAGGGTAACCCTTTTTGAAGCAACTTGATTTTATTACACTCACTATTCCTCTTTCTTATTGAGCAACAACAAACTTATCTGTCTCTTCCACATTACAACCTTTCAAATAGCCTAGACAGAGAGTAGAACAATGTAATAAGCAAACTCATGCTTTGGAATTAAATAAAAGTGAGTGTGTACTCATTGCTGACTTTGGGTGTCTTGATCAAAATTAATTTCTGAGAGTATCCTCTTTCATTAAATTGGCTTATTAATATCTACCTCTTAGGATTTGGGTAGATTAACATATAAAGTACCTGGTACATACTCTAACTTACAGTGAGCTCTCAACATTCTCTATTATTTGAAGCATGCTCCACCTCTTTTCCAAGAGACTTTTCAAGTATAATATGTTCCACTCCTTTAATCCTTTCTGGTGGAACATGAGTTTTAGATTCCTTACCCTCTGGACCACACTCCATGCAAGAGCCAATGTCCTTTTGAAACACTGTCCTACTGAAAATGGTGCCACAGATATCAGGTGATTTTATTGAGAGCACTGATATTCTGATGTAGTAAGATAGGGGTACAACATAGGTCTGCCTCAATCCTGGTACTTATTTCTAAATAGAACACTTTTCTTAATAGAGACCATGATTAGTTTGCCTCTTTTCTTCTTCTTTTCTTTTTTGTTTGTTGGAGTTTTTTTGTAGCTTTATTACATTTTTTTTTTTTTTACCTATATTGAGCTTGTAGCAGTTAATTTGTTGCTACTTTTTTCACATCACCTCTTAGCAAACAGATTTTCCCACATACTACATGTGTATACTGCATGAGTATAGTTGATTTTGAGCCTCAGTTGAAGATATCTGTTAAATTCCATTTTGCTCATTTGGGCCAAGCATTTCTGCTAGTTGAGATCACTTGGAATATTGACTTTCCTGTCACTATATCCTTCCAAATTCTGAATCTTACTCAAATGGAATGTTGCCTTATCTATCTTTACCCAAATCCCTGATAAGAGCATTGAAGAGGAGAAGGTCAAGGGCAGGAAACTGTCAGGCCCATTCATCATCATAAGTCCTTGTTCACTATCTGTAGTTAATGATGCTAAATATTCCCCATTAAATATGACAATTACTGCAGGTTTTTGTACATACTATTTATCCTGTTTAAGGAATTGTCTTCTGTTCCTAGTGTGATAAAAGTTTTTATCTGGAATGGATAAAAAGAAGTTTATTTAGTGTGTGTGTGTGTGTGTGTGTGTGTGTGTGTGTGCGCACGTGCACGTGCGTATGTGCACACATGCGTGTATCTCCTGTCATAATCATGATCTTTCTCCTTTGATAATGTGAAAATATTAATCTTCTAATAGTATGTCAACAAGGCATTCTTGAGATAACACCCTTCCCACCTCTGGCTTTTTTTTTTTTTTTTAAGTACATTTTATACATTGTTGGACTCAGTTTTCTAATATTTTGGTTTGGTGTTTGGATCTGTGTTTGTCAAGAAGATTGGCCAAATTTTGTTGTCAAGGTTATCAAATAATGCATTGAGAAGAATTTCCTTAAAAAGTTTATGTGATTTTAAAGTGATATGTTCATGAGATATCTCATAGAATTCATTTGTAAGGAAATGTACATGAATTTACAGATATATTCGCATTTTTTTTTTTGCCAAAAAAAATGCACTTATTTTTCCAAAATTTTAATAATCTTATAAACCTATGGAAGTTTGAAAAAATAATACATTAGAAACCTATATTTTATACCTTTTATACCCTTCACCTTACCAAACACTTTGTCATTTGTCTTGTTTCATATATATATATATATATATATATATATATATATATATATATATATAAATTTACACAACACGTGTGTGTGTGTATATAGATACATATATATACACATATTTATGCTTTGTGTTTTTTTTGTTTTTTTTTTAAATTAATTAATTAATTAATTTATTTATGGCTGCGTTGGGTCTTCGTTTCTGTGCGAGGGCCTTCTCCAGTTGTGGCAAGTGGGGGCCACTCTTCATCGCGGTGCGCGGGCCTCTCACTATAGTGGCCTCTCTTGTCGCGGAGCACAGGCTCCAGACGCGCAGGCTCAGTAATTGTGGCTCACGGGCCCAGTTGCTCCGCGGCATGTGGAATCTTCCGGGACCAGGGCTCGAACCCGTGTCCCCTGCATTGGCAGGCGGATTCTCAACCACTGCGCCACCGGGGAAGCCCTATGCTTTGTTTTAAATAGAGCTGCAATGAACATTGGTTTTGGGTCGTCACGTCTCCATTGTCATTTGTTTCTAGGTATTTTTTGATTTCCGCTTTGATTTCTTCAGTGATCACTTCGTTATTAAGTAGTATATTGTGTTGCCTCCATGTGTTTGTAGTTTTTACAGATCTTTTCCTGTAATTGATATCTAGTCTCATAGTGTTGTGGTCAGAAAAGATACTTGATACGATTTCAATTTTCTTAAATATACTAAGGCTTGATTTGTGACCCAAGATATGATCTATCCTGGAGAATGTTCCATGAGCACTTGAGAAAAATGTGTATTCTGTTGTTTTGGGGTGGAATGTCCTATAAATATCAATTAAGTCCATCTTGTTTACTGTATCATTTAAAGCTTGTGTTTCCTTATTGATTTTCATTTTGGATGATCTGTCCATTGGTGAAAGTGGGGTGTTAAAGTCCCCTACTATGATTGTGTTACTGTCGATTTCCCTTTTATGGCTGTTAGTATTTGTCTTATGTATTGAGGTGCTCCTATGTTGGGTGCATAAATATTTACAATTGTTATACCTTCCTCTTGGATCGATCCCTTGATCATTATATAGTGTCCTTCTTTGTCTCTTGTAATAGTCTTTATTTTCAAGTCTATTGTGTCTGATATGAGAATTGCTACTCCAGCTTTCTTTTGATTTCCATTTGCATGGAATATCTTTTTCCATCCCCTCACTTTCAGTCTGTATGTGTCTCTAGGTCTGAAGTGGGTCTCTTGTAGACAGCATATATACGGGTCTTGTTTTTGTATCCATTCAGCCAGTCTGTGTCTTTTGGTAGGAGCATTTAATCCATTTACATTCAAGGTAATTATCAATATGTATGTTCCTATTCCCATTTTCTTAAATGTTTTGGGTTTGTTATTGTAGGTGTTTTCCTTCTCTTGTGTTTCTTGCCTAGAGAAGTTCCTTTAGCATTTGTTGTAAAGCTGGTTTGGTGGTGCTGAACTCTCTCAGCTTTTGCTTGTCTGTAAAGGTTTTAATTTCTCCACCAAATCTGAATGAGATCCTTGCTGGGTAAAGTAATCTTGGTTGTAGGCTTTTCTCCTTCATCACTTTAAGTATATCCTGCCACTCCCTTCTGGCTTGCAGAGTTTCTGCTGAAAGATCAGCTGTTAACCTTATGGGGATTCCCTTGTGTGTTATTTATTGTTTTTCCCTTGCTGCTTTTAATATGTTTTCTTTATATTTAATTTTTGATAGTTTGTGTCTTGGCGTGTTTCTCCTTGGATTTATCCTGTATGGGACTCTCTGTGCTTCCAGGACTTGATTAACTATTTCCTTTCCCATATTAGGGAAGTTTTCAACTATAATCTCTTCAAATATTTTCTCAGTCCCTTTCTTTTTGTCTTCTTCTTCTGGGACCCCTATAATTCGAATGTTGGTGCATTTAATGTTGTCCCAGAGGTCTCTGAGACTGTCCTCAGTTCTTTTCATTCTTTTTTCTTTATTCTGCTCTGTAGTAGTTATTTCCACTATTTTATCTTCCAGGTCACTTACCCGTTCTTCTGCCTCAGTTATTCTGCTGTTGATGCCTTCTAGAGTATTTTTAATTTCATTTATTGTGCTTTTCATCATTGCTTGTTTCCTCTTTAGTTCTTCTACGTCCTTGTTAAATGTTTCTTGAATTTTGTCTATGCTATTTCCAAGATTTTGGATCATCTTTACTATCATTATTCTGAATTCTTTTTTAGGTAGACTGCCTATTTCCTCTTCACTTGTTAGGTCTGGTGTGTTTTGACCCTGCTCCTTCATCTGCTGTGTGTTTTTCTGTCTTCTCATTTTGCGTATCTTACTGTGTTTGGGGTCTCCTTTTCACAGGCTGCAGGTTCGTAGTTCCCGTTGTTTTTGGTGTCTGCCCCCAGTGGCTAAGGTTGGTTCAGTGGGTTGTGTAGGCTTCCTGGTGGAGGAGACTAGTGCCTGTGTTCTGGTGGATGAGGCTGGATCTTGTCTTTCTGGTGGGCACGTCCACGTCTGGTGGTGTGTTTTGGGGTGTCTGTGGCCTTATTATGATTTTAGGCAGCCTCTCTGCTAATGGATGGGGCTGTGTTCCTGTCTTGCTAGTTGTTTGGCGTAGGGTGTCCAGCACTGTAGCTTGCTGGTCGTTGAGTGAAGCTGGGTCTTGATGTTGAGATGGTGATCTCTGAGAGATTTTCACCATTTGGTATTATGTGGAGCTGGGAGGTTTCTTGTGGATCAGTGTCCTGAAGTTGGCTCTCCCATCTCAGAGGCACAGCCCTGATGCCGGGCTGGATCACCAAGAGCCTTTCATCCACACGGCTTGGAATAAAAGGGAGACAAAATAGAAAGAAAGAAAGAGGATAAAATAAAATAAAATAAAATAAAGCTATTATAATAAAAAATAAGAAAAAAATTATTAAGAAAAAATTTTTTTAATTTTTAAAAATAAATTTATTAATTTTTATAATAAAAAATAAGAAAGAAATTATTAAGAAAAAAATTTATTAAGAAAAAAAATTTTTTTAACTAAAAAAAAAAAAAAAAAATGGACGGACCGAACCCTCAGACAAATGGTGAAAGCAAAGCTATACAGACAAAATCTCACCCAGAAGCATACACATATACATTCACAAAAAAAGGAAAAGGGGAAAAATTAATATCTCCTGCTCCCAGAGTCCCCCTCCTGAATTTGGGCTGATTCGTTGTCTATTCAGGTATTCCACAGATGCAGGCACATCAAGTTGTTTGTGGAGCTTTAATCCGCTGCTCCTGAGGCTGCTGGGAGAGATTTCCCTTTCTCTTCTTTGTTCGTACAGCTCCCGGGGTTCAGCTTTGGATTTGGACCCGCCTCTGTGTGTAGGTCGCCTGAGGGCGTCTGTTCTTCGCTCACACAGGACGGGGTTAAATGAGCAGCTGCTTCAGGGGCTCTGGCTCACCCAGGCCGCGGGGAGGGAGCGGTACGGAGGAGGCGGGGCGAGCCTGTGGCAGCAGAGGCCTCCATGACGTTGCACCAGCCTGAGGCGCGCCGTGCGTTCTCCCAGGGAAGTTGTCCCTGGATCACGGGAGCCTGGCAGTGGTGGGCTGCACCGGCTCCCGGGAGGTTCGGTGTGGAGAGTGACCTGTGCTCGCACACAGGCTTTTTGGTAGCGGCAGCAGCAGCCTTAGCGTCTCATGCCCGTCTCTGGGGTCCACGCTGATGGCTGCAGCTCGTGCCCGCCTCTGGAGCTCATTTAGGCGATGCTCTGAATCCCCTCTCCTCGCGCACCAGGAAACAAGGAGGTAAGAAAAAGTCTCTTGCCTCTTCGGCAGCTCCAGACCTTTTCCCGGACTCCCTCCCGGCTAGCTGTGGCGCGCTAACCCCTTCAGGCTGTGTTCACGCCGCCAACCCCAGTCCTCTCCCTGGGATCCGACCGAAGCCCGAGCCTCAGCTCCCAGCCCCGCCCGCCCCGCGGGTGAGCAGACGAGCCTCTCGGGCTGGTGAGTGCTGCTCGGCGCCGAGCCTCCGTGCGGGAATCTCTCTGCTTTGCCCTCCGCACCCCTGTTGCTGTGCTCTCCTCTGTGGCTCTGAAGCTTTCCCCCCACCCGCCACCTGCAGTCTCCACCCACGAAGGGGCTCCTAGTGCATGGAAACCTTTCCTCCTTCACGGCTCCCTCCCACTGGTGCAGGTCCCGTCCCTATTCTTTTGTCTCTGTTATTTCTTTTTTCTTTTGCCCTACCCAAGTACATGGGGATTTTCTTGCCTTTTGGGAGGTCTGACGTCTTCTGCCAGCATTCAGTGGGTGTTCTGTAGGAGCAGTTCCACGTGTAGATGTATTTCTAATGTATCTGTGGCAAGGAAGGTGATCTCTGCATCTTACTCTTCCGCCATCTTGCCCAGACCCCCCCCCCATTCTTTATAAATAAATACAACTGCAAATATTTGGCTTTTCGTCTGGAACTTTCAAATTGCTATGGTGCAAATAGTTCATTGCTTTGAGACGATTTGAAACTCTCCAAGTAGACCTTTTCTGCTTGTTTTCTCTCCATTTACTGAAAAACAATTTTAAACATTTGTATTAAAAATATTTGTGCACCCACAAGATTGATATTTTTAGAAACAAAATAAAATATTGTAAAATATTTTAAAACAAAAATGTATTGATATTACAAAAAGGAAAGAATGACTTTAATTTAAAAAATTGGAAACCTTATTCAGGAATAAGTTCTACATGTTGTTCACAAGATTCTTATCACTAGTGATGAGAAAGAATTTTTTTTCTTTCTAATTCTGCTAATTCTTCTTTGCAAGTTTTAAGTGTAACATAATTATTCCAGGGGATCTGTGTATGTGATCACACAATGCCACAGACAGGCATTGACTCTATTGGTGTAATAGAAATTCAAAACAGAACTTCTTAAACTTGTTGAATTTATACTCTAGCCAGTGACTCAGGAACACCTCCAGTTTTCTGCATCCACTCCCACTCATATATAGAAATACTTTTTAAAAATAAAGACCTATTTAAACAAATAAAATATAAATAACAACTTTGATATGAATCTTATGTCCTCTTTCCTCCTGATGTACATAAAAGGAAGAAAACCTGTATACATTTACTGACATTCAAGTTATTTCAGATCTAGGAATCTATTATACAGTAAGAGTTAAACCACGTTTGTCTGGATTTTTACAATTCACCAAATGCTTTGACACCCATCATTTCTCTGAGGTTATGTGCCTAGCTGAGGTCATTCAGAGAAGTGAAAAAAGCATAACACTTGATGAAAATATTAACAAATCAATTTTACCTCAAATGGCTTAAAAACACATTCTACTCTACCAGAATTGTAAATTGTATTCTCTCCACTCTGCCGGGTGGATAAACCTATTTAGCTAATTCTGCTTTGCAAGTTTTACTTTATCAATTATTTTCTAACAGGATTTTACATAGTGTCAGAATTATTATAATTCTCCTACTGTCATACTAAAACAATGGAACATCTTCTAAAACATACACTTGTTGAATAAGTGGGCCAATTTGGAAAATTTGATGTTGATTAGTAAGTAAATATAAACATATTTAAAGTAGATTAAGAAATTTTAGACTCCATCCAGGTTCATGTTTCTAAGAGCCAGATGACTAGAATAATATTTTAAAATGATAAAACTCAGATAGCACCATTAAAAAAATGATAGTGTGATGCTTATAAAATAGCACATAAAAAAATAAAAAAATAAATGGTTTTAGAACTAAAGGAATAGAACACCAGTGATGAACAGTCCATGACAATGTTGGGAATCACTGGCTAAAAGCTCATGACAATATCATAACTAAAAATTGTAGCATGAATGAGGCAAGGTTTCAGATATGAAGAAAGAACGAAACTATTTTTTTCCCTATACTTCGCAGCTTTGAATCTAACTAGCTCATGTGATAGAAATTTGTAAAAGTAAAAAAAAAAGTAATGTGGTAAATAAATAAATTTGAACTGAAATTTGAAATAATAAATATAAAGAAAGGAGACAGGAAAAACAAACATGATCCACTTTGATTTCACAATCAAATGACATGTATTTCTTTTGAATAGAATTCAAGTTTAATCAAACATTTGTAAATTAAGATTTAAAAAAAACTAACATAGGAAGTTTACAAAAGAGAACAGCTTATTCATTAACATTTGTTTTTCTTATTAAAATGCACTCTTCCTGGGGCACCTTTACAGGCTAATTTTTTTTTTTTAAAGTATATGGCATTATTGTCTTGATAGCAGTTATCAAATGAACCAGGAATGTATGTCATCTCCAGTGTTTCCTAGAAGCCTGCTTCTAGGAACAGATTTTGCATCTCTTCTATAATTTTACTGAATGTCTGAAAGGTACAATAAAAGGGAATCTGTCTGCAAGGTGATCCTTTAGTTGTAAAGTGCACTTTGATATAGGTGGCTCTTCAGATTAGGTGAAATCTTGTGTCCAATAATACAAATGGTATATCTACAGCACATGTTAAGTTTGGAAAGTTGTGTTAAAGCACCTAGAAATTCGTTGGATAACAAGAGGATCAACATAAAGAATGAATTCTGTTGAAAATTTTTTCAGATTTTTAATTTTTATAAAAATAGAGCTAGACTCAGGGACTGATTACTACCAACGCTTACCTGGTTAGTCCCACTTGACATCCGCTCACTGATAAACTTAAAAACTGTTGCTCAGACCAGACTGATGAGTGAGAATCATTGTCTCAATGATGGGAGAAATTAGATAGATTTCATTAGTGAGGGGATTTGAGGGTGGGAAGGTTTTGTTTAGTTCCACTGAATGCTTTTATGATAATGAGGCCAAATTGAATATAGAGATTATAGGTTAGAGAATTTGCTCTCAATTCAAAACATGAGAATTGAAGCAGAGTTGTTACAAAACTTTATTGTTTTGAACTTTGACAACTTAATCATTAGATATAGAACTCATATAGAGTCCAGAAGGGAAAATTTAGTCAAGTGTTTGGACACTGAAATGTGAAAAGTTAAAGAGAATTTGATTCATTTTGTGTAAATAAGATGTGACAGAGAAGTTCGGTGACATATTGTTGGAACCAGATGAATCCAAGCTTATTGTATGGTAACATTGGTAATGAATTTGTGCAATTGTGATTGTTTTAGGAAAGTTAAAGATGTAATAGTACCACTAAGATTCTTTGATATCTCTTTTATTTATTTATTTATTTATTTATTTATTTATTTAATTATTTAATTTATTTTTGGCTGTGTTGGGTCTTCATTGCTGTGCGCGGGCTCTCTCTAGTTGCGGGAGCGGGGGCTACTCTTATATTTCTTATAAAATGTTACCCTTTCCTCTTTATCTAGCCCACCACTTTAATCTAAAAATAATTGGTATATTGAAAATGTCTCTTCTTTTGAAATTTTATTCAAACATAGGGATTCTTAATGTACTGTATCACTATTCCTGTGCCATTGTTCTTAGTACAAGAAGGACGCAGAATGCATTTGCAGAAATGCTTGGTTTTCCCTCTCATCTTTTGTTTTCTCTATGCCCACTTATTATTTTGACTCTTGATCAAAGCCTCGGAGAATACTCTGGAGTGTTAGGGAAGGTCTATTTTCTGATTTCATAAGAGCTGACCCCTACATCTTTCCAACTTATCAGCCTCTCTTGGTGGTTACTTGCAAGTGCCGTGGGCAAGTGTGAGGCCTCAGGACTTGGGCATAAAGGGAGAAAACATTTCCTTTCCTTGGAGGAGCAAGTGCTGGGAATGCTATAGTTCGTTTTTGTGATACTCTTGCTACTGGGAGCAAATTAGACACAGTAAGGGGACACACAGACACACACACATACACACAAATGAGAGCATTTTGTTGTGTGAAAGGTTCACAATTCTGAAATAAAATGAAGTCCTTTTGTGTATAACTAAGAGTAGGAGAAAACATACAACTATGATTAAATTAAAGCTGTTTTGTATTCTTTTCATAGGTCTTTATTTTATTTCAAAAATATATTTATCTTCTAGTGACTATAACATGTTAAAATTTTTAGAAAAATGTGTGGCATCTAGATTATTTTTATTCTTTCAATTCATTAAACATTTATTAAGTTTATAGTTGTGGTAAAATATTGTGCTGAATTTTGAGGGAATAAAAGATAGAAGAGATGTAACTCCTGACCTGAATGAATATTTAAATATCCTAAAAGGATTTAAATGGAGTATTTTTCAATCATACAGACAATATTACAGGCAGTATTCAGAAGCCTAAATAATATTATTCGTATAATTTAAAGTACTTTATCATTACTCTCCAAATAACTTGAGACTAATTGGTTTTAACAGTACAAGTAATTAAATAACATATTAGGGTTCATATCAAACAACTCAACATATTTTCAAACAAAGTGACATAAATCTTTATAACTTGTAATTAAAGGGTTGTTTTCCGTATAAAAAGTTGGTATTCAGGAAATGACTAGGGTACAATAAAATAATAAATGTCCATGAGTTTTTTAAAAAATAATAAAAGATTATTGACATAGAGAAATTGAACTGTCTAGTAAATATTTGTCTCTGTGCTTAACAAAAGACATGTAATAAAATGCTAAACAAACAAGTAAATATTTATAGAGCACACAAAGTCAAGTTCCAAACACATTTTGATAATAAATCTCCCATATGGTAGTACCCTTGAAATTAAAGTTTGAGAAAAGTAAATAAATCACAACTGAAAAAAAATCAGGGTTTTAAAAGCAAAAGAAAAAAAAAGGTTTTACCTAATAACAGCAACTTTACAGTTCTTGCATCTCACTCAGCATCTTCCTGAAGCTTTTTCTCCAGTTCTTTTGATCTTTTGGCTGACTCCTTGCTCTCTGAACTAATTCCACTTCCCATCTTGTAGTGTTTGATACTTGTCAGTTTATTTGCTCAAACTTTTTGAAATGTAGAGCACAGCTCTGGTTTGGACATAGGATGTAAGAGCAATGCTCTGCTGAAATACCCAATAGCCCATTGCCTCATTTTCTAAGACTCTGCTTTGACTAAGGAGATGCTTTTGAGCTGTCACCTGATCAAAGGGTAAAACCATACAACCCTATGGCAGCTAAAGAGAAAATTCTTTATGCTTTCAGATTAAATGGTTACTTCTGACACATCTTCAAACCTGCTCTTCTTCCTTAAAGAATAGCATACAATAATGTAGAAAGTTGTCCAAATCTGTACACTAAAGATAATCTGAAATGAACAGTTCAAATAGAATGTTTCTGACTAATAAGCAATCTTTATTACATGATTTAAAGTTATAATTACTAATGAATAAGCTTGTGTCTTGTCTTTAGATGTATGAGTCTTGAAATTCTTCATAATCACTCTAATATCACTATCAGAATATTTATATTGGATCATCCAAATTTATAGCCTTGCTATGCTTAGATTATGACTCAAAATGACTGACACTTAGTATCTGTCAGCCAACTAGAAAACAGCTTTTTATTTAAAAAATGGAAATAAATACATGTAGTTCTTACATCTATACACATTGCTGTGCTGCCAAACATAACATTCAACACACAGTGCTCTTAAATTATTTATTTTCATCTCTTAGGATCGATTTCTATACATAGAGCTTTTACTGCTTGTGAGAAAGTCAATCCATCAACATTAATTGAGGATCTGCTTGGTGTAGACACAGAAATGTGTTTGATTCAGGCAGTACATTAACTCTTTGGGGCCATTAAGCAACAGCTGCTTTGCTGGAAGGACTTTGATTGATTTGGTACCGAGGGAATAAAAAGCAATATTCTTTGTAACACTAGGTCATTTGGATTCTCCTGAAAAGTAAGAACAGTAAATACACCTAAATATGTTCCATGCCTTTTGACTACCCCAATAGATGCCATGTCCTTCTTGACGATCTGCAAGCTTGGGGACAGAGATTCTGTTGTATGATTTTTTGTTTATATGAAGCATAAAGTGCTTAGGTAGCCAAGTGATGTTTTCCTTATAAACAGAGCTGGCTACCTGTGGCAGCAGACAAATCTCTCAGTGCACATTTTGGGACTTGTGAACGTGCCTAACCGGGAAATGTTAGAATATAGTCAGTCCATCAGCATGTTGGTGCTGTTCTTGTGGGACCATGGGCAAAGTCTGAACAGGTGAATTTTTGCATATTCATAGAACAAGGTAACAGGCTGTCAAATTCAATACATAGTCCTGCTTTGTTTACTTTTTCACATAAAATATTAGGCTGTCAATACATAAGTGTAGTCAAAACTTTCTGGATTTCATCCATCCAAAGACATGTTACGATAGTGTAAGGATGTGGAAAGGTAGGTATGTGAGGGTCCATGCAAATCACGTGGTGTTGCTTTTACAATGCAAAGGGCCTGCCCCAAAGGAACAAGATTTGCAATGACTGCTTTATTTATACTCACCCACGAACACAGAGTCCATGCTAACTGCAACACAAGATCACAAACATTAAAATCTTTTATTTATTTTTCTTATAAATTTATTTATTTTATTTATTTATTTTTGGCTGCATTGGGTCTTCCTTTCTGCGTGCAGGCTTTCTCTAGTTGCGGCGAGCGAGGGCTACTCCTTGTTGCAGTGTGCGGGCTTCTCATTGCGGTGGCTTCTTTCATTGTGGAACACGGGTTCTAGGTGCATGGGCTTCAGTAGTTGCAGCACGCGGGCTCAGTAGTTGTGGCTTGCGGGCTCTAGAGCGCAGGCTCAGTAGTTATGGCGCACGGGCTTAGTTGCTCTGCGGCATGTGGGGTCTTCCTGGACCAGGGATCGAACCCGTGTCCCTTGCATTGGCAGGCGGATTCTCAACCACTGCACCACCAGGGAAGCCCCCGTTAAAATCTTTTTGCCTTTTGTTTTTACATAAAAATTGAATGTAAAGTACCTTGAATATAAAAGACTCTTGCATGTTCCATAGCAATTATGAACGGATAAGGTACTTCGTATAATTGCATACAGGTAAATATACCCCATAGCTTTTTGGTGGGGACATACCCTGGCTTTGAAAGGGTATGCATTTTAGTAGGACTTCCGAAGGGGGTTACTGACGAAAACGGACCAGCTCTTTCAGGAGTAGAATTGTGCATTTTCTGCACTGTATAAAATTACGAATTTCCACTTTTCTGTGTAACCCAGAATGTTTAGTCATCAACTTTATGAGATTATTATGTGATTTTTTTCATCAGTGACTAAAACAATCTTGACATAAAATTCAACATGTGTCTATATTTAAGGGAGGGAGGCTGGAGAAAGCCAGAGAAAAGAGAAAGGCTTCTTTCCCATCCCTCTCCCCTGGGTGCCTGGGACACAGCTTCAATAATGAGCTGAGGTTAATACAGCTATTAATCTTTGTTGCTTCACTTGGGATTATGGCTTTCTGGACCCAAGAAAATGATGAGAATAAAACAGTAAATTCTGCTAGAGTGAGCACAACATCTTATTAGCTTGGATGTCCTCCATAGTATTTGGCACAGTGCTAACCAGAGGAAATGTTCAAAAATTATTTCTTTTTAATAAATTGATAGAGACCTGGGGCCTTTTTTGTGTGTGCTCTGCTGAGGTGATAGTATGGTTAGCATTTCTTTCCAAGGTTCAACGTCATAGTGGGTCTATCTCAACACCCTAGAAATTTTAGAGTGACTCAAAAAGTCAACAAAAAAGCCCAATTTTAGTCAGAAATTATGTCAATATCTATTGATACAATGACAACTGTTAGCCCAATATTTACCCCCTTTTTTTTTCTCAGCCTTAAAAATAACACCAGCACACTCCCTTTCTATTGTTAAACCTTGCTCCATAGTGAGGGAAAATTGATAGACGATGACAATAGGAAAAGGTAACTAAATTCGATGTTTTTGTTCAAGGAAAAATGTGGCCATACATTTTGTTCTTTAAAACAGAAACATAAAGCTATTCAAGACCATATCATGTTAGAGTTTTATATATTGACAAGCTAAAAAAGGCAGATTACTTTGTGTACACACATACACACACACACACAGAGAGATACACACCTATGTGCATGCACAACCCAAACATACACACGAAGCAAAACACACTGTTGGAGCATCATGGTCTTTTAAAATAGTCATTCAAAAATGACTTCTAAGAACATTGTTGCCTTTAAAAAAAGAGTCACAAACCTGATTGGCAACATCTTCTTTGGACAACAGGCTGTGCAAGAAAGAAAATTGAGGAGGTAAAATACAGAGAGTGAGTCCTCAGCGCTAAAGGTCACTGAAATACTGCAAGCTTATACGGTGTCATAATTTTTCCTCTGGCTGTTTTTGGTCAGGTTCTCTGTTGAATCTTCAGACTGGGACATTAGCCTTTAAACAGTTTGAAAAATCACCATTTTACATTTATATTTCAACATCTAGCTTGAGATAATGTGCGATTATTTACCATTTGCTTTTAGTATTGAGATGTCAACCTACGTTTTTAGAGATGTCTCTTTTGCCGGTATTACCGGATCTAAAACAGTCATCAAGCTGGATTTCCCCTGAGATTGTGACATGTGGCTGACTTCAATAAGTGGCTTCAGTGGCTCAGCTCCTTCTGAAAATTGTCAAATCAGGTTGCCATCTGTATTATTCTTTATTTTGTTTCCAAATCTAATAGGAGGTGTTGACTTCAGGCATTGGGTCCCTGGGCGGTTTGAGTCCTGGCTCCCTTAGCAATGACCTTTATCCTTGTGTATTCCCATGATGTTTGAGGCGAACTATCCCTTCTTTGCTAATTGTACTCAGATGTGCACTTCTGGGAGCTCTGTGCGTGGTATTTCCTCCAGAGAGCTCATGTCTTTGGGGACTTCCTGAGAGCAGTCTTTCCATCTTGAGGGAATAGGGCAAAACTTGGTGTTTCAAGTTAGCACATTCAGATGGTGCAATAAGTTTACAGTGCCAGCCTTAAGCAGCTCTTATATCTTAAGAGGTAGTGCAAATACTTATTTGTATTCATTGCAGTTGATTTCTTTTTTTTTTTTTTTTTTTTTTTAAAGTTTTACTTGATTTTATTTATTTATTTATTTTATTTTTGGCTGCGTTGGGTCTTCGGTTCGTGCGAGGGCTTTCTCCAGTTGCGGCAAGCGGGGGCCACTCTTCATCGCGGTGCGGGGACCGCTCTTCATCGCGGTGCGCGGGCCTTTCTCTATCGCGGCCCCTCCCGTCGCGGGGCACAGGCTCCAGACGCGCAGGCTCAGCAATTGTGGCTCACGGGCCCAGCTGCTCCGTGGCATGTGGGATCTTCCCAGACCAGGGCTCGAACCCGTGTCCCCTGCATTAGCAGGCAGATTCTCAACCACTGCGCCACCAGGGAAGCCCCATTGCAGTTGATTTCTACCTTTATTCTTCTACATACTCCTCTTTATGGATTAGGATGTAATTATATACAATGATTACTGGAAATAAAAAATGTTACAAGCCTAACTAACAAAGGAGATAATTATTTCCTGAGGGACCTCTTCCTGTCCCAAATTCTGTCTCTTTAAAAAAAAAAAAAAACTTTTATATTTCTTTAATGCAACATTTCCACTACATACTCCCTTAATCTTACTCATCAGTAACTTCAGTCCTGATAATTTGTAACCACCTCTTATTTAGCTTTCCTGATTCTAGTCTCTACCCTATCCCAATCTAACCTGTCTGCTTGTGCCATGTTAAATTACCTCAAACTCAAGTGTCATCATACTACTTTTCATGTTGAAAAAGAACTTCTTATTTATCACTGTCTCCTATGTTAATCCTACCACCATGCACTCAATAATATAGTCAGCACCACCCAACTCTCCAAATGTACTTCCCATGACTTCTCATAACACATTCTCTATTAGAGCTGGGCTTTTACCTCCTTCCTAATTAGGTGTCACAACTTAGCTTTCACTCATGCTTTTTATTCTCACTAGGAATATCTTGCTCTTCCATGCCTGACTTTTTCTCATATAATCATCCTTTAAGAGAGAACCTAATCTGTATATTCTCCAATATGCTTCACATCTACTATCCCCCATTAGGTGATTCTTTACTTTTCAAATCCCTAAGAAGAATCTGCTGCCGATCAGTTTGTCCATCCTCATTAACTAGGCAGAGTATTTTGCAGTGACCATGCCCTCTGGTACCTCTCTTCTGTTTGTAAGCTCCAAACTGAGAGTACATAGAAGAAAATCTTGTTTATTGAAATAATTAGTAAATAGTGAGTGATCAGTAGATATATGCTGTTTGACAGCTCTTTGCTCCATCTTGGAAAGGCACGATTCTCCTTCCCAAATGATTGCAAATGTGAAATATTACCTCTAGAATGGCAGGAATTCATTTATTCAACAATTGATATATTTAACCATTGTTACGTACCAGGCATGGGAGATTCAGCAGTAAACAAATTAGATGCCTCCTCTCACAGAGCTCAAATTCTAGTGTGTGAGTGTGTAGGGGGGTTCACACAGACAATAAACACACTAAATATTTCAAGGATATAGAATTATAGATGGTGACAAGTGTTTAAAAAAAAAAAACAGAGAATGGACATAAGGAGTATGGGGGTAGTGGTAAGGATGAGCGATTCGAATTTTATGTAATACATCCAAGAAAGACCAAACTGAAAAGGTAATTGTTTCAGGTCAAGTTCCATAAAAACTGACTTTTATATGAAAAAGGCATGCAGAAAGTTTACTGGAAAGTGTTCTTTGGAATCATCCATGTGAGTGAGTGAAGGAAGCAATATTAGCAAAAGGAGAAATTGGAGTGCAGTGGAGTTGCAACAGGGAACTTAGCCAACCCTCTGGGGAGCTTCAAAGCTGAGATGGTCCTTCAGCTTTTTACTGAAATGGAGCACAAAGCCTGGGGCACTCCACTCCATTTAAGGACCATGACAGCTGGTGACTGGGTGGGGACAGTAACAGAGGCTCCCATCTGACGTTCCTCACTATGCTAACTCTTACTGTACAAGCCAAAAAAACAAAATGGGGAGTCTGCCATGTACATTCATTCCAACTGCGATATATACTCATTCCAATTATACATTCAGGGAATTGAGAAATAACTACTGGCTGGGTCTGTGAATCCACTGGGCCCACTGTGACATTGATGTGGTCCAGGATACACTTATTACCTGGTTCCCATATGTCTCCACTCTAACATGAGGGCCGCAGTGCTACTGCTGGTCCCCACGTATCAAAGTCCAATCAGACCTCCTAGGATTTGCTTAGTGAATCTTCATTCTCTACATTTGTCATGGTGTTGAAGATTTCTCCTTCATGAGGATCTTTCAGTATCTGGGATCTGGCTCTGAGAAATAGCTCAGTTCTGGAAGCAGGATAAGGGATTAAGATATTTTTTGACATTATTCCTCTAATGATTATCCTTGCCGCTTGGGGTTGTTTAAATTCAGCAGTACTCGTATGGCCTGTTCATTTATTTTGGTTTTAAGAACACTCTGTTCTATTAACTATTTCCATAGTTCTCTGCATATCAGGCTCTGCTGGCTGCCACTCTGACCTTTACTCTCCTTATAATATTACACCTGCTTCGGTGCTCATAATTAAATGCTGGTACCTGGTTTCTATTATTTTGGGGTCTTATAATTCCCATTGCTTTGAGGAAACCTAGGTCTGTAATTGCATTTTCTGTCTTCAACCCCTGCCTATAAAGAACCATCTCAATAATGCTGAAATTCCTCCCCCCACTAGTGCATTCCTTACTATTTTAATACATGTAAATCTATTTGATCATTTCCTAAAGTCTGATTATTTTTCCAATCTAGGAAGCCAACTTCTCTGAGTCTTTTGTTGCCTTCCTCTACCATTTGCGCTGGGACAACACTATATCTAGGCTTCTAAGAGCCATCCTAGAAAATATGTTGGTACTGTCTCCTAGGGGGTCGGCATCCTGTATCATAGGAAAGGGCTTCTGTATGATACTTCTCCTTTATCCAACTTTATGTTCCACCTTCCTTTGATCTAGCACCCTTAAAATCCAAATATATATAGGAATGTATATAAATATACATATACACTCATCTAGCTCCTGCAAGTACATGTTGGTTAGTTTCTGGAGCTCTTTTGATTTGTGAGCTCTTTCTTCTGGTAGCAGGTCCAGAACTTCCCTGGTCAGGTTATGTCAGAAGTAGATTATAGTTATTAACCTGATCTCCTGAAGCAGTGGGTATAGATCCTCATTAGATTGAATATTACCTTATAAGACAAAGGACCCTGCATTGTCTTCATACAAGAGGGGGTGTTATCTTTAAAAGAGAATTGTGTAACACTTTTGCTAGCTCAGAAGGTCCAAGTAAAATCTAAGGATTCAAGATTTTTTGATGCATCAACTCAGGCGTCGCTATTCTAATTATCTAGGTCCCATTCCTTTCCATGAAGACCTTGACTTTGGTGTTACAGTCTTGCCAAGGTTGAAAATTCAATCTTCTGTTGGACTCTCCTATCTTTATAATTAAGTCCTATGCCTGATGATTACTTTTTCCACCTTCATCTCTACAGGAGATCCTCTGACTTTTGGACTTTGCATTAAGTTTCTGATTAATCCCCCTTGGGCTTCCATTGTCATTTTTCAGTGAATTGATAGCTCCCAGCAACAGCCATGATGCTACCGTCCTTATAATTTCTACTTGCCCTATCTCTTTCAAACACTGAGATTTTTCTTACTTATATATCGTCTCTCATTGATCTCCAGTCTCAGATTACTACCAGTGAAATTTTTAAAAGCTTAACTGCTATTGCAAGCCGGGGGCTATCAGTCATAAACCTACCACCAGTAATGGGGCCCTAATTGCCCAGCTGGCTGAAGGTTGAGGGTGGGCGGTGGGTAATCTAGTTCCAATATCCCATTTACAGTCTGCTTCTAAGGGACCACTCCTGGTACCAACTCTCTCAGATTAAGTTTCCTGGAAACAGAATCTGAGGCAGATTTGCATGAAGAAGAGGGGTGGAGAACACCTTTGGCAGATATACCTGTATGGAAGGAGGCAGGCAGAACTCGGCAGTAGGAAAGGGTGAACTATATGCAGTTGTAACAAGGGCTTCAACGGATCCTTTGGGGAGTCTATAACTGGAATGATTCTTCAAAGTTGTACTTGAGAAGGGAGATTAACGTTTATACTCCCAAGATGCCAGTCATTGGATGAGGGTTGCTTTCAGGTGAGAGTTATAACCTTGGGCAAGGCAGCTCCTTTTGGTCAAGGACCCCTCCCTGGAGAGGTACTCAGCTGCCAACACTGCCAGTAGCTGGAAGAATAAGTGTTTCAGTCGTGAAAGGAGCTCTTCGTGGTGCAGCAGAATGTTCACTTCAGTAACATTTGGGCAAAGACATCAAAGAGATGAGGAATGAAAAACACAGACATCTAGAGAAAGACAAATCTGAGCAAAGGGAATAGTAATTGTGAAGGCTTTGAGGCAGGCATTGGCCTAGTGTGAATGAAGAATCACAGGGAACCAGGGTGGCTGGAGTAGACTGAGTGCAGGGACAGTAGTAGAAGAAGAAAAGAGTGAGTGAGCATAGGGTGGGTCCTTCAGATTATTGAGGGACTCTTTAATTAGCTCAGGACTTAACCCTGTGAGAGTTTGGAAAACACTGCAGGGATTTGACCAGGGGAATAAATTGATAGAACCAACATGTTAACAGGAGAATTATGGATAACATGTTGAAAATTAGGAAAATTTCGCAGTAGTCCGGGTAAAAGGCAACGTGATTTAGGCTGGATTGTTGCCATGGTAACAAATGGACAGATTTCAGACACATGTTACAGGTAGAACTGGCAGGGTTTGAGATGCAGTGTTTAAGAGAAAGAAAGGGGCTTGAGTAATTGTAAGAATGGAGTTTCTACATATTGAGATGAGGAATACTATGGAACAAGCAGATTTGGAGGAGAAAGATCAGGAGCTCAATTCTGAATATCATATTTGAAAAATTATTAGCCACATTACGTGTTCAAGCAGGCTACCCATACATGCGTTTCAATGTCAGAATTTTGGCTAGAATATAACTTTTTAAACTGAGGTATAGTTAATTTACAATGTTGTGTTTGTTTCAAGTGTACAGCAAAGTGATTCAGTTATACATACATACACATATGTATGTATTCTTTTTCAGATAATTTTCCATGATAAGTTATTACAAGATATTGAGTGTAGTTCCCTGTGCTATACAGTACATCTTTGCTGTTTACCTATTTTATATATAGTAGTGTGTATATGTTAATCCCATACTCCTAATTTATCCCTCCCCCTATCCCCCTACAGCTTTCCCCATTGATAACCATAAGTTTGTTTTCTTTGTCTGGGAGTCTGTTTCTGTTTTGAAAATAAGTTAGTTTGTATCATTTTTTTCAGATTCCACATATAAGTAATATCATACGAGGGCTAGAATGTAATTTGAAAGTCATCAGCAGATAATGACATTGAAAGCTACAAAAGTAGATGAAATAATCAAGGGAACATGTAAAGAGAGAAAAGAGGTTCAGGGACTGTGTCCAAGGTCATTTAAAGAAGTCTGAGAAGTTGCTGCTAACATGGAAGGAGAAGAGTCTGGAGAATAGATTGTCCTCCTAGAAACCAAGGGAAGAAAGGGTCTTAAGAAAATGGAGTGACTAACTCTGTCAAAAGCTACTGACTGACTGGTCAAGTAAAAAATATACTGAGAATTAATCATTGAGTCCAATAAGGCCTACATCTAACATTTCCAGGGCCAGAGTATCATTCAAAGCATTCGTACTAGACATCTAAATATTTATGTTATAAATCAAGCTTACAAACTTAAAAGAAAAATTCTTTCCTCTTACTTAAAAAAGTAACTTGATAATGCTATGTAAAGACATGTTCAAATTTAACACAATTTGCCTCCTTTTCATTAGTGAAATATGAAAGTGTAAGGATCTTACCCCCTTCTCTTCCCACTATCCACTCAGTGCTCTGTCATGAGAACTCTTGCACAGGCAAGCCCTGGCCAAGCTCTGTTAACAGCCAACAGACAGGCTCCCTTTTGGCAAGCCCTTTTGGCAAGCCCTCTGGCCTGGGGATAAGTATGTCAGTGGTGTGATCTACTCCTGAGTGGTCAGACTCACAGAAGAGGCCCATGCAGATCCTGAAGTGGGTTTAAGTGACCTTAGCAGGAAGTTATGGGGTTCTGGTTGCCTGGAGTGTGGGCTACAAGAGGAATGTAGGCTCCAGGTGGGCATTTCCCCTTGGCCTCCTGAATTCCACTGGGGAGAAGCTCAGCCTGTGAAGGGCCAGAGCAGGAATTTCCAAGTTGCAGGGCCCAGGGAAGTGTCCCCTGTTGACTGATTCTAGAGGTGGTACAGAATTTAGAAACATTGACCTGGACAATAGTGGTTTCAAGGCATTGTCAAGAGTGGAAAAAAAACCCAAAAGAACAAAAAAAGGGGGGGTAAGGGAGAAAAATTAGAGACTGCAATGGACATTGCTTTCAAGGTGCTTTCCTGTACAGGAAATGAGAGGACTAGCATGGTAACTGGTAGGGGAAGTTGATCAAAAGAGGCTGCTTTAATCTTGAGAAAGAAAAATGGAGCTGGAGGAATCAGGCTCCCTGACTTCAGACTATACTACAAAGCTACAGTCATCAAGACCATATGGTACTGACACAAAAACAGAAATATAGATCAATGGAACAGGATAGAAAGCCCAGAGATAAACCCATGCACATATGGTCACCTTATCTTTGATAAAGGAGGCAAGACTATACACTGGAGAAAAGACAGCCCCTTCAATAAGTGGTGCTGGGAAAATGGGACAACCACATGTTAAAGAATGATATTAGAACACTTCCTAACACCATACACAAAAATAAACCCAAAATGGATTAAAGACCTAAATGTAAGGCTAGACACTATCAAATTCTTAGAGGAAAACAGGAAGAACACTCTTTGACATAAATCACAACAAGATCCTTTTTGACCCACCTCCTAGAGAAATGGGAATAAAAACAAAAATACAGTGGGACCTAATGAAACTTAAAAGCTTTTGCACAGCAAAGGAAACCACAAACACGATGAAAAGACAACCCTCAGAATGAGAGAAAATATTTGCAAATGAAACAACTGACAAAGGATTAATCCCCCAAATATACAAGCAACTCATGCAGCTTAATATCAAAAAAACAAACAAGCCAATTGAAAAATGGGCAGAATACTTAAATAGACATTTCTCCAAAGAAGATACACAGATTGCCAACAAACACATGAAAGGATGCTCAACATCACTAATCATTAGAGAAATGCAAATCGAAACTACAATGAGGTATCACCTTGCACCAGTCAGAATGGCCATTATCAAAAAATCTAGAAACAATACATGCTGAAGAAGGTGTGGAGAAAAGGGAACCCTCTTACCCTGTTGGTGGGAATGTAAACTGATACAGCCACTATGGAGAACAGTATGGAGGTTCCTTAAAAAACTAAAAATAAAACTACCATATGACCCAGCAATCCCACTACTGGGCATATACCCTGAGAAAACCATAATTCAAAAGGAGTCATGTACCACAATGGTCATTGCAGCTCTATTTACAATAGCCAGGACATGGAAGCAGCCTAAGTGTCCATCAACAGATGAATGGATAAAGAAGATGTGACACATATATACAATGGAATATTAGCCATAAAAAGAAATGAAATTGAGTTATTTGTAATGAGGTGGATGGACCTAGAGTCTGTCATACAGAGTGAAGTAAGTCAGAAAGAGAAAAACGTACCATATGCTAACACATATATATGGAATCTAAAAAAAAAAAAAGGTTCTGAAGAACCTAGGGGCAGGACAGGAATAAAGATGCAGACGTAGAGAATGGACTTCAGGACACGGGGAGGGAGAAGGATAAGCTGGGATGAAGTGAGAGAGTAGCATTGACATATATACACTACCAAATGTAAAATAGATAGCTAGTGGGAAGCAGCCACATAGCACAGGGAGATCAGCTCAGTGCTTTGTGACCACCTAGAGGGGTGGGATAGGGAGGGTGGGAGGGAGATGCAAGAGGAAGGGGATATGGGGATATATGTATACATATAGCTGATTCACTTTATTATACAGCAGAAACTAATACAACATTGTAAAGCAATCATACTCCAATGAAGATGTTAAAAAAAAAAGAGGCTGCTTTTGGTCCATCTATGTCATACAGAGTGAAGTAAGTCAGAAGGAGAAAAACAAATATCGTATATTAATGCATATATGTTGAATTTAGAAAAATGGTACCAATGAACCTATTCACGGGGCAGGAATAGAGACGCAGATGTAGAGAAAGAATGTGTGGACACAGGGCAGGGGGAAGGGAGGGATAGAATTGGGACATTGGGATTGACATATATACACTACCATGTGTAAAACAGATAGCTTAGCTAGTGGGAACCTGCTGTATAGCGCAGGGACCTCAGCTCGGTGCTCTGTGGTGACCTAGGTGGGAGGATGGGGGCAGAGGGGGTGGGAGGGAGGTCCAAGAGGGAGGGGATATATGTATACATGTAGCTGATTCACTTTGTTGTACAGTAGAAAATAACACAACATTATAAAGCAACTATACCCCAATTAAAAAAAAAAGGATGGTTTTGTATATGCTGATGAGAAAGACACAGTGGAGAGGAAAAATGTTAAAATTTGATAATGCATAATAGAGAAGGGATGGTATTGTCAAAGTGATATCCTTCAGTAGGTGATGAGGAATGGGTTGTAGTGCACCGTGGATGGTTGTTTTCTATTAGAACACCACACAGTTCATTCACAGTAACAAGAGAGAAAGAAAAGTAACTAAATACAGAAGCAGATAGAGGTTAGGTGTGATGGTGGAAGGGTTTAAATGTCTCTTCTGGTTGCTTCTCTTAGTGAAATAGTAAGCAAGAGTGGGAACATGTGTTGGAGATATAAGAAAAAAAGAAAAAGAATAAAATAGTGATCTACTTCCTTATCAGCTCTTATTTAAATAACTCCTTGTATCAGTCATGCAACCCCACCCATCCGGCTCTACCAAAGATGTCTCAACAGCCATTCACGTTCTCCAAATCATCCAATCCATTTTCTTTTAGGAGTTGTCCTTGAATTCTTTGCAAATCTGGAGATTGCTAACCACTCATTCCCCTGAAGCCTCTCTCGCTAGGGCTTTCATGCTAGGGCTATTCTCCTTTTCTGCCTTCACACCTTGTCTTTGCTAAATTCTTTCTCTCTTACTCATTTCTAAAGCCAGGTTTCTTCATGTTTCTGTCTTTTAAATCCCCTGTTCCTTCTCCAGGCAATCTCATTTCCTCTTTAGGGTTCAACGATCACGAGATGAAGTTGTTTACCCCAAATGTTTACTACCACATAGACCACCCCACTTCAGTTTGTGGCTAGTCCTACAGCACTTCAAAGTGAAAGTGTTTGAAAGTGAACTCACCATAGTTCCTGATGAACCCTCCCCCATTCCCTTGAGCAGCAGTGTAATTCTCTTCATCCCTCACACTTGAAATCTGAGCCATTTCTGATTCTTCCTTTCTTCCTATGTTTAATATAGTTCGATAGCACTCAAAAGCACTTTCAAATCCTTTTCTCCCTTTCCACTTCCTTTGCCAACTCCCTTATCCAGACACATATAGTTCCCTCTCTCTCCCTGATTATTGGAGCAGTCCCTTAAAGAATCTCACTTCCTCTTTTCTTTTAACGACACGCTTATTCAGTCTGGCATCATGGGGCTGGAAGATTTATATTCCCAAGGAGCAAATGGCAACGTCTCTTATGACACATCCATTGTTTAAATTTAAGACAAACTTTTAAGCCTACACTAGTTGATCTCAATCCACCTTTCTCCTAAATTTTACATTTCTTTCCCATGTTTATTCTAAATCCTAATCAAAAGGAATCACATAGTATTTCCCACGCATTTTGTGAAACTTCATGCCTTTCATCATTAACCTTGGGCTCTTCTTGTTGCCACACTGCCCTTTCTAAACTCAAAAAATATGTTAATGCCGAATTCAAACGCAACTGCATCGAGTACTTTCAACTCCATCCTAACTTGAAAGTAATATTCTGTGAAAAATAGAAAATTTTACTGGCACCACTTTTATAGTACTAATTGAACTTACTGCAATTTATTTAAATTATGTAGCCAACTTATTACTCATACTAATTGACACGCTGTAGGCTTTGGAAACAAAAATCTGAAATACTATATGTTATTGGTACTTAAGTCAGAACTCTTCTGCGGTGAAAGGAAATGTTCCGTATCTGCACAGCCCAGTTCAGCATCCCCTAGCTGTGAATGGCTAGTGAACACTTGAAGTGTGGCTAGTACAACTAAGGAACTAAATTCTAAATTTTATTTAATTTTAATCATTTTTATTTAAATAACTGCAAGTGGCTTTTCGATATTACATGTTTGGCCTGCATATGGACTCTAAGATTTCCTGGGGTACCTCCCTCTGCAAAATCCATTCATCTCACCCCGTGCAAACCCTTGCTGTGAACGCTGCTTTAAGATTCAGACCTCACCCAGCTATTGCAGAACTTCACTGTATGTACCAACTTTGGCCCCCCTTCTATGACTCACGCTACGTGAATCCTAATCTGGTTATTTCCTCCTTTTCCCGTACCACCGGAAGCACGTGAAAGCCTGAAAGCAGTCACAAAAACGCTAACCCCTGTTCCTGTATTTTCATTCTTGTTGGCTGTCATTTCTATATTCCACCCACATATGAGTTAGAGAGACATTACTGGCTGCTTGATGGGAGCAGGAAGAGAAATGAACCTGTTTCAATGACTGTGGCTTTTTCTCGCCCTTCATTGTGCTAGCTAAAGAATAATTTCACGTCCTCATTGAATTATCCTTTCCCTGGCAAATCGTCAAGTGGTTTATCTGCCTATTCAACCCTACTTACATTTCTACCGAAGTCCTGAACTGTAGTCACAATGAAAAATGATACTCTTGAAGAATATAAAATATAGTTAGGGCAACACTACAGGTATACATGAAAAGAGAACGATGGTACATGAGGTTTATAGTTAATGTCAAAAGAATTGTACACACACACACACACACACAAGATTTAAGGAGTTCAGAGGAGAGACCTATGGTTTTTACATGCTTTTATATATAAGAAATGTGATATGAAGAAGTTATGATTTTAGCTATACTTTTAATTATAGATAAAATTTAAAATAAATAAAAGGCATTCAGAACACAGTGTAGAATACTGAAAGGACATGTAATTTGTAGGCAGACATGCCATTTTCTTAGTAATTGTGTCATCTTGTACAAATTCCTTAGTATTTAAGGAGTGAGAGGCTTAGTGTTCTTTTTCTTCAGTTTTAATTTTTTTATTGAAGTATAGTTGATTTACAATGTTGTGTTAATTTCTGCTGTATAGTGAAGTGATTCAGTTATACATATATATACATTCTTTTTTAAAATATTCTTTCCATTATGGTTTATCACAGGATACTGAATATAGTTCTCTGTGCTATACAGTAGGACCTTGTTGTTTATCCATTCTATATGTAAAAACTTACATCTGCTAACTCCAAATTCCCACTCCATTCCTCTCCCAACCCCCTATCCCTTGGCAACCGCCAGTCTGTTCTCTAGGTCCATGAGTCTGTTTCTGTTTCATGGGTAGGTTCATTTGTGTCATATTTTAGATTCCACATGTAAATGATATATCATATGGTATTTGTCTTTCTCCTTCTGACTTACTTCACTTAGTATGATCATCTCTAGTTGCATCCCTTTTGCTGCAAATGGCATTATTTCATTCTTTTTATGGCTGAGCAGTATTCCATTGTATACATATATACCACATCTTCTTTACCCATTCATCTGTCAGTGGACATTTAGGTTGTTTACATGTTTGGGCTATTGTGAATAGTGCTGCTATGAACGTAGGAGTGCATGCATCTTTTTAAATTATAGTTTTGTCTGGATGTATGTCCAAGAGTAGGATTGCTGGATAATATGATAATTCTATTTTTAGTCTTATGAGGAACCTCCACACTGTTTTCCACAGTGGCTGCATCAACTAACGTTCCCACCAACAGTGTAGGAGAGTTGCCTTTTCTCCACACCCTCTCCAGCATTTGTTATTTGTAGAATTTTTCATGATGGCCATTCTGACCTGTGTGAGGTGGTACCTCATGGAGGTTTTGATTTGCGTTTCTCTAATAATTAGTGATGTTGAACATCTTTTTCATGTGCCTATTGGCCATCTGTATTTCTTCTTTGGAGAAATGTCTGTTTAAATCTTCTGCCCATTTTTCATTTGGGTTTTGTTTTTTGTTTACAATGTTCTTTTGAAGATTAGAAATAATGTCTGTAAAACTCCTAGCATGGTTCCTGGAGGATCATAGGAATTCAGTACAGAGTAGCATTTATGGCTTTTCCAGATGAAGAAAATGGCATGTCCTGAGAACCAGAGGCAGGAATCCCTACAGACACAGGTAAGTTTAAGAGACAGCATGGTAAGTTGCCATGAACAGATCAGTTTGGCTCAAGGACTGTGTGTATCTGGGAAAAATGGGAGATATACTTAGAAAAATAGACTGAAACAAGATGGTGAAGGGAATTGTATTCCAAGGTAGAAAGTTTACTATAAAGATTGGAAGGAGCCAATAAATATTTTTGAGTAAGGGAGTAGCCAAGTAGAAGTGATGTCTTAAGAATATAAACCCACCAGTACCATGTCAGCTGGCTGGGAAGAAAGGGAATAGAAATAGATTATCAAGTCAGGAGTCTATTACAGTAATTAAAACATTAGAAAATAAGGATGAGAATTAGGGTATTAGATATGGAAAAGTAATTTTTAAAATAATGTACAAACATAAGAACTAGTATCTAGAAAAAGCTAATAGATGCTTGATGAAAAGAGGAGCATAAAATGAAAACTCAATGCAGTGAAAGGAATACCGTTTTTGGAGTCAGAGAGTTGGGCTCAAAAACCTGCCTTCACTCTTTCTGTCAATTTAATCATATACCCAACCTCCATGAGCCTCAGTTAGTTAATCTGTAAAATAAAAATAGTGATACCATTGAATTTGCTGTGTGATTATAATACGACGGGGTACTAAGGCAATTTAAATTCTGAATTGAGATTATGATAGCATCAATAAACAGGATTGAAATAGAAAATAAGAACAAGATAGCTGAAAAAAACAACATATTTGAAATAGAAAATAAGACGACTAACATTTTATTTGCCTGATTTGCTATAACAGCAGGTCTCCTTTAGTCAGCATATAATAGACATTTGAAAATACATGATTAGTACTCAAGAGAGACACAGTTATTTTATTTTGAAAATGAAGGTTATTTTAGAAATATGAGAAAGAAATCTAAGCCTGGGATGACACCACCTTGTGAGTTTGTTTTTTTTTTTAACATCTTTATTGGAGTATAATTGCTTTACAATTGTGTGTTAGTTTCTGCTTCATAACAAAGTGAATCAGCTATACATATACATATATCCCAATATCTCCTCCCTCTTGAGTCTCCCTCCCATCCTCCTTATCTCACCCCTCTACATGGTCACAAAGCACCGAACTGATCTCCCTGTGCTATGCGGCTGCTTCCCACTAGCTACCTGTTTTACATTTGGTAGTGTATATATGGCCTTGCCACTCTCTCACTTTGTCCCAGCTTACCCTACTCCTCCCTGTGTCCTCAAGTCCATTCTCTACGGCCGCATCTTTATTCCTGTGCTGTCCCTACGTTCTTCAAAACCCTTTTTTTTTTTTTTTAGATTCCATATATATGTGTTAGCATACGGTATTTGTTTTTCTCTTTATGACTTACTTCACTCTGTATGACAGTCTCTAGGTCCATCCACCTCACTACAAATAACTCAATTTTGTTTCTTTTTATGGCTGAGTAATATTCCATTGTATATATGTGCCACATTTCTTTATCCATTCATCAGTTGATGGACATTTAGGTTGCTTCCATGTCCTGGCTATTGTAAATAGAGCTGCAATGAACATTGTGGTACATGGCTCTTTTTGAATTATGGTTTTCTCGGGGTATATGCCCAGTTGTGGGGTTGATGGGTCGTGTGGTAGTCCTATTTTTAGTTTGTTAAGGAACCTCCATACTGTTCTCCATAGTGGCTGTATCAATTTACATTCCCACCAGCCGTGCAAGAGGGTTCCCTTTTCTCCACACCCTCTCCAGCATTTATTGTTTATAGATTTTTTGATGATGGCCATTCTGACCGGTGTGAGGTGATACCGCATTGTAGTTTTGATTTGCATTTCTCTAATGATTAGTGATGTTGAGCATCCTTTCATGTGTTTGTTGGCAATCTGTATATCTTCTTTGGAGAAATGTCTATTGAAGTCTTCTGCCCATTTTAGGATTGAGTTGTTTGTTCTTCTAATATTGAGCTGCATGAGCTGCTTGTAAATTTTGGAGATTAATCCTTTGTCCGTTGCTTCATTTGCAAATATTTTCTTCCATTCTGAGGGTTGTCTTTTCAACTTGTTTATGGTTTCCTTTGCTGTGCAAAAGCTATTAAGTTTCATTAGGTCCCATTTGTTTATTTTTGTTTTTATTTCCATTTCTCTAGGAGGTGGGTCAAAAAGGATATTTCTGTGATTTATGTCATAGAGTGTTCTGTCTATGTTATCCCCTAAGAGGATAGTGTAGTGTCTGGCCTTACATTTAGGTCTTTAATCTATTTTGAGTTTATTTTTGTGTATGGTGTTAGGGAGTCTTCTAATTTCATTCTTCTACATGTAGCTGTCCAGTTTCCTCAGCTCCACTTATTGAAGAGGTTGTCTTTTCTCCATTGTATGTTCTTGACTCCTTTATCAAAGATAAGGTGACCATATGTGTGTGAATTTATCTCTGGGCTTTCTATCCTGTTCCATTAATCTATATTTCTGTTTTTGTCTCAGTACCATACTGTCTTGATTACTGTAGCTTTGTAGTATAGTCTGAAGTCCAGGAGCCTGATTCCTCCAGCTCCGTTTTTCTTTCTCAAGATTGTTTTGGCTATTTGGGGTCGTTTGTGTTTCCATACAAATTGTGAAATTTTTTGTTCTAGTTCTGTGAAAAATGCCATCAGTGGTTTGATAGGTATTGCATTGAATCTGTAGATTGCTTTGGGTACTACAGTCATTTTCACAATGTTGATTCTTCCAATCCAAGAACATGGTATATCTCCCAATCTGTTTGTATTGTCTTTAATTTCTTTCATCAGTGTCTTATAGTTTTCTGCATACAGGTCTTTTGTCTCCTGAGGTAGTTTTATTCCTAGGTATTTTATTCTTCTTGTTGCAGTGGGAGTGTTTCCTTAATTTCTCTTTCAGATATTTCATCATTAGTGTATAGGAATGCAAGAGATTTCTGTGAATTAATTTTGTATCCTGCTACTTTACCAAATTCATTGATTAGCTCTGGTAGCTTTCTGGTAGCAGCTTTAGGATTCTCTATGTATAGTATCATGTCATCTGCAAACAGTGACAGCTTTACTTTTTGTTTTGTGATTTGGATTCCTTTTATTTCTTTTTCTTCTCTGACATCTGTGGCTAAATCTTCCAAAATTATGTTGACTAATAGTGGCAAGAGTAGACAACTTTGTCTTGTTCCTGATCTTAGAGGAAATGGTTCCAGTTTTTCACCATTGAGAATGATGTTGGCTGTGGGTTTGTCATATATGGCCTTTATTATGTTGAGGTAGGTTCCCTCTATGCCTATTTTCTGGAGAGTTTTTATCATAAATGGGTTTTGAATTTTGTCAGAAGCTTTTTCTGCATCTATTGAGATTATCATATGGTTTTTCTCCTTCAGTTTGTTAATATGGTTTATAACATTGATTGATTTGCATGTATTGAAGAATCCTTGCATTCCTGGGATAAACCCCACTTGATCATGGTGTATGATCCTTTTAATGTGCTGTTGGATTCTGTTTACTAGTATTTTGTTGAGGATTTTTGCACCTATATTCATCAGAGATATTGGTGTGTAATTTTCTTTTTTTGTAGTATATTTGTCTGCTTTTGGTATCAGGGTGATGGTGGCCTTGTAGAATGAGTTTGGGAGTGTTCCTCCCTCTGCTATATTTTGGAAGAGTTTGAGAAGGATAGGTGTAAGCTCTTCTCTAAATGTTTGATAGAATTCGCCTGTGAAGCCATCTGGTCCTGGGCTTTTGTTGGTTGGAAGTTTTCCAATCACAGTCTGAATTTCTTGTGATTGGTACTTGTGATTGGTCTATTTGTATTTTCTATTTCTTCCTGGTTCAGTCTCGGAAGGTTGTGCTTTCCTAAGAGTTTGTCCATTTCTTCCAGGTTGTCCATTTTATTGGCATATAGTTGCTTGTAGTAATCTCTCATGTTCCTTTGTATTTCTGCAGTGTCAGTTGTTACTTCACCTTTTCATTTCTAATTCTATTGATTTGAATCTTCTTCCTTTTTTTCTTGATGAGTCTGGCTAATGGGTTATCAATTTTGTTTATCTTCTCAGATAACCAGCTTTTAGTTTTATTGATCTTTGCTATCATTTCCTTCATTTCTTTTTCATTTATTTCTGCTCTGATCTTTATGATTTCTTTCCTTCTGCTAACTTTGGGGTTTTTTTTTTGTTCTTCCTTCTCTAATTGGTTTAGGTTTAAGGTTAAGTTGTTTATTTGAGATGTTTCTTGTTTCTTGAGATAGGATTGTATTGCTATAAACTTCCCTCTTAGAACTGCTTTTGCTGCATCCCATAAGTTTTGGGTCGTCATGTTTTCATTGTCATTTGTTTCTAGGTGTTTTTTGATTTCCTCTTTGATTTCTTCAGTGATCTCTTGGTTATTTAGAAGTGTATTGTTTACCCTCCATGTGTTTGTATTTTTTACAGATTTTTTTCCTGTAATTGATATCTATTCTCATAGCGCTGTGGTCGGAAAAGATACTTGATATGATTTCAATTTTTAAAAATTTACTATGGCTTGATTTGTGACCCAAGATGTGATCTATCCTGGAGAATGTTCCATGAGCACTTGAGAAGAAAGTGTATTCTGTTGTTTCTGAATGGAATGTCCTATAAATATCAATTAAGTCCATCTTGTTTAATGTATCATATTAAGCTTTGTTTCCTTATTTATTTTCATTATGGGTGATCTGTCCATTGGTGAAAATGGGCTGTTAAAGTCCCCTACTATGATTGCGTTACTGTTGATTTCCCCTTTTCCGGCTGTTAACATTTGCCTTATGTATTGAGGTGCTCCTGTGTTGGGTGCATAAATATTTACCATTGTTGTACCTTCTTATTGGATTAATCCCTTGATCATTTTGTAGTGTCCTTCTTTGTCTCTTGTAATAATCTTTATTTTAAAGTCTATTTTGTCTGATATGAGAATTGCTACTCTAGCTTTCTTTTGATTTCCATTTGCATGGAATATGTTTTTCTATCCCCTCACTTTCACTCTGTATGTGTCCGTGGGTCTAAAGTGGGTCTCTTGCTGTCAGCATATATATGGGTCTTTTTTTGGTATCCATTCAGCCAGTCTATGTCTTTTGGTTGCAGCATTTAATCCATTTACATTTAAGGTAGTTATTCAATATGTATGTTCCTATTACCATTTTCTTAATTGTTTTAGGTTTGTTATTGTAGGTGTTTTCCTTCTCTTGTGTTTCTTGCCTAGAGAAGTTCCTTTAGCATTTGTTGTAAGCTGGTTTGGTGATGCTTATTTCTCTTAGCTTTTGCTTGTCTGTAAAGGTTTTAATTTCTCCATTGAATCTGAATGAGAATCTTTCTGGGTAGAGTAATCTTGGTTGTAGGTTTTTCCCTTTCATCACTTTAAATATGTCCTGGCACTCCCTTCTGGCTTGCAGAGTTTCTGCTGAAAGATCAGCTGTTAACCTTATGGGCATTCCCTTGTATGTTATTTGTTGTTTTTCCCTTACTGCTTTTAATATTTTTTCTTTGTATTTAATTTTTGATAGTTTGATTAATATGTGTCTTGGCATGTTTCTCCTTGGATTTATCCTGTATGGGCCTGTCTGTCCTTCTTGGAGTTGATTGACTATTTCCTTTCCCGTATTAGGGAAGTTTTCAACTATAATCTCTTCAAATAGGTTCTCAGTACTTTTTTTTTCTCTTCTTCTTCTGGGACCCCTATAATTCGAATGTTGGTGCATTTAATGTTGTCCCAGAGGTCTGTGAGACTGTCCTCAATTCGTTTCATTCTTTTTTCTTTATTCTGCTCTGTGATTGTTATTTCCACTATTTTATCTTCCAGTTGACTTATCCGTTCTTCTGCCTCAATTATTCTGCTATTGATTCCTTCTAGAGAATTTTTAATTTCATTTATTGTGGTGTTCATCATTGTTTGTTCACTCTTTAGTTCTTCTACGTCCTT
This sequence comes from Balaenoptera acutorostrata, assembly GCF_949987535.1. Lineage (NCBI taxonomy): Eukaryota > Metazoa > Chordata > Mammalia > Artiodactyla > Balaenopteridae > Balaenoptera > Balaenoptera acutorostrata. The sequence continues at coordinate 94,172,034 of NC_080070.1, read as the reverse complement.
GTTAAACATTTCTTGTATTTTCTCCATTGTATTTCCAAGATTTTGGATCATCTTTATTATCATTTCTCTGAATTCTTTTTCAGGTAGACTGCCTATTTCCTTTTCATTTGTTTGGTCTGGTGGGTTTTTACCTTGCTCCTTCATCTGCTGTGTGTTTCTCTGTCTTCTCATTTTGCTTAACTTACTGTGTTTGGGGTCTCCTTTTTGCAGTCTATGGGTTCGTAGTTCCCATTGTTTTTGGTGTCTGCCCCCAGTGTGTGAGGTTGGTTCAGTGGGTTGTGTAGGCTTCCTGGTGGAGGGGACTTGTGCCTGTGTTTTGGTGGATGAGGCTGGATCTTGTCTTTCTGGTGGGCAGGACCACGTCTGGTGGTGTGTTTTGGGGTGTCTGTGACATTATGATTTTAGGCAGCCTCTCTGCTAATGGGTGAGGTTGTGTTCCTTTCTTGCTAGTTGTTTGGCTTAGGATGTACAGCACTGTAGCTTGCTGGTCATTGAGTGGAGCTGGGCCTTAGCATTGAGATGGAGATCTCTGGGAGAGCTTTCGCGGTTTGATATTACGTGGAGCCGGGAGGTCTCTGGTGGACCAATGTCCTGATCTTGGCTCTCCCCTTTCAGAGGCACAAGCCTGACACCTGACCAGAGCACTAAGACCCTCTCAGCCACACAGCTCAGAAGAAAAGGGAGAAAAAAAGAAAAAGAGAAGGAAAAACTAATAAAATAAAATAAAGTTATTAAAATTTTAAAAATTATTAAAAATAAAAAAAGTAATAAAAAAAACCGGACAGACAGAACCCTAGGACAAATGGTAAAAGCAAAGCTCTACAGACAAAATCACACAAAGAACCATACATTCACACATTCACAAAAAGCGAGAAAGGAAAGTAATATATATCTATATATAAAAAAATTAAAAAAAAGCGTGAGAGCAATCAAATCAATAAAAATATCTACCAATGATAATAAACTCTAAATACTAAACTAAGATAAACATAAAACCAGAAACAAATTAGATGCATAAAGCAAACCCCAATTCTACCATTGCTCCCAAAGTCTACCACCTCAATTTTGGGATGATTCGTTGTCTATTCTTGTATTCCACAGATGCAGGGTACATCAAGTTTATTGTGGAGTTTGAATCCACTGCTCCTGAGGTTGCTGGGAGAGACTTCCCTTTCTCTTCTTTGTTCGCACAGCTCTGGGGGTTCAGCTTTGGATTTGGCCTTGCCTCTGCCTGTAGGTCGCCTTAGGGCATCTGTTCCCGCACAGACAGTATGGGGTTAAAGGAGTAGCTGATTTGGGGGCTCTGGCTCACTCAAGCCGGGGTGGGGGAGGATGGGGTACAGAATGGGGGGAGAGCCTGTGGTGGTAGAGGCCGGCGTGACGTTGCAACAGCCTGAGGATCACGGGACCCTGGCAGTGGCAGGCTGCATAGGCTCCTGTGAGGGGAGGTGTGGATAGTGACCTGTGCTTGCACACAGGCTTCTTGGTGGTCGCAGCAGCAGCCTTAGCATTTCATGCCCGTCTCTGGTGTCCGTGCGGATAGCTGCGGCTCGCACCCATCTCTGGCGCTCGTGTAGGCAGTATTCTGAATTCCCTCTCCTCGCACACCCCGAAACAATGGTCTCTTGCCTGTTAGGCAGGTCCAGACTTTTTCCCAGACTCCCTCCTGGCTAGCTGTGGCGCACTAGCCCCCTTCAGGCTGTGTTCATGCGGCCAACCCCAGTCCTCTCCCTGGGATCTGACGTCCGAAGCCAGAGCCTCAGCTCCCAGCCTCCACCCATCCCGGCGGGTGAGCAGACAAGCCTCTCGGGCTGGTGAGTGCTGGTCAGCACCGATCCTCTGTGCGGGAATCTCTCCACTTCGCCCTCTGCACCCCTGTTGCTGCACTCTTCTCCGTGGCTCCGAAGCTTCCCCCCCACCACTCCCCATCTCCGTCAGTGAAGGGGCTTCCTAGTGTGTGGAAACTTTTACTCCTTCACAGCTCCCTCCCAGTGATAGAGGTCCCATCCCTATTCTTTGGTCTCTGTTTTTTCTTTTTTCTTTTGCCCTACCCTGGTACATGGGGGAGTTTCTTCCCTTTGGGAAGCCTAAGGTTTTCTGCCACCGTTCAGTAGGTATTCTGTAGGAGTTGTTCCACATGTAGATGTATTTGTGGGGAGGAAGGTGATCTCCACATATTACTCCTCTGCCATCTTGAAGGTCTCCCCCTTGTGAGGTTTTTGAACGTACACTCCTCCTTCCTTGAGTTCAGACCATGAAGAAATCTTACTTAGACCTTGGTAATAGGTTTCCTAGCCTGCCACTCTTACCCCTCCCATTCAGTTTCCACAACATGGCTAAATATATTCTCCTAAGCCCAGTTTGAAAATCTCCACTGATTTGGGGGGCTTGACATCCTCATCTTTCTGCTGTATGGATCCAATGAACCAATTTAGTCTCATAACTCACCACATTGCCATAAGTTCATTGTTGTTCTAGTTAAAGTCTCCCAAGACTTTTCAGCGTTCCTCACAACAAACTCTTTGCTTTATCTCTCTGTGCGCTGAAGTTATTTCTTTGTGAAATGTTATCATGAATCCCATACATGTCCAGGATATCAGGGTTGCACTCATTTTAAAATTGAAAATATGTTCTATGTAAGTTAGAAAATTTCTTTTAGGTAACTTTAGATCTAGCAGTCAGGGTATTGGATTTATATTGTTAGGTGTTGACTCAAATAAGTTGGGTCACATGCAAAATAAGTGAGAATCAGGTTGTCCTTCCTCCTTCTTAGCTTTAAAAATACTGCAAACCCAAAGATTTCTCATTAAGGGCAGTAATGGACCATTGACAGAATATAGAAAAGGCTTTATTACTCACCGTAGTGTTTGCCTAGAATGGGCAGCTGACATAACTGAATAATCATTGAGCTATTTTTATTTGACCTGCGGCCAGTCCTTTTAAAGAGAATTGCCCTAGTTTGAAGTGAATGAAATCATTATTTGCACCATCCTACCTCTCCTCTGAGAGTTATCTCTTCTGTCTTTTGGTACATTCTTCCTTAAAAGCTCAGAGACCTCCCAAGACTTCCCATTTTCCAAATGTCACATTTCCTTCAGAGCCACCCACTAAACAGAATGTCATAATTCAGGCCTATTCTACCCTCTGAAGATCAAGTTGTCAAATCTGTCTTAGTAAGCAGTGTAGGGAAACAGAAAGTCAAGCAACTCAACGAGCTTAAATCTTCTTACCTAAAAATGAAGACCCTAAAATCTAGTCACAAGTGAATGAACTAACAACACATGAGAGAATATTAGAACAGTGCCTGCATATGACTGTTTAAAAAAAATTATATTCTTGTCCTGTGCCAAAAAGAGGTGTCCTGATTGCATTCACCTAGGTAACCAGTAATGTTATATCTCCAGCAGAATTCTTTATCCTGTGGGTAGCGTAATGGTCATGATTACTAGGATTGTCCATAGATATTCCTGTGTGGATGCTGTGCTATCCATCTGCACCCTCCTTCAGGACTGAAGGACTGACTCCTCTACTTGCTAGAATGTTGCTTCCTGATAGCTGAGAGCTGTCGGTTCTCTCCAGAAATTTCCCTCTACTGAAAATATCTACTTCTCCTAAGGTCACATGCCTCCAAGGGGGCTAGTCTGCATCCAGTGACTGGTACCTCAAACCAGCACAAATCCAAAGGGCTTTCCCTGTTCAACAGTCTGTTGCAGAGTTAGCTTCCCAGGGAAACACACCAAGTAACATTCCTCAAGCCAAAACAGACTACCACACCTTCCAGCAGGTCTGTACTTCACACTGCATTTTGCGTGCTGAACAGCACAATTTCAATCCAATCAAGGAAGGCGTTCTTGTCACTCAATCTCACTCTATTCCCACAACCAAGGCAACACAGACTATTCATTTTTTAAAAATAAGGTACTTTATTTTTTAGAGCAGTTTTAGGTGTACAGCAAAATTGAGCAGAAGTTACAGAGATTGTCCCTACACCCTGGTCCCCACACATGCATAGCTTCCCCCATTATCAACATGCTCCACCAGAGTGGAACATTTGTTACATATGCATTCACTGCTACAAATTATCCTCTGAGCACTACTTTCACTGCATTCCACACATTTTGATAAGCTGTGTTTTCATTTTCATTTAGTTCAAATATTTTAAAATTTCTCTTGAGATTTCTTCTTTGACCCACGTATTATTTAAAAGTGTGCTGTTTAATCTCCAAGTATTTGGGAGAATTTCCAGCTATCATTTTGCATATCATTTTGTTATTGATTTCTAGTTTAATTCCACTGTGGTCCGAGAGAAGACGTTGTGTGATTTCTACTCTTATATTTGTTAAGGTATATTTTATGGTGCAGAATGTGGTCTATCTTGGCGAATGTTCCATGCAAACATGAGAAGATTGTGTATTCTGCTGTTGTCGGGTGAAGTAGCCTATAGATGTCTATTATAGCCAGTTGATTGGTGGTATTGTTGGTTCAACTATGTCCTTATTGATGTACTGCCTGCTGGATCTGTTCATTTCTGATAGAGGGATGTTGGAGTATCCAGCTGTGATAGTGGCTTCATCTATTTGTTCTTACAGTTTTATCAATTTTTTCCTCATTTTGTTGCTGGGTAAAAACACCTTAAGGATTGTTATGTCTCCTGGGAGAATTGACTCCTTTATCATCATTTAATGTCCCTCCTTATTATTATTTCTCCTTCAATTTTAAAGGATAATTTCTCAGAGTACAGAATTCTAGGTTGGTGGGGGATTTCCCTCAAGAGGTAAAGTGTTTTTTTGTCCTCTGGTTTTTTCAGGATCTGTCCTTTACCTGTGATTTTCTGTAGTTTGAATATAATATGCTCAGGTGCCATTTTGTTTTTTGTTTGTTTGTTTGTTTGCATTTATCCTGCCTGCTATTCTCTGAGGTTTCTGGATCTGTGGTTTGGTGTCAGACATGAATTTGGGGGAAATTCTTAGTCATTATTGTCTCAAATATTTCTTCTGTTCCTTTCTTCTCCTTCTGGTATTCCCATTACACATATGTTATGCCTTTTGTACTTGTCCTACAGTTCTTGACTATTCTGTTCTGCTTTTATTCATTGTTTTTTCTCTTTTTTCAGTTTTTGAAGATTTCTGTTTAGATATCCTCAAGCTCAGAAATTTTTTCCTTAGTTGTGTCTAGTCTACTAAGTCCTCAAAGACACTCATCATTTCTGTTACAGTGTTTTTGTTCTCTGGAACTTCTTTTTGGTTCTTTTTTAGAATTTATATATCTCTGCTTAGGTTGCCCATGTGTTCTTGCATGCTTTCTACTTTATTCACTAGATCCCTTAGCATCTTACTCGTAGTTGTTTTCAATTCCCAGTGTGATAATTCTAACTTCAGCACCATATTTGCGTCTGGTTTCTGATGCTTGCTCAATCTCTTCAAACTGTGTTTTTTGCCTCTTAGTATACCTTGTCATTGTACTAGGTAAAAGGAACTGCTGCAGTGGGCTTTTAGTAATGTGATGGTAAGGTATGGTGGGGGAAGAGAAGCATTCTACAGTCCTGCAGTTAGGCCCCAATTTAGTGAGTCTGTGCCTCTGGACTGTGAACTTCACAAGTGCTTCTCAGTCCTCCCTCACCAACCAGGATGGAACAGGATGTCTAGAGTGGGCTGGAGTTGGGTACTTCCCTTCCCCCAGTTCAGTTAGGTAAGTCCCCTACATACGAATATATACGGTATATATAGGTTCCCTATATATAGGTAGGGATATAAGTAAGTAAGACCCCTACCTACCTATATAGGTAGGTAGGGGACTTACTTATACAGTAAGTCCCCTACATACAAACCTTCAAGTTGCGAACTTTCGAAGTTGTGAACATGCGTTCCATCAATGTCAGGCCTGAGTGAAACTGCAGCTTGCCCTCCATCTCCTATTGCTGACGATCCTTCAGCTCTACCATCTCCCACCTCCTCTCCCTCCTCCAGTCAGTAACTCATCTTGCCTGTTCACTTGATGCCAGCCCCTGTATGCCAGCTGTTGTACTGTACTACTGTACTTTTCAAGGTACTATACTGTAAGATTAAAAATGTTTTCTTTATTTTTTGTTTGTTTTTTATGTATTTGTGTGAAACGTATTATAAACCTATTACAATACAGTACTATATAGCTGATTGTGTTAGTTGGGTACCCAGGCTAAATTTGTTAGATTTAGGGAAAAATTGGACTTAGAAACGTGCTCTCAGAACGGACCTTGTTCGTATGTAGGGGACTTACTGTATTCCCAGCAGGTTAGGCACTGGTTAAATGGTTTCTGCTGAGGACAGACCTTGTTAAGAAGAATAGAGTGCTCTGGCATGTTTCAAAATGGTTCCTTTTCCCGTCCCTCTGCTGGAAGCATGAGGGGATTTTTTACTGATCTTCACTGTGAGAACCTGGTCAAGCTCCAGGAGGTAAAACTTCTCAAAGTATGGGTGATCTCCTCTGACTGAATCCCCTTGGAATTTTAAACTCTCAGACTTGTCCACACTGACCCTCTGGCAATTTGTGAATTACAGTTCAGGTTTTCCTACCCTGGCACTGGTTTCCAAGAGGTTTCTGCTCTGGTAAGTTGTGATTCTGGTAAGTTGTATTTGCCTTTATATCTCTACAACTTGGGGGTGAGGTAGCAATTTTCCCTGTGACCTCACTTCTCTTAAGGATCTAAAGACAGTTGTTGATTTTACAGTTCGTTCAGCGTTTTACTTGTTTGGATGCAGTGGTGACTTCCAAGCTCCTTACATTCGAACCAGAAATTTGAAGTTTAGTCGGTGTTTTTAACTCTGAAACCTCTCAAACTTATGACTCTTTTTCATTCATATTTCCACTGCTTTTGTTCACTTATTTCTTCTCTGATTTATTGTAAGAGCATACTAATTGGTGCCATGCTTTTCTCATGGTCCCTCTTCAATACATTTAAAATGTATTAGTATAGATTCATGTACAGAGTTTTAATATTCAGTGATTCCCCTAGGTCCCCCAAGGACACACTTGTGATTTATAATAATTTTGAAGACAGAAGATTCTTAGATTGTTTGTTCAAATGATCACTCCTTCCTCCACAAAAAATAGTTGTCCAGGAATACAAAACTTTTAAATAACTTTAGATAGATTTTTTTGAAGGAAGATTGTATTACCATAAACCAAAGTTATTTAAGTTGTTATTCTTTCTGCTTTGCAGTGAAAGAGCTGAAGATTGTTCTTTAAATCAGATCTTGCTAGGAATTAGGGTAGAAGGTCATGAGGACTTAGAAGTGTGGGAAGGGTGTGGAAAGGATGACAGCAAATGGGACAAATTGGACAGAATAAATAAACTGGAGGCTCAAATGACAACAGTAAATTTCCAGTTGACTGAGGAGTGGACTTTCTGTAGTTTATCTGTTCCTGAACATAACTGACCTTATTAATATCATCACTCTTCTCATCACCTTCCTTCACCTGTAACACTGTGAGTGTTCTTTGAGGACGATAAATACATGGTTTTGCCTAGGGTAACAACTATTCCAAGAAAATCATAGGTGGGAAATAAATTAACTATAACATGTCCATCATATATTACTGTAGGGAAGAAGAACACACACATGCACACACACATACTCACTCACACTCACTCGCTCAGGCTGCTGGATAGAGAGCTTGCTTGTCTTGGCTACTCAGTTCAACAAGCAGCAGTAGGTCTTCCACAGTGTACAGGGCTCTTCATGATACAGCTTTTCCTTAACTCCACAGGCACTTTTCTTGTCACCACACCACACCGCCACCCTAGTCATACTAAGCATCTTAGCCTCCACAGACGTGACATTCTTTCTCTGGACTCTGGACACTATGCACAAATTGCTTCCTCTGTCTCGAATTTCCTAACTACTTTAAACTCCTCCAGTTTGGATAGCTCCTCTAATCTTTCAAGTATCAAATTTAATGTCTTATCCTCTTAAAATTGAAAACAAAACCAAACACTTTCTATTACCCTACATGAGGCCGGGTATTCTTCCTACCACTCTTGGCTTATCTAGCTAATAGTATTCACTAATACATGAAACAGAATCATTTCATTTTTGATTCATCAAATGTGGTTCCAAAATAACTAGGAAAGATGCTAAGTATTATTTACTGTTGTAGTCTTAAATCTTGACATAGTGCCTGACGTATGGTAGGCACTCAAAATTTGTTGATAGAATGAGTGATTTCTGAGTAGAATGAGTATTCTCTTCACTAACTTGATAGAATCAAACTGTTGTTTTGAATGTGGTTAGGCATAGTTCTAAGCTGTGGACATTTTGGGGGAAATTTTTTTCTCTTAAAGTATTGATATTATTTTAGGACTCTGCATCAATCAAAATGGAACAAGACATATTGCATGAACAGACAATGCCAAGATCTCAGGGACTTGAAACAATAATGATTTCGTATAGTGTTTATACTACATGTGGATAAAATTGCATGGAGATGGTATTCATGGAATGAGGAGACCAGAATTCTAAGGACAGAGTACTCAGAAATATTTAACAAGTAAAATAAAGAGGAAATTTTTCTGTATTTAAGTATAATTACATGAAGATATTTACTTCTATCAGTTTCTACTGCACGGAAATGCATTTATGTGTACCTATGTGAGCAAAAATAAAGTTTATAGTTGTGTGTTTAAGAATATTTAAATATCCAAGCTAGCCTTTTCATTACATTTTCTTATATAAGTGAGGCATTTGTATTTTGAATTATATGACTATTTTTCTCTAAAAGAGTAATTATTAATTTCTTAAAAATTTTCCAATAATATTCCAGAATAAACACACATGAAAGGACATTTCCTTTTTAGATACATGAATTAGCAAGAATGAAAAACTTTCTCACAGAAGACTTTAATGACAATTTGTGAATTGTTGGCGTGTTACTATATTTTTTCAGGTTTTATGACTTAGATTAGTTCTAATCAAATTCCAAGACCTTATTATTTTTATGATTTGTTTGAAGTATTTGATTATTAGCAGTGATTCCAGTTCTTTGGGAAATTGTTGTTTTCCAGTTGATGTGCTGGCATTCTCTAGCTTATTTCCCACAAGTGGAGAGAATGCCTTACTTTAAGAATTTTATATTTTATGTCTTTTACTACTGAGAGTACAGATTATGACACTTTGTTAGATGGTAATATATATCACCTCCTACTATTGCCCAGCTTCTTCTAGCTTATTGATTCCTTCTGTAGGCAATATTTTGAAGAAAGGACCAACTCTGCCCATGCATGGAATAGGTAGATTGATAAACGTATGATATAATTTGAGTGGTTTCAAATTCTCCCACCAGTCAGTTCCAGTGTCTCACATTCCCACATTGGCCAGCCTTCTTAAGAGTTGCTATTCTGGCACATTTATAATGTTAACTCAGACGAACTCAAATGTTAACCCTTTTCTCTTTGTCATTCCCTGTTTTCACATTTTTATTTCTCAGAGTTTTAAAGAACAATCTTAAATTGGTGAGCTATTTTAGAAATGTAAATAAAAAGGAAAGGAAGAGAGAGAGAGCCTTCACCCACAGGCCAGATGCAATTAGCATAGCTGAAATCAATTATTTCCTTTCTTGTTCCATAAGAATTTTTTTGGTCAGATTTATTTCTAAATATTTATACACTATTGTAAATGAACAATTAAAATATTCTTTTGGAATTTTTAATATATAATAGAAATACAATTGACTCTTTGTATATCAAATTGTATCTTTTAGAAATATACTACTTTGCTAAAATCAAGTCCTTTTCCCTTTTTGCCTTACTGCATTACCTAAGATTTCTAGTAAATCATTGAATAGAAATGGTCCACATGCATACCTTTGTTCTGTAGCATCTCTAAATTTGTTTTGTTCTTCTAAATGCTGTTGGTTTTAGTAAGCAGTAACCTTGCCTGAATTTCAAATGTGAAATATCTTACCCCACAATATACAACCCCTGATGTCTCTACTCTGTTTCATATTGTTTTGTTTAAGCCCAGCACCCCTAGCTGCCTCCCCTGTCTCTTCACAGTTTAGCAGGCAGTGATTTGAGCAGTCGTTATGCTAACACATTTTATGCCAATGAGGTTTCTACCCTTTGCCTTCTGAGTAGATTGTAGGTTGAGGGTCACACTGAATGGTTCAGCAAGTTTACAGATTTCTTCAGGCTTCAAATTTTCTCTAGGTTACCTGGGGCGTCCAACATGCACTGGTTAGTAGTCAGCAGGGATGCATAGAGGGTTTATAAACTCAATCTATCTATGGCCCTATCACTCCCCAAATAGCTTTTTATCTGCTCTATCAGCCACACTGAAGTGAGTCTATCCTGTCCATCCAGAAAGAGGGCAGGTGTCTGTAGCCTGAGCTGAGAGTGAGGATTGAAGTAGCAAAACAGGACAGCATCCAGGCAAGAAAGCCACACTTTCCACTAGCCGTTTTCATGTAAATGCACTTCTCAACTTATTGTCCCCTTTGGTAAATTTCTAGTGCAGTGAAATTTTTAAAAATAATTTTGTCCAGTTGTATACTTGTTTTGAGGGATTTGCTTGACTTTCCCACACTGCCATTACCAGGACTTCAAAACATTTTTTTTTTTAATTTTATTTATTTATTTATTTATGGCTGTGTTGGGTCTTCGTTTCTGTACGAGGGCTTTTTCTCTCTAGTTGCGGCAAGTGGGGGCCACTCTTCGTCGCGTTGCGCGGGCCTCTCTCACTATCGCGGCCTCTCTTGTTGCAGAGCACAGGCTCCAGACGCGCAAGCTCAGTAGGTGTGGCTCACGGGCCTAGTTGCTCCGTGGCATGTGGGATCTTCCCAGACCAGGGCTCGAACCCGTGTCCCCTGCATTGGCAGGCAGATTCTCAACCACTGCGCCACCAGGGAAGCCCCAAAACATTTTTAATAAAATGTAGACAAAAATATTCATGCATCCAATATAGGTAAAGATGTATTAAATAGAAAAAAGCACTAATTATAAATGAAACAATAATAAATTGGACTACTTTCAATTTAAGAATTTTTGTTCATTAATAGATATCACTAAGAATGAAAAGGAGAAAATATGTGCAACATATCTAACAAAGAACTTACTCAAATACAGTTCTGTCTAGTATGGCACCAGCAGGAAGGGAAGAGTTGTAACGTCACAGCCCCATCAGCATGTCGCTGGAAGACAATGAAAAAGGAAATCCTCTCTATGTACAGCACTTTGAGAATCACACCTAGGTGTTAAGTTTTGTCTTTAAGGTGAAATGGCTTGAGGTCCCAATCTACACTGATTCACTGTCTTGATAGTAACTGTGTTAGTCAGGGTTCCCCAGGGAAACAGAACAGAGAGACAGAGAAAGAGAGAGAGAGAGAGAGAGGAGATATTAATTGATTTTAAGGAATTGGCTCATGCAGTTATAGAGCAGACACGTCCAAAATCTGCAGGGTGTATGTATAGGAAGAATCAATTTTGCAGTTCAGTTCGAAAGGCTGTTTGCTGTCAGAATTCCTTCTTATTTGGGAGGAGTCAGTCTTTGGTCTATTAAGGCCTTCAGCTGATTGAGTGAGGCCCACCCATGGTATGGAGGATAATCCACTTTACTCAAAGTCCACTGATTTTTTTTTTAATTTTACTTTATTTATTTTATACAGCAAGTTCTTATTAGTTACCTATTTTATACATATTAGTTCATATATGTCAATCCCAGTCTCCCAATTCATCCCACCACCACACCCCCCCCCCTTCCCCCCTTGGTGTCCATACGTTTGTTCTCTACATCTGTCTCTATTTCTGCCTTGCAAACGGGTTCATCTGTACCATTTTCTAGATTCCACATATATGCGTTAATATATGATATTTGTTTTTCTCTTTCTGACTTACTTCACTCTGTATGACAGTCTCTAGGTCCATCCACGTCTCTACAAATGACCCAATTTCGTTCCTTTTTATGACTGAGTAATATTCCATTGTATATATGTACCACATCTTCTTTATCCATTCGTCTGTTGATGAGCATTTAGGTTGCTTCCATGACCAGGTAAAAGGTGATGCAATGAACATTGTGTGCATGTGTCTTTTTGAATTAAGCTTTTCTCAGGGTATATGCCCAGTAGTGGGATTGCTGGGTCACATGGTAATTCTATTTTTGTTTTTTAAGGAACCTCCATACTGTTCTCTATAGTGGCTGTATCAATTTACATTCCCACCAACACTGCAAGAGACTTCCCTTTTCTCCACACCCTCTCCAGCATTTGTTGTTTATAGATTTTCTCATGATGCCCATTCTAACTGGTGTGAGGTGATATCTCACTGTAGTTTTGATTTGCATTTCTCTAATAATTAGTGATGTTGAGCAGCTTTTCATGTGCCTCTTGGCCATCTGTATGTCTTCTTTGGCGAAATGTCTGTTTAAGTCTTCTGCCCATTTTTGGATTGGATTGTTTGTGTTTTTGATATTGAGCTGCATGAGCTGTTTATATATTTTAGAGATTAATCCTTTGTCCATTGATTCATTTGCAAGTAGTTTCTCCCAATCTGATGGTTGTCTTTTCGTCTTCTTTATAGTTTCCTTTGCTGTGCAAAAGCTTTTAAGTTTCATTAGGTGCCATTTGTTTATTTTTAATTTTATTTCCATTACTCTAGGAGGTGGATCAAAAAAGATCTTGCTGTGATTCATGTCAAAGAGTGTTCTTCCTATGTTTTCCTCTAAGAGTTTTATAGTGTTTGGCCTTACATTTAGGCATTTAATCCATTTTGAGTTTATTTTTGTGTATGGTGTTAGGGAGTGTTCTAATTTCATTCTTTTACATTTAGCTGTCCATTTTTTCCAGCAACACTTATTGAAGAGACTGTCTCTCTCCACTGTATATCCTTGCCTCCTTTGCCGTATATTAGTTGACCATAGGTGCGTGGGTTTCTCTCTGGGCTTTCTATCCTGTTCCATTGATCTATATTTCTGTTTTTGTGCCAGTACAATATTGTCTTGATTACTGTAAGTTTGTAGTATAGTCTGAAGTCAGGGAGCCTGATTCCTTCAGGTCCATTTTTTCCCCTCAAGATTGCTTTGGCTATTCTGAGCCTTTGGTGTCTCCATACAAATTTTAAGATTTTTTGTTCTAGTTCTGTAAAAAATGCCATTGATAATTTGATAGGGATTGCACTGAATCTGTAGATTGCTTTAGGTAGTATAGTCATTTCCACAATATTGATTCTTCCAATCCAAGAACATGGTATATATCTCCATCTGTTTGTGTCATCTTTGATTTCTTTCATCAGTGTCTTATAGTTTTCTGAGAACAGGTCTTTTACCTCCTTATGTAGGTTTATTCCTAGGTATTTTATTCTTTTTGTTGTAATGGTGAATGGGATTGTTTTTTTATTTTCTCTTTCTGATTTCCCTTGATAGTGTATATGAATGCCAAAGATTTCTGTTTATTAATTTTGTATCCTGAAACTTTACTGAATTCATTGATTAGCTCTAGTAGTTTTCTGGTGGCATCTTTAGGATTCTCTATGTATAGTATCATGTCATCTGCAAACAGTGACAGTTTTACTTATTCTTTTCCAATTTGGATTCCTTTTCTTTTTCCTCTCTGATTGCCATGGCTAGGACTTTTGAAACTATGTTGAATAATAGTGGTGAGAGTGGACATCCTTGTCTTGTTCCTGATCTTAGAGGAAATGCTTTCAGTTTTTCACCCCTGAGAATGATGTTTGCTGTGGGTTTGTCGTATATGGCCTTTATTATGTTGAGGTAGGTTCCCTCTACGCCCACATTCTGGAGAGTTTTTGTCATAAATCGGTGTTGAATTCTGTCAAAAGCTTTTTCTGCATCTATTGAGATGATCATATGGTTTTCATTCTTCAATTTGTTAATATGGTGTAACACATTGATTGATTTGCATATATTGAAGAATCCTTGCATCCATGGGGTAAATCCCACTTGATCATGGTGTATGATCCTTTTAATGTGTTGTTGGATTCTGTTTGCTAGTATTTTGTTGAGGATTTTTCCATCTATATTCATCAGTGATATTGCTCTGTAATTTCCTTTTTTTGTAGTATCTTTGTCTGATTCTGTTATCAGGGTGATTGTGGCCTCATAGAATGAGTTTGGGAGTGTTCCTTCCTCTGCAGTTTTTTGGAAGAGTTTGAGAAGGATGGGTGTTAGCTCTTTGCTAAATGTTTGATAGAATTCACCTGTGAAGCCATCTGGTCCTGGACTTTTGTTTGTTGGAAGTTTTTAAATCACAGTTTCAATTTCATTACTTGTGTTTGGTCTGTTCATATTTTCTATTTCTTCCTCGTTTAATCTTGCAAGGTTATATCTTTCTAAGGATTTGTCCATTTCTTCCATGTTGTCCATTTTATTGGCATAGAGTCGTTTGTAGTAGTCTCTTAGGATGCTTTATATTTCTGTGGTGTCCATTGTCACTTCTTTTCCATTTCTAAATTTATTGTTTTGAGTACTCTCCCTCTTTTCCTTGATGAGTCTGGCTAAAGGTTCATCAATTTTGTTTATCTTCTCAAAGAACCAGCTTTTAGTTTAATTGATCTTTGCTTTGTTTTCTTTGTTTCTGTATCATTTATTTCTCTCTGATCTTTATGATTTCTTTCCTTCTACTAACTTTGGTTTTGTTTGTTCTTCTTTCTCTAGTTCCTTTAGGTTTAAGGTGAGATTGTTTATTCGAGATTTTTCTTGTTTCTTGGGGTAGGATTGTATTGCTATGAACTTCCCTCTTAGAACTGCTTTTGCTGTATCCCATAGGTTGTGGATTGTCATGTTTTCATTGTCATTTGTCTCTAGTATTTTTTAATTTCCTCTTTGATTTCTTCAGTGATCTCTTGGTTATTTAGTAATGTATTGTTTAGCCTGCATGTGTTTGTGTTTTTTACTTTTTTTCCCCTGTAATTGATTTCCAGTCTCATAACGTTGTGGTCAGAAAAGATGCTTGATATGATTTCAATATTCTTAAATTCACCGAGGCTTAATTTGTGACCCAAGATGTGATCTATTCTGGACAATGTTCCATGTGCACTTGAGAAGAAAGTGTAATCTGCTGTTTTTGGATGGAATGTCCTCTAAATATCAATTAAATCTATCTGGTCTATTTTGTCATTTAAAGCTTGTGTTTCCCTATTAATTTTCTCTATGGATGATCTGCCCATTGGTGTAAGTGAGGTGTTAAAGTCCCCCACTATTATTGTGTTACTGTCGATTTCCTCTTTTATAGCTCTTAGCAGTTGCCTTATGTATTGAGGTGCTTCTATGTTGGATGCATATATATTTATAATTGTTATATCTTCTTGGATTGATCCCTTGATCATTATGTAGTGTCCTTGCTTGTCTCTTGTAACATTCTTTATTTTAAAGTCTATTTTATCTGATATGAGTATTGTTATTCCAGCTTTCTTTTGATTTCCATTGCATGAAATATCTTTTTCCATCCCCTCACTTTCAGTCTGTATGTGTCCCTAGGTCTGAAGTGGGTTTCTTGTAGACAGAATATATACTGGTCTTGTTTTTGTATCCATTCAGCGAGCCTGTGTCTTTTGGTTTGGAGCGTTTAATCTATTCACGTTTAAGGTAATTATCGATATGTATGTTCCTATTACCATTTTCTTTATTGTTTTGGGTTTGTTTTTGTTGGTCGTTTTCTTCTTTTGTGTTTCCCACTTAGAGAAGTTCCTTTAGCATTTGTTGTAGAGCTGGTTTGGTGGTGCTGAATTCTCTAAGCTTTTGCTTGTCTGTAAAGCTTTTGATTTCTCTGTCGAATCTGAATGAGATCCTTGCTGGTTTCTTCCCTTTCATCACTTCAAATATATCGTGCCACTCCCTTCTGGCTGGTAGAGTTTCTGCTGAGAAATCAGCTGTTAACCTTATGGGAGTTCCCTTGTATGTTATTTGTCGTTTCTCCCTTGCTGCTTTCAGTAATTTTTCTTTGTCTTTAATTTTTGCTAATTTGATTTCTATGTGTGTCGGCATGTTTCTCCTTGGGTTTATCCTGTATGGGACTCTCTGTGCTTCCTGGACTTGGGTGGCTATTTCCTTTCCCATGTTAGGGAAGTTTTTTTAGTATTATCTCTTCAAATATTTTCTCAGGTCCTTTCTCTCTCTCTTCTCATTCTGGGACCCCTATAATGCGAATGTTGTTGTGTTTAATGTTGTCTCAGAGGTCTCTTAGGCTGTCTTCATTTCTTTTCATTCTTTTTTCTTTATTCTGTTCTGCAGCAGTGAATTCCACCATTCTGTCTTCCAGGTCACTTATCCGTTCTTCTGCCTCAGTTATTCTGCTATTGATTCCTTCTAGTGTAGTTTTCATTTCAGTTATTGTATTGTACATCTCTGTTTGCTTGTTCTTTAATTCTTCTAGGTCTTTGTTAAACATTTCTTGCATCTTCTCGATCTTTGCCTCCATTCTTATTCTGAGGTCCTGGATCATCTTCACTATCATTATTCTCAATTCTTTTTTTGGAAGGTTGCCCATCTCCACTTCATTTAGTTGTTTTTCTGGGGTTTTATCTTGTTCCTTCATCTGGTACAAAATCCTCTGCCTTTTCATCTTGTCTATCTTTCTGTGAATGTGGTTTTCATTCCACAGGCTGCAGGATTGTAGTTCTTGCTTCTGCGGTCTGCCCTCTGGTGGATGAGGCTATCTAAGAGGCTTGTGCAAGTTTCCTGATGGGAGTGACTGGTGGTGGGTAGAGCTGGGTGTTGCTCTGGTGGACAGAGCTCAGTAAAACTTTAATCTGCTTGTCTGCTGATGGGTGGGGCTGAGTTCCCTCCCTATTGGTTGTTTGGCTTGAGGTGACCCAGCACTGGTAGCTACAGGTTCTTTGGTGGGGCTAATGGTGGACTCTGGGAGGGCTCATGCCAAGGAGTATTTCTCAGAACTTTTGCTGCCAGTGTCCTTGTCCCACAGCCACCCCCCGTCTCTGCAGGAAACCCTCCAACACTAGCATGTAGGCCTGATTCAGTCTCCTATGCGGTCAGTGTTCCTTCCCCTCAGTCCCGATATGCACACTACTTTGTGTTTACCCTCCAAGAGTGGAGTCTCTGCTTCCCCCAGTCCTGTCTAAGTTCTGCAATCAAATCCCACTAGACTTCAAAGTCTGATTCTCTGGGAATTCCTCCTCCCATTGCCAGACCCCTGGGTTGGGAAGCCTGCTGTGGTGCTCAGAAACTTCACTCCAGTTTGTGGACTTCTGTGGTATAAGTGTTCTCCAGTTTATGAGTCACCCACCCAGCAGTTATGGGATTTGATTTTATTGTGATTGTGCCCCTCCTACCATCTCATTGTGGCTTCTGCTTTGTCTTTGTGTATGGGGTATCTCTTTTGGTGAGTTCCAGTGTCTTCCTGTCGATGATTGTTCAGGAGTTCATTATGATTCTGCTGCTCTTGCAAGAGGGAGTGAGTGCATGTCCTCCTACTCCACCATCTTCCATAAGAATTATTACTCAAGGCAACATCAGAAAGGGTCAAGGAAAACTATCCTTCTTCTGTGACTTACGAATACATCTTTTCTTCTGTTAAAGAGGATGCATATATTTCTTAATTCTCATTTTATTCACTTATTTCAAAATCTTCCAGTGATTTTTTTTCTCTAATTAAGTTGAAAGGTAAGTGGTAGTGGAAGCCACCCATTTCCATTATAATTATTCCCACAATCTTGCTTAGGAAAGGTTTGCTCTCTTGGAGGCAGTGTAAGTACAGAGGAAGATACGGGGCATCAGTGAATTGATAAGAATCTCTCAAAGAATTTATTTACTTGATTACATCTGCAATTTTCCTAGAGCCTGATTTTGAGGCTTTGTACCTATTGACTCATTTTGACAACCAGCCAAAAGGAATTTCAAGGCACACACAGAATGAAGTGGCTCATTCAGCCTTTTCTGCACTCAGGGGAAAGCATTTCCATGCACAAAGTTATTGTGTTAAAGTCCCATCTAGAAAAATGTATGGAGTAGAAAATTTGGGGTTTAAAAAATTTTGAAAACTTATTATGTTGTCCTGAGGCTCTCTAATCCTTATTTGAATCTCCCCTGCCCCACCTACTCCTGTCTCCCCACAGACCCCGAAAATTTACTGCTTCCTCCTCAGTTTCCTGGAGGAAAAGCTATGGAAATCGGGAACTTACCTGGAAGATCTTTCTGAGCAGGGGACGTGTTTTATTTATACTTTTATTTTTGTCTCCCTTAGAGTCCCTGAGGCATAGAAGACCCTTAAAACTTATGTATTGATTTTCTGACTGCTGTACTGACTAAATGTCTGTGTAAATGAAAGAAAAGCAGTGAATAATCATATTTATTAATACAGATACTTTACTACCTTCCTTGACCTTCCTCTATTCTTCCAAGTTATTTTAAGAGGGCGGTCATTGTAATTAGCTTATTCTTCATTATATTTTGCCTTTTTAAAAATAATTCTTAACAGTGTTTTGGTTTATAGCCTGCTATACTTGTTATTTTAAAGGCCTCAAATTTAAGATGAAAACAAAAAACCATGTAAAACTAGTGTGCCTCTGTAAATATTTGAAACCCACTTTTTTTTTTTTTCTTGTTTTCTCTCCTTTTCTTTGTATTTTGGAAACACTAAGCCCAAAGAAAGCACAATTTGTTCAGGTCAAGGAGATATTCCTCAGAGGGAATATAGTCTGCTTTCTTGTGGTTCTTTATCTTTTCCTATAAGGCTTTCAAAAAGGTAACGTCAAGAACCTGTTATCCCTAACGGCAATTGGGCAAATGCTTTATTTTTCCTGCTGTCTCATACCAGTTCTATGACTCTGTGATAATAAGAAGAAATTAAAGGAGTGAAAATATACCTGTCAGAGGTACAAAAAATAAAAAAAGAAAGTGAAAAGGAAGTAGTAAACAAAATGGAGCTCAAAGAGAGTAAGCAAAATGCAAATACAGAGTATTGTAAAGTAGGATATTAATAAATTATTGACATAAAAATCTGAGAAAAGTATGGGAGTTTATGATATCTGGGTGAAAACAGAAACTTGGAATTTCATGGTAGGTGATATGTAGAGATTATATAATAAAAAGTTTTTATGTCATGAAATAGAGCCCTGGATATTTTTCTCAAAGTAATTCAGCCAGTTCAGGGCCAAGACAAAGTTAGAATACAGAGTTTTCTGCTTGAAGCCTTTAAAAAAGTTATTCATGTTATTAACATAAACTCTTTGAGAACAAAGATTTTTATCTGCTTCATTGTGGTGTCTCTACAGTCAAAAACAATGCCTGTTGATATTAGGCACTCAACTAGTATTTGTGGGATACATGAATGTGTACTGAATACATTGATTCATTAAGACAATATTTGAAGGGTTTGTGATAAAGCTTCTATGTTAATAATAAGGTCCAAGATATATAAGCCCTGAAATATTTGATATTATTTTCTTAAATACTCTTGAAATTTTAGTAAATAGGTGGAATTATATGTAGCTACTGATATTTGAACATTTTTCACCTATAGAGATAGCAATTTCGTGTTTCAATTGAAAAATCACTGACATAAATTCAATAATGTATCATTCTAAGACTATGAAAAAATAATAATGGTATATAGTGTTGGAAAAATAATATATCAGCTATGTTAATGATCTCTGATAATAGCAGAAAGGTTATTTTATCTGATTAGGCTGGATGATTTAGCAAGAATCATCCTGGAAGCTTGTTAAAATGTACATTTCTGAATCCCTACCAATTGAGATTCTGGACTAGAAAATCAAGCCTAAACTCCTCAGCCTGGTGTTCAAGGCCCTCTGAATCAGGTCGTAGCTTTGGTGTGGGGTCCATCAACAACTCTTCACCAGCTCTGTACTACCCTCTTCACTCTCAGTCACACATCTTTGCTGTCTGCTCTCTCTATGTAGAATGCTGCACTAGTTTGTCAATACATTTCTGACCATTTCTTCACAGATTTACCTAACTGTTTGTTTATTGTCTGTCTCCCTCAGTAGCCAGTAAAATCCCCAGTGGCAGGACCATTCACCAGCATTTACCAAGACCTTGGGAAATTTCTCTGGTAAATAGAATGTGATCAATGAATATTTGTGATATCCATAGTTGAATGGCATGTGTACACTTTCCTATAGTACAAGGCATAATGACATAAATATGAAATACAACTATACCAGCCATGCAGTAGGACTGCCGTGGGTGGGTTTATTAGTTCTCCTGGGATTGGGGAGTAGTTTTTGGAATGGCTTCATCAAATTGATGGCAAGTCAGAGTTGCATTTATGATTGGAGGCTAGGGATTTTCTCCATAGGCAAGGACTGATTGGGGGTCTTAGTTCTCTCTGTCTCTCTCTCTTTCTCTAGCTCTCGCTCTTTTTCTTGCTCTCCTTCAAAACGGCACATGTCATAAGTATTTTTTCATTAATTTCTCATCTGTTGTTTTTTACTATCTGCTCCTTATCATAGTTTGAGTATCTTAATTAGTGGTTTTGTCTTTTGTTTAACTAGTTTATTGTTATACTGTGGGTGTTTTTCTCTGTCATAGTGAATTCCTATTATTTTTCTATAATTCTCTTGGTATTTGTGCTCAGTGTAAAAGGGAGTTGGCTTTTGGAAGCATTCCAGAAACTTTGACCTATGATTTACAACATTTACTTAATGAGACAAAAGAAAACAAACAAAAGAACATTTTTGAACATCCCCAGAGACTTTCCCCATTAACATATAATTTTAGATTGTTTCAGTTCCTGCTATTGGCAGTCTTAGGAGCTGCCGGGTTCACACAATGCCTTCAAATTTACATGAGAAGGCAATGAGAACATATGGGAACAAAGTTCTGTTTTTCATATTCTCCACTTTAACCTTTCCCTTTAAAATTAAGTCAGCATGAGAGGAAATAAACACTTTTTGTCTCCATTGTACAATGGGAGTGATATCCTCCTCCATTTCCCCAATTATAATCAGGTTCCAGATGGCTGCCTTAACATGCAAATTTTCAATCAGGTCGACTCCAAAGAGCAGTTTGGCAAGTATTTTTACCAGGTGGAGGCCAACTGTTTCTAAGATTGGAGCCAAAGGGCCAAATAGTAATCCAAAACTGTTCACAGGACTTACAACTCAAATTTGGAGCAAGATATCTTGTGTGAAAGAACTATTTGACATTTCACCTGAGAAGGGAAAAACAATTATGAGAAGACAACTTAGAATTCATGCAGCACTATGTAGCTGTCAAAAAAACTGGGACTTGTTCTGCAAAATATTTTTTGAACAATTTTCAAGATGTAAAAGTTAAAGGGGAAATAGAGAGAATGATTAAAAACCCACTGCTTTTTCTGAGCTATTTCTCCTGCTCCATGGGAAAAGAAAAGAAAGAAACAAGTGCTTGTGAAAATCCAGAGATCTAAGAATTTTACCCATTTTTGTTTTTATAAAAGGAAAACCAAAAAGCGTTAAATATCAACTGCTTCATCCTGGTCATATGTGAAATGGAATTGCCTAGATAGATATTTACTCCCTGTAGTGTTCACACTTAATGATTTGACATTTTATTGACTTCAGAATTAAAAACCAAAATTCTCAGTCTTAAACCTTAGAGGGGAAAAATCTAAAGTTTTACCCTTCAACAATGATTATACTATTTTATTGAATAACTGAGTCTCTCTTTCTCTCTCTCTCTTTTAAGGCAGACTTGACAAATTTATATCGACTCCTAATTCATTAACTCCTCAGGTAGATATAAGTATAGTTTTCCTTAATTATTTGTTGAGATATTTCCTTTCTATCAAATATTTTTGTTACGGGTTACATTCTCTTTCTAGATAGTTTCAGCAATTACAAAACTTCATCATTTAAGAAACTGTTTTTTTCCCCCCACAATATAAAACACGTTGGTGATATTTTAAGTAGCAATGATCTTTATTTATTGAGCTCCATTTGTGTATGAAACACTGGGGCAAGAAATTTGCACATGTTATCTCTAATTTATTAGCATTTTCTCATGTATAACAGTGGGTAGTAATGGTGTTTACCTCTTTGTGCTGTTGTGAAGAGCTGGTAAATGAAAGCACTTAGAATAATGCTGGCCACATGGTAATCTCTATATGTGTTAAGTATTATTTAATATAATACCTATAAAATATAATGTTTATATTTACATGTTACCTAATAGCATTGTCCCATAAGGTTAATATTTAAATGTTGAGAAAATTGAAGCTTAGGAGTTTAAGTAACTGGCCCAATTTTACGAAGTATAGAAGCCAAAATCTCGAACTCCAAACCCCAAATTTGTAAGCTGCCTCTCCTGAAGTTGCTTCAGTATTCCCCACACCACGTGGAGTTTCCAGTGTATGGAATATAAATATGAGGGAGAACTGAGCCTTAGCACACGTGCCAAGTTTTAGAGATGCCTACCATGTTTACGGGAGAAGCACTTGCCTGAATTCTGCTCAACACATGGGGTCTTTCATTCCATTTTGTGTTTACTGGATGCTACTCCTTTTTTCAAGTCCTACTTTTGTCTTAGGTTTGTTGCTTTCTGGCTCTCCTACCCATTCTCCCTCTGATTCCATCTTTCATCTCCATGCTAAGAGAAGGAAGGTTACTCTAGTTTAAAGTAAAACCATCCAATCTTTCCTGGTGAAAACCAGAAAGTTTTTCCCATGAAGCTTCTCAGTAATCAGTAGGCATGACACATTTGTCTCAATTAGTCCCAAAAGACTTTCTTAATTTTAGTTTGCAGTTTTTAATGGTGGCTAGGAATACCTCAAATGACTCTTAAATGATTAAGGTAGGCTCTCTTAAGTGACTGTGTGAATTTGTATTGAAGAAATGCATTTTGTGGTGAATATGATGCTAGAACCAAACAACGTGATTGCTGTGAGGAAGAAAAGCTTATTTCTCCATAAAAAAAAGTCTGACAGAAAATAATTTCATTTCCCTTCTTGATGTATCACATGATCTTTGTAAAAGCAAAACCAGATGGAAAGAAATAGATGTTTTAGGCAAGAATCCGTAAGTCAGGAAGAAATTGGGGGTGGGGGGAACCACTTTGAGATATCATTTTCATCTTTGCTAGTATACATATACCTGCTTATCTAGGTCAAGAGACCCCTGTGCCTCTTTAATTAATGAATTATAAACATGTAGTTACTGGGATAAAAGTCAAGAGGAAAAGTCATCCTGAGACTTCCTGCCTTTCAGTCAGGAGTATAGGCAGAGCTTCCGTCACTGTTCCTGTCTCTCAATGTTAGCCTTCATCCTAATGACCCAGAGATAACCTTTCCTGATTATAAGTTTTTCCAGCAAGAATAAATCAATTAGAATTTCTCCTGCAGAGTTGCTGTGGAAATTGGGACTACTTATAATGATATTTCTCAAGATACTACTCTAAAATGGTTACTTTGAATAGTTACATGCTTTAAATCTGGCTAAGTAATTTATCAGGACATGGAACTTACATTTATAATTTATAAGACATCCAGAAAATATAGTAAGGTTTCTGTTTTTCTTGCTTTTACTATCTCTGGGCCACAAATCCTTGAATGAAGGTAGCTGTCACAGCATGTCTAACTTGAGAATACCTGAAGGAGTCAAAATTATCTGTTGAGAATGACTAAACACTTAGTGTGAAGTAAGATATTTGAGAACTAACTTAAGAATACTTATCATGCATACTGAGCAACTGGAAAGTTCTAACAACTTCCAGGTGCTCATCTCTCAATGACAACATTTATTTATGAGACTAAATATATTCTTATATACTTAGTAATTCATTCCTTTTTTGATGAATCAATATCTCTTCTGTTTAGCCAATTTCCACATTTCTAAAAAACATTTTCTATTTTGCTTAATTTACCAAATGTTATGACCTTTAATTTTCCTCTTATGACTCAGAATCCTATGACATGCACAAGTTTGAACATGTAATATGTGTGGTTATGGAGGGTGGGAATAAATAAATGTTGATTTCACTTGACTGAAACTCAGGTCCAAGTCTTAACAGATACTTCTTGGATGTAAAAAGTGATTTGGAAGGGAATGATCCTAATCATCAGAATTTTTTTGATCATCTAAAAAATTGTCAATAATTTATGGGGAATTTTAATTTTCTTTTCCAAATTTTCCACTAGTTTATCATGTTGAAAATATTTATTTATAGGGTTTTATTGTTGCTTTTGCTGTTGTCTATTTGTTTTATTTTTCTTCACTAATTTTTTATGAAGCCAATTCTACTCACCGGATACATGTACTAGATGCATATCTCTCTTTTTAATTCAATTAAGTATGCGAGACATTAGGTGCTATGGACTGAATGTGTCCTACCAAAATTCAATATGTAGAAGCATTAATTCCCAATGTGTTGGTATTTAGTGATGGGACCTTGGGGAGGTAATTAGGTTTAGATGAGATCATGAGGGCAGAGCCCCTGTGATGGGATTAATACCCTTAAAAGAAGATGGAGGGACCAGAGCTTGTTTTCCTTGCAAGAAGGGAGCTGTCTACAAACCAGAAAGAGAGGCCTCACCAAGAACCTGACCATGCTGATCTTGACTTCCAGCATCCAGAACTGTGAGAAATAACTGTTGTTTAAACCACCCAGTCTATGATATTTTTATAGCATTATGAACTGACTAAGATATTAAGGTTTATCCCCTGAGTGTTCTTTTTTTGAATTGTTTATACTGTATGCATAGATGAGTGAGGTGTGCACTAAGCCCACATGGAGCTTACAACCTAGAGCAGAAATCAAAACACATATACCAGCTGCTACAATACAAACTGAAAATTAAGTGATAGTATGAGAGCCACATCCCATCTGCCATATAAAGAAGAAAAGAAAAGAAAAGAGAAAGAATATTTCCAGCTTGAGGAGTTGTTTTACCCTTGAGGAACAAATTAGATTAAAAAAAATTTTTTTTAACATTTATTATCAAAATTTCAAAATTATGGAAATCAGAAAGGACAGTATAGTGAAACCTATATACCCAATCCCTTAGATTCAACTATTATTAACATTTTGCCATATTTGCTTCAAAAAATTAGATTTTGATGGTGGAAAAGCCAGGGTAGACATTTTAGTTAAAAGAAACTTTATAAAGAAAGGCACTGGAGTAAAGTCACTCAGGGATTGCTTAAGAACAAGACATAAGAGGATAAGGGACAAAAGAGAAACCAAGTTTATCATTTAACTTGCATTTGGATCATATGAACATCAAGCTCAAGAACATGTGTAATGGGATGCTAGGGATAGAAGGGATCTAACTTCTTTTGTGTAAAGCCCTATGCTGCATGTTCTCTTCTGTATTATCTTATATAAGATGTTCTGAACTTTTTCTGTAGATAACAGATTTTTTTTTCTTCAGAGGTACTATTTGGAAAGAATTCCTAGCATGTTGGGTTGAATGGCTTTCAGGGAAGAAAGAATGGAAGCATGGAGGTCAGTTTAGAGGGCTAGGTATGAGAGCTATGTGAGTACTAATGAAAGAAAACTGAGTACAGGGCATGGCGAAGGACAAGGAGCACATTTGCTAATACAATTTTAGTTAACTTTCAAGGATGTGGCAACTGACTTGGTGTGGATCATGAAGGGAAAGAAGAGGCAAAATTAAGAAGGGAATAATAATAAGCTGATATTTAATGAAAACTACTCTGTGTCAAGCACAATGCTAAATATCTTAAATTATATGTTTGTGATTCTCAAAGTCACATGCCATTGGTTTTCCTATTTTTAAAAAGAAGAAATTGAGGCAGAAAGAAGTTAGAACACTTTTATGGATAAAAAAAAAACTTGCAAGTAGAAGACTATCTTGCAAGTCCAGTCCTATAGTTTGGTTCTACAAGCTCTCACTTTTCTACCTTACCTCCCTAAAATGCATTTACAAGGAGATTTTGAGTCTTAATGAAGGAAAAAGGGATGTTGCTATTAATAATGACAAGAGGAAAAACTAGCCACGGAGAATGATAATGAGTTTGGTTTGGATACTGAAGCGGAATCTCTGGCTGTCATGTCCATTTTCCTCTCCTTCCACAATCAATTTCCTTCCAATTTTTAACTATTACCTGGTTGTCTAGAATAAAGAATACATTTTCCAGCTTCTCTTGTAAACTGGTGTTGAAATGTGACAAAATTCTGGCCAGTAGGAAGTAAATGAAATGTTAAGTTCAGTTTCCAAGAAATGTCATTAAGGAACAAATTTATGTTCCTCTTCCACCCCTTCACCCCGATAGATGGAAGGCAGGGGCCATGTCTGAAGCTTTAGCAGTAATTCTGAAAGATTTATTGTTCAGATCATGAGACTGGAAGCCACAACCAAACAATAATAAGATAGAAGTCTCCTGGATCCCTGCTACTGTGAAATTAGAGGGAGAATAAACTTGTTTAAATTATGATTACTCTAGTATTTTTCCCATGTGAAAAGCATAACCTTGTCCTACCAGATATAAACATACTGATTTTGATTTATGTTGCTTCCTCAAACATTCTTTTTTCCTATTGTGTAAAAGTAATAAGTACCTTCAATGTCTAAATGCCTGTATTTTTATTTACATGTTGTTCTCATTTACCATCTTAGACACATTGAATTGTTATTTTTAGCAATGTGGTTTTTGTTAATATTCCTTTCTTCTGTGAAAACATTTTGTGTAGCTGGAAAGAACTTAGAAGTCAGATATGATTTAGGGCTAAATCTCACCTATGCCATATATTAGCTATATATTCGTGGAAAATTCCTCAATCTTACCGAAAATTATTTTTCTCAGCTGTAAAAATAAAGATAAGAAAATCTGCCACAAAATTTGCTGTATAGATTAAATAAACTAATATATAGAAAATGTTAAGTAAAAACTTAGTTGTCCTCTAGTTCATGAACAGTGCCTGGCACACAATGAGTGATATTTGTTGAGTGAATTCTAGTTTTACAGATGGAAACCCCCAAATAAATGTAGTTCAAGTATTGAATTCAAAACCATACTGTGAAAATGCTGGTCAAGAAAGGCTGAGGAGCTATTACCATTTTTTTTTTTTTTCTCTCTGAGAGTTGACTATTAACAGAATGCCTTATGTAACTTTTTTTTAACATCTTTATTGGAGTATAATTGCTTTACAATGGTCTTATGTAACTTTTGATTTAAATTTTTATGAAAGAAAAGAGTTCACAGAGAAGTAAGCTCCTGGATGAAGAAGGGCTTAAATTTGCATGTCAGTTTCTCAAAATTTACAGAGTACTTAGGTAGTACAAAAGTAATGCGAACATTTGATTTTCATAACGTATAGTATCCCTTAATTCTGATTCTTAGTTGAACTCTGGTGACCTAGTCATATAAATTTACAAACTAGTCATATACATTTATTTATTTATCACATTTAAAAGGCAGTAGATGCTAATATTAGAATTGTTTATATAATTATTATCATCATCAAATAAATACTACTAATAATAAATGCAGAAATATGGTAATAGTTGGAAAACTTTCAGTGAAAAAGAAATGTTTCTAGAATCAGTCAGGAGTTTTATATGGAGCATCTTCTTTGGTTATCAAATGACCATGTTTGATTTCCAAGAAGATTGTGGGAACCTTAAGAAAATATGTGTCTCTTAGAATGATCTGTTAAGCATCTATCTAGTCCTTATGGGGCTTTGGATTGTTCCAAGTTACTTCCCTAAATAACTGATAAATGTATAATATAAGGTAAATAATTGAAGAAGCGTCTATGTAGTCTGGAATTCAAGGAAAATTTTGGTGTGGGAAAGAAGGGTTTAAGCACAGAAACAGGAAGGGGAATGAGTTATTAAGGAATGGAACCTCAGTGCTGGGAATTATGGATTGGATCTACCTCTGATGTTTTGGGAGATGCAGTTATAGATACGCATTGCTTTAAATTATTTGAGTTATTGGAGCGTGTTCCTTTGAATGTGGCACTTGGTGGACTTGGAGGTAGTGCTTGGCCTGTTATTTATGTTACCTGGTGGTTGTAATACGAAAAGGTTTTCAATTTTTATTTCCTAATAAGGGTTGTTCTAACTGGATGTAAAGAGATAATGGAGATATTGAGACGATTGGACTCTTTGGCTCAGATATGCATCTGAAACTGTGTGGAGCAGTCATTCCAGGTGACACAATGTTGGTGTATTCGATGCAGGAACTCTGGAGCTAAGCATAAAGTAGTGATTGAATTCTTAGTAACTAATCTCCAACTGGGGCATGTGTGTTTTGTATGCATTCCGAGTATCCTTTGGAAGAGGAAAAGTAAAAGTACTTACAATAAAAGGTGAAATCATGAGGATGCTTATAGGTATAGTTATACTTCTTCCTTGTTCTGAAATAGAAGGTAGCCTCCTTTAGATGGAGACCAGGTCTGGTTTATTCCTAGCCTTAGGACAGCAATTATTTATTCAATGAATACAAATGGAGAATTTAAATGACCATCCCACATTATGCTAAAAGAATCTCTCCTTTTGAGTGTGTGTGTGTGTGTGTGTGTGTGTGTTTGTATGCATATATTATAGACTACAAGTGAGAGTTCATATATATGTATATATGTCATATATATACAAATATAAGATCATATATAAAGTGTGTTTATGTGTATATATATGCAAGATAATAATAGTAATGATAATTATAGTTAACATGTGTTAAACTTTTATTATGTTCTAGACACAGTGCTAGGCACTGAAGTGTTCTGTTTAAGAATGACATAATTCCATAAACTATAAAATTTCTACAAACATTGATTGTACTATTAGGAAAATGAATATGACTAAAATACTGAATAGTTAGTGGTAGTGCAACATATAAACCCACATATATTTGACTTCAGAGACAATGCTCTTAAGCAGTGTGTATACATTTATAAAGATGTCTAAAAGATCAGATGGGCAACAACTATGTTTTTACTGACTCTTTTTTTACTGAATTAAGTATAATTCACTTCTAACAAAATGTTTTAAAATTCTGTGTGCAGTCTCATATACATGCACAGAATAAAGAAAATGCTATTCCAGTTATATCATTCTCTTATTTTTAATATCATAGTCTAAAGTGGTAAAGTGCACCAATGAAACTAGTTAATTGTGAATGTATTCACGATAAACTATATTATTACTTGCTCTTTTTGAATAAAGCAGGAATCTGATTCATAGTGGTATTCATTACCTACATCTATATAAGCACAAAACAGAATACTATTGATATATAGAACATAATTGTATTATTATATAAATTATGAAATCAGAATTATTTTTATCTCTACTCTTTTTATTGGTTTGGAATCATAGGTTTGACCTCTGGGTAAGTCTTTAGTCTGTGAACCTCTTTGCAGGTTCCTCAGCCCTTAGCCTGGACATTCTCCAGAGCTCTCTCATGTCCTGGACTCTACTCAATGCTGGCAGCCTTCTAAGTCACCTGATAAATTCGTTGGCGCAGTATTCTCAAATGTCATACGTGCTGCTTCCGAAATCCAAATAGACTAACCAAACTGTGTACTTCTTTCTTAGACGTAGCATATCCAAGGTATAATAACCTGCTCTTTTCCTTTAAGGGGATATCCTAAAAATCACCAGTCTCCTAAGACCCTCTCTGATGATCTGGCCCATGAATCTTGGTAGGTTTATCTTCCACCCTCTAGTTCAAAAGTGTCTAACAAGGCCATCCAGAGTACTTGGGCTTTATATTCACCAGTTCCAATTTGTACGTCATTTTCTCTCTATACATAGAACCAGGGTGACATTGTGCAGAATATGAAGCATCCTGTGTACTGTATTACGACAGAGAGCAAGCACTTTAACAAAGCCTAGGACCATGACTGTAAATGCTTATTGTTGCCATTCCCATGTAAAGGCAGACTGATGTTTTAAATTCTCTTTATTGATGGGCATGGAAAAAATATATTTGTGAGATCAATAGATACATACTAAGTGCCATAGGTTGCGTTGATGTGTTCCAGTAAAAATAACACATCCACATTGCAGCTGTAAACGGAGCCAATTTGTTAAGTCCAAGTATTCCATTGTCATCCATATAGTTTTTGCAAAATGCGGCTGTAATGTATGACAGTAGAGAAGGACCAGGTTAATAACTACATATTTTTGTTTTGTTTGAGGAAATATTCTGAAGACACTCGTTAATGCGTATTCCATTTGTCCTCTTTGGTACTTTATTTCTCTTGGAATTGATGGGAATAACAAAAATAAAGAGAACTCCTGGCCCCAATTATCCTTAACTATTTTTGGCTGGATAATCCATTTTTTCTATGTTTAGGATAGATTGTTTCCAGCTGAGTCACAAGATTATTTCAAATGGAAGTAATCTATCCTAAACATAGATATTCTATT
Source organism: Balaenoptera acutorostrata (assembly GCF_949987535.1). Lineage (NCBI taxonomy): Eukaryota > Metazoa > Chordata > Mammalia > Artiodactyla > Balaenopteridae > Balaenoptera > Balaenoptera acutorostrata. The sequence goes on along the minus strand of NC_080070.1, from coordinate 94,141,752 downwards.
AACTAGCTCGGGGCTTTCAGCATCTGGCTGTGGACATGTTGTGTTTTTTTGTTTGTTTTTTGTTTTATCCAGTATCTCTGCTGCACATTTACCTAAGTAAACAGAATTTGCAAGCATTGGTCCAGCCATCTGAACTTTTAATAAACTCCACAGCTGATTTTTGCTCTATTGGGTTGAAAACTTGTTAAAGTCAATTAAGTTTCTCTTTGTCTTAAACCATCTCTTTCAAAGCTGTATTTTGATTATATTTTCCTGCTTTACTCATGCTCATGAGATATATATTGAGATGATGGCCTAGGACCTAAGAAAATAATATACATCTCAATTAACTAATTATTCTTATTTTTAAATAATTATAGTCTCTCTAGGACTCTGTGGCCTTCACACAGTAAGATCATCAGTTCCTGGTGTTGGTTGTCTTATGTAATGGACTTCTTTCTGAATTTCATTCTTAGAATCTAAGTTCATATGGGAAAAAAAAATAACTCTTACGGAGGGTTTGGATTATATCGACTCTGTATTATTAAGTTATGGCTCTTTAGGCTTAGGCTTTTTCTTCCTTGTACACTTTTATTCATTTATTTAAAAAAATTTTATTGGTGTTATAGTTGATTTAAAATGTTGTGTTAGTTTCAGGTGTACAGGAAAGTGAATCTGTTATACGTATATGTATACACACTCTTTTTTAGATTCTTCTCCCATATAGGCTCTTATATAGTATTGGGTAGACTTCCCTGTGCTAACACAGTAGGTACTTGTACACTTTAAAATATTACAGGGGTGGCCATAGAACTATTTGAAGTTTGAAAATATGAGTCTCTTGATATATGAAGTTGTTGTTGTTTCTGTTGATCCTTAGGATCCTAGCATGGAAACTGAAAAACAGAGAAAACTCTTCGTGTGCTCTATGTTAGGGCAATCTGAATATATTCACATTACTCAATACCATTTAATGCTTTTAGAACCCTTGTTTTTACTTCTTTTTTAAAAATTTTGTTTCTTTACTTTTAAGTAATATTTGCAAATGTTTAAAGATATAGAACCTCTAAAAAGAAAAAGTGCAATCTATGTCCCATTTCTGCCTAGCCCCAGTCCCACTTCTCTGAAATAAAATCTTTAAACTATTTCTAGTTTTAGTTTTCATTGCAGTTCCTCCACAAATGTATGTGCAGTGAGCATAATGTTGTGGCTAAAAGTGTAGAGTCTGGGTTCAAATCCTTGCTTCACCACTTATTAGCTGGATGAGCTTTGGCTCCTTAACCTTCAGTGCCTCTGTAAAATAGAGATGGAAGTATCAAATTTATAAGTGGTAATACATTGAAGTATTTTAGAATGGTGTTTGGCATGTAATATCATGTGTTCTTTTTTTTTTGAATTTTTGAATTTTATTTTATTTATTTTTTTATACAGCAGGTTTTTAATAGTTACCCATTTTATACACATTAGTGTATATATGTCAATCCCAATCTCCCAGTTCATCACACCACCACCCTTGCCGCTTTCCGCCTTGGTGTCCATACGTTTGTTCTCTACACCTGGGTCTCAATTTCTGCCCTGCAAACCGGTTCATCTGTACCATTTTTCTAGGTTCCACATATATGCGTTAATGTACGATACTTGTTTCTCTCTTTCTGACTTACTTCACTCTGTATGACAGTCTCTAGATTCATCCACGTCTCTACAAATGATCCAATTTTGTTCCTTCTCATGGTTGAGTAATATTTCATTGTATATATGTACCACATCTTCTTTATCCATTCATGTGTCAATGGGCATTTAGGTTGCTTCCATGACCTGGCTATTGTAAATAGGGCTGCAATGAACATTGGGTGCATGTGTCTTTTTGAATTATGGTTTTCTCTGGGTATATGTCCAGTAGTGGGATTGCTGAGTCATATGGTAATTCTATTTTTAGTTTTTTAAGGAACCTCCATACTGTTCTCTATAGTGGCTGTATCAATTTACATTCCCACCAACAGTGCAAGAGGGTTCCCTTTTCTCCACACCCTCTCCAGCATTTGTTGTTTATAGATTTTCTGATGATGACCTTTCTAACTGGTGTGAGGTGATACCTCATTGTAGTTTTGATTTGCATTTCTCTAATAATTAGTGATGTTGAGCATCCTTTCATGTGCTTCTTGGCCATCTGTATGGCTTCTTTAGAGAAATGTCTACTTAGGTCTTCTGCCCATTTTTGGATTGGGTTGTTTGTTTTTTTAATATTGAGCTGCATGAGCTGTTTATATATTTTGGAGATTAATCCTTTGTCCATTGATTCATTTGCAAATATTTTCTCCCATTCTGAGGGTTGTCTTTTCGTCTTGTTTATGGTTTCCTTTGCTGTGCAAAAGCTTTGAAGTTTCATTAGGTCCCATTTGTTTATTTTTGTTTTTATTTCCATTACTCTAGGAGGTGGATCAAAAAAAGATCTTGCTGTGATAAATGTAAAAGAGCGTTCTTCCCACATTTTCCTCTAAGAATTTTATAGTGTCCAGTCTTACATTTAGGTCTCTAATCCATTTTGAGTATATTTTTGTGTATGGTGTTAGGGAGTGTTCTAATTTCATTCTTTTACATGTAGCTGTCCAGTTTACCCAGCACCACTTATTGAAGAGACCCTCTTTTCTGCATTGTATGTCTTTGCATCCTTTGTCATAGATTAGTTGACCATAGGTGTGTGGGTTCCTCTCTGGGCTTTCTGTCCTGTTCCATTGATCTATATTTCTGTTTTTGTGCCAGTACCATATTGTCTTGATTACTGTAGCTTTGTAGTATAGTCTGAAGTCAGAGAGCCTGATTCCTCCAACTCCATTTAATTCCCCCAAGACTGCTTTGGCTATTCAGGGTCTTTTGTGTCTCCATACAAACTTTAAGATTCTTTGTTCTAGTTCTGTAAAAAATGCCATTGGTAATTTGATAGGGATTGCATTGAATCTGTAGATTGCTTTGGGTAGTATGGTCATTTTCACAATATAGATTCCTCCAATCCAAGAACATGGTATATCTCTCCATCTGTTTGTATCATTTTTAATTTCTTTCATCAGTGTCTTATGGTTTTCAGGCATACAGGTCTTTTGTGTCCCTAGGTAGGTTTATACCTAGGTATTTTATTCTGTCTGTTGCAATGGTAAATGGGAGTGTTTCCTTAATTTCTATTTAAGATTTTTCATCATTAGTGTATAGGAATGCAAGAGATTTCTGTGCATTAATTTTGGATCCTGCAACTTTACCAAATTCATTGATTAGATCTAGTAGTTTTCTGGTGACCTCTTTAGCATTATCTATGTATAGTATCATGTCATCTGCAAACAGTGACAGTTTTACTTATTCTTTTCCAATTTGGATTCCTTTTATTTCTTTTTCTTCTCTGATTGCAACGGCTAGGACTTCCAAAACTATGTTGAATAATAGTGGTGAGAGTGGACATCCTTGTCTTGTTCCTGATCTTAGAGGAAATGCTTTCAGTTTTTCACCATTGAGAATGTTTGCTGTGGGTTTTCTCATATATGGCCTTTATTATGTTGAGGTAGGTTCCCTCTATGCCCACTTTCTCAGAGTTTTTGTCATAAATGGGTGTTGAATTCTGTCAAAAGCTTTTTCTGCATCTATTGAGATGATCATATGGTTTTTATTCTTCAGTTTGTTAATATGGTGTATCACGTTGATTGATTTGCATATATTGAAGAATCCTGGCATTCCTGGGATAAATCCCACTTGATCATGGTGTATGATCCTTTTAATGTGTTATTGGATTCCGTTTGCTAGTATTTTGTTGAGGATATTTGCATCTATATTCATCAGTGATATTGGTCTGTAATTTTCTTTTTTTGTAGTATCTTTGTCTGGTTTTGGTATCAGGGTGATGGTGGCCTCATAGAATGAGTTTGGGAGTCTTCCTTCCCCTGCATTTTTTGGGAAGAGTTTGAGAAGGATGGGTGTTAGCTCTTCTCTAATGTTTGATAGAATTCACCTGTGAAGCCACCTGGTCCTGGACTTTTGTTTGTTGGAAGATTTTTAATCACAGTTTCAATTTCATTACTTGTGATTGGTCTGTTCATATTATCTATTTCTTCCTGGTTCAGTCTTGGAAGGTTGTACTTTTCTAAGAATTTGTCCATTTCTTCCAGGTTGTCCATTTTATTGTCATAGAGTCGCTTGTTGTAGTCTCTTAGGATGCTTTGTATTTCTGTGGTGTGTGTTGTAACTTCTCCTTTTTCATTTCTAATTTTATTGATTTGCGTCCTCTCCCTCTTTTTCTTGATGAGTCTGGCTAATGGTTTATCAATTTTGTTTATCTTCTCAAAGAACCAGCTTTTAGTTTTATTGACTTTTGCTATTGTTTGCTTTGTTTCTATTTCATTTATTTCTGCTCTGATCTTTATGATTTCTTTCCTTCTTCTAACTTTGGGTTTTGTTTGTTCTTCTTTCTCTAGTTCCTTTAGGTGTAAGGTGAAATTGTTTATTTGCGATTTTTCTTGTTTCTTGGGGTAGGGTCATATTGCTATAAACTTCACTCCTAGAACTGCTTTTGCTGCATTCCATAGGTTTGGGATCGTCATGTTTTCACTGTCATTTTTCTCTAGGTATTTTTAGATTTCCTCTCTGATTTCTTCAGTGATCTCTTGGTTATTTAGTAACGTATTTTTTAGCCTCCATGTGTTTGTGTTTTTTACGTTTTTTTCCCCATAATTGATTTCTAATCTCAAGCGTTGTGGTCAGAAAATATGCTTGGTATGATTTCAGTTTTCTTAAATTCACCGAGGCTTGATTTGTGACCCAAGACGTGATCTATCCTGGAGAATGTTCCTTGCGCACTTGAGAAGAAAGTGTAATCGGATGTTTTTGTATGGAATGTCCTATAAATATCAATTAAATCTATCTGGTCTATTGTGTCATTTAAAGCTTCTGTTTCCTTATTTATTTTCATTTTGGATGATCTGTCCATTGGTGTAAGTGAGGTGTTAAAGTCCCCCACTGTTATTGTGTTACTGTTGATTTCCTCATTTATAGCTGTTAGCAGTTTCTTTATGTATTGAGGTGCTTCTATGTTGGATGCATATATATTTATAATTGTTATGACTTCTTCTTGTATTGATCCCTTGATCATTATGTAGTGTTCTTCCTTGTCTCTTATAAAATTTTTTATTTTAAAGTCTATTTTACGTGATACGAATATTGCTACTCCAGCTTTCTTCTGATTTCCATTTGCATGAAATATCTTTTTTCCATCCCCTTACTTTCAGTCTGTATGTGTCCCTAGGTCTGAAGTGGGTGTCTTGTAGACAGCATATATATGGGTCTTGTTTTTGTATCCATTCAGTAAGCCTCTGTCTTTTCTTTGGAGCATTTAATTCATTCATGTTTAAGGTAATTATTGATATGTGTGTTCCTATTACCATTTTCCTAATTGACCTGGGTTTGTTTTTGTTGATCCTTTTCTTCTCTTGTGTTTCCCACTTAGAGAATTCCTTTAGCATTTGTTGTAGAGCTAGTTTGGTGATGCTGAATTCTCTTAGCTTTTGCTTGTCTGTAAAGCTTTTGATTTCTCCATCGAATCTGAATGAGATCCTTGCCGGGTAGAGTATTCTTGGTTGTAGCTTCTTCCCTTTCATCACTTTAAATATGTCATGCCACTCCCTTCTGGCTTGTAGAGTTTCTGCTGAGAAATCAGCTGTTAACCTTATGAGAGTTCCCTTGTATGTTATCTGTCGTTTTTCCCTTGCTGCTTTCAATAATTTTTGTCTTTAATTTTTGCCAATTTGATTACTATGTGTCTCAGCATGTTTCTCCTTGGGTTTATCCTGTATGGGACTCTCTGTGCTTCCTGGACTTGGGTGGCTATTTCCTTTCCCATGTTAGGGAAATTTTCGACTATAACCTCTTCAAATATTTTCTTGGGTCCTTTCTCTCTCTCTTCTCCTTCTGGGACCCCTATAATACGCATGTTTTTGAGTTTAATGTTGTCCAAGAGGTCTCTTAGGCTGTCTTCATTTCTTGTCATTCTTTTTTCTTTATTCTGTTCCACAGCAGTGAATTCCACCATTCTGTCTTCCAGGTTCTTCTGCCTCAGTTGTTCTGCCATTGATTCCTTCTAGTGTATTTTTCATTTCAGTTATTGTATTGTGCATCTCTATTTCTTTGTTCTTTAATTCTTCTAGGTCTTTGTTAAACATTTCTAGCACCTTCTTGATCTTTGCCTCCATTCTTTTTCTGAAGTCCTGGATCATCTTCACTATCATTACTCTGAATTGATTTTCAGGAAGGTTGCCTATCTCCACTTCATTTAGTTGTTTTTCTGGGGTTTTATTTTGTTCCTTCATCTGCTGCATAGCCCTCTGCCTTTTAATCTTGTCTATCTTTCTGTGAATGTGGTTTTTGTTCCACAAACTGCAGGGTGTAGTTATTCTTTCTTCTGCTTTCTGCCCTCTGGTGGATGAGGCTATCTAAGAGACTTGTGCAAGTTTCCTGATGGGAGGGACTGGTGGTGGGTAGAGCTGGGTGTTGCTCAGTTAGGCAGAGCTCACTAAAACTTTAATCCGCTTGTCTGCTGATGGGTGGGGCTGGGTTCTCTCCCTGTTAGTTGTTTGGCCTGAGGTGACCCAACACTGGAGTCTACCAGGGCTCTTTTTTGGCGTTAGTGGCAGATTCTGGGAGGGCTCACTCCAAGGCGTTCTTCCCAGAACTTCTGCTTCCAGTGTCCTTGTCCTCACGGTGAGACGCATCCACCCCCTGCTCTGCAGGAGACCCTCCAACACCAGCAGGTACGTCTGGTTCAGCCTCCCCTGGGGTCACTGCTTCTTCCCCTTGGTCCTGATGCACACACTACTTTGTGTGTGCCCTCTAAGAGTGGAGACTCTATTTCCCTCAGTCCTGTGGAAGTCCTGCAGTCACATCCCGCTAGCCTTCAAAGTCTGATTCTCTAGGAATTCCTCCTCCTGTTGCCGGACTCCCAGGTTGCGAAGCCTGATGTAGGGCTCAGAACCTTCACTCCAGTGTGTGGACTTCTGTGGTATAAGTGTTCTCCAGTTTGTGAGTCACCCACCCAGCAATTATGGGATTTGATTTTATTGTGATTTCACCCCTCCTACCATCTCTTTGTGGCTTCTCCTTTGTCTTTGGATGTGGGGTATCTTTTTTGGTGAGTTCCAGGGTCTTCATGTCGATGATTGTTCAACAGTTAATTGTGATTCCAGTGCTCTCACAAGAGGGAGTGAGAGCACGTCCTTCTACTCCGCCATCTTGAACCAATTCAGTTCTTTAGGTCAGAAATCCAGCACGGCCTGTCTAGGTTCTTTCCTCAGAGTATCACAAGGCTAAAATCAAGGTATAAGCCAAACTGAGTTCTTGCGTGTGAGATCTGGGGAAAAGCCAATTCATTCTTGGAGCAGACAAAATTCACCTTCTTGCTGTGGTAGGCCGGTAGTCCTATTTCCTTTCTTGCTATCAGCCAGAACCACTCTTAGCTCCTAGAGGCTGCCCACATTCCTTGCCATCCCATCTTTTCTTAATATGTCCAAATTTCTAAATACTTTAGTTATATCCCTATTTTTTGAATCATCAATCTTAAATATTTTCTATTGATGAGATAAAGATCTAACTCACAAAAACCAGTTTGGCTGGCTGCTCCTCTGCAACCATTTCTGTTTGTATTTTAGGGCATGACTTTCTTGTTTTTATTTCACCTTTCAGTGATTTTTTTTTTATCCATTTAGCTTTTTCCAGAAATGTGTTGGAATCTCCTGTACTCAAAGTTCTCCTCGCATTCATTTTATTAGTTTATACATTTATTATGTGTTTACTATTATTTGAGTGGAGTTTTGGAGGAAAGGAGGTAACCAACATGAGCTTAGTTTGTCATATTGTAAGATTAGACAGCTTGAGTTTAAAAATCATATGTATTAAGAAATCAAGAGGGAGCTAGAAGAAGGCTAAATGATACATACTTTCATGTAAATAGGGAAGACAGAGAAATTTATGCAAAATTACTTTGAGTTACCTAATATTTCTGATACTTGATTTCCCATATGGAAAATAAAGTGGATGAATAAGATGATTTCTAAGTTCCTTCCAACTTGAACATTTTAACCTTATATTGATTTTATCTTATGCTGGCTTAATCTGTTTCAATAAAACATAATCTACACATACTGCCTTTCTGTTTATATCCCCACTATGTTCATGATTGCACATGAGCAATGAAATTTGATAGATATCATAGAACATTCTACCACCCTTCATTAATAATCACCTTCTTTCAAGGTTAGCAATTAGAAGGAAAGAACTTATAAACCTTTTATCTTAATTCTTATTGAAATTTAAGCTCAGTAATGCCCATTTTAGTTAATGTAGTTGGGTAATACTTAGTTGTGTATTTGGGAAACATATGCATAATTTGACCAAATAAATCTGGCAGACTATTATGGTCTTCAGGAACGCTTACTTGTTCTCCAGTGCTGAGTTTGTTAGCCCTTGAAAGGCAAACATCCAGGATTCATCATGATTTTTCCTGTTCCTCCATATTCAACATCTAATCAATTCATTAGCAAGTATGCTTTACTTCTAATACATATTTATCTAGTCTTTTCTTAACAACTACACCAATACCACCCTCTCTTGGGTCACCCCTATAACTCTAACCTCCTGTCCCATTCTCCTAACTGGTTCCCTTGCTTCCATTCTTTCCCCTACATTCCACTATTTTGAAAGGGTTTCCCAACACACATAGAATCAAATCAAAACTCCTACCATGACCTATAAACCTTTCTTAATCTGACGTGACTTCCTCCCATCTCATCTTCTTTTAATCTCTTTCCCACTCCTTTACTCCATTTCCACAATACTGGCTCTGGTGCTTCTCTAACTGTCAAACCCTTTCCATCTTTTGGCCATTGCACTTGTGGTATCCTCTGCTTAGAATGGTCTCCCAGATCTTTCTATGGCTGATCTACTTCCCATTTACTTCTTTGCTCCAATGCATCACCTCAGAGAGGACTTCAAAAAGAGCCATGCTTGTTGTTCAGACCCAGGCACTCTATTCCCTTTGCCCTAACTTATTTTCTTCATAGCTTATCATTTTGTGCTATCACATGAATTATTTATGAATATATATTTATTTATATTTTACTTCTCTTTATCTCCATCCCTCTGTCTCTCCATCTCTCTCTCTCTCTTTTTCTTTCTCTTCCTCTTCTTTCTTTCCATAGAAGGGTAGAGGAGAGGTTTTGCCTGCCTCCTTTGCTGATGTACAGCTTTTTCTAGCAGCTTTTTCAGGTTAGTGCCTGAAAAATAATAGGGACTTACAATATTTTTATTTTGAGAGGGGGCAGAGTCAAGATGGTAGACTAGGAAGACTCTGAGCTCACATCCTCCTATGAACGTTTCAAAACTACAACTAAATACCAAGCAACTCTCACTGAGAATAACCTGAACTAGCAGAATCACTCTTTTGTAAAAAAGACTGTAAAGAAAGAATCAAATGGAGTCTAGTAGGAGGTGAGAAGATATTTAGTAATGTACAATATATAGCAAATATATAGTAAAGGCAGTGGATCAATCACTTAAATAAGCTAGTATGGAGGATAAAAGACAAAAATTATAAAGTCAACTATAACTACAATAAACAGTTCAGGGACAGGCATGACGATGTAAAATATGGCATCAAACACACAAAACGTGGGGGACAGGTGAGTAAAAAATGTAGATCTTTTAGAATGTGTTTGAACTTACATGACTATCAGTTTAAAACACATAGGTACAATTATAGGTAAGCATATATGAACTTCATGGTACTACAAATCCAAAACCTACAAGAGATACACAAAAATCAAAAAGAAAGGAACCCAAACATAACACTAAAGAAAATCATCAAACCATAATGAGAGACTAAATGAGGCTAAAAGAAGAAGGAAAAAAAAGAACAGAGAAGAACTACAAAAACACCTACAAAACAAGTAACAAAACGGCAGTAAGTACCTAACTATCAATAATCACTTTAAATGTCAATGGACTAAATGCCCCAATCAAAAGACATAGTGTGGCTGACTGGATAAGAAAACAAGACTGGTCTATATCCTGCTCACAAGAGACTCACTTAGGAGCTAAAGACAAAGACTGAAAGAGAGAGGATGGAAAAAGATATTCCATGGAAGTGAAAACTAAAAGAAAGTGGCTGTAACAATACTCATATCAAAAAAGTAGAATTTAAACCAAAGTCTATAATAAAAGACAAAGAAGGGCATTATTTAATAATAAAGGGGGTCACTCCATGTAGAGGATATAACATTCATAAACACATATGCACCTGATATAAGAGCACTTAAATATAAAGTAAATATTAGCAGACATAAAGTGAGAAATTGACAGTAATACAATAGTAATAGGTGACTTTAAAACCCACTTCCATCAATAGATAGATCATTCGGACAGAAAATCAATAAGGAAAATGTGAAGTTAATGATATGTTAAACCATATGAACTTAAAATATTTCTACAGGACATTCCATCCAGAATCAGCAGAATGTACATTCTTTTCAAGTGCATATTGAACGTTCCCCCGGATAGATCTCATGCTAGGCCACAAAACAAGTTTCAGTAAATTTAAGAAGACTGAAATTATATCAGGCATCTTTTTTTGACCACAACAGTATGAAACTAGAAATCAATTACAGGAAGAAAATTGGGGAAAACACAAACATGTGAAGACTAAATATTTGCTATTAAAATATGAATGGGTCAATGAAGAAATCAAAGAGCAAATGAGAAAATACCTTGAGACAAATGAAAACAAAAACACAAACTTCCAAAATCTATGGGATGCAGAAAAAGCAGTTCTAAGAGAGATACCAGCTTACCTCAAAAAATAAGAAAAATCTCAACCTACTTTTCCTTGTAAAGGAATTAGAAAAATAAGAACAAACAAACCCCAAAGTCAGAAAAAGCAAGATCAGAGCAGAAATAAATAAAAGAGACCAAAAAAAAAAGGAAAAAAATTAATGAAGCTAAGAGCTGGTTTTCTGAAAAGATAAACAAAATTGATAAACCTCTAGCAAAACTAATTAAAAAAAAGAGAAGTTACAAACAATATCACAGAAATATAAGCAATCATAAGACTATACCACTAACAGTTATATGCCGACAAATTAGACAACCTGAAAGAAATGGATAAATTCCTAGAAACATACGGTCTTCCAAGACTGAGTGAAGAAGAAATAGATCATCTGAAGACTAATTACTAGTATTGAAATGGAATCAGTAATCAAAAATCTCCCAACTTTTTGTTGGGAGTCCAGGGCTAGATGGTCTCACAGGGGAATTCTACCAAACATATAAAGAAGAACTAATAATTATCCTTCTAAAACTATTCCAAAAAATTGAGGAGTAGGGAACACTTAAAAACTCACTTTACCAGGTCAGCATTAAATGATACCAAAACCTGACAAAGACATTACAAAAAAAGAAAGTTACAGGCTAATATCACTGATGAACATAGATACAAAAATCTTCAACAAAATATTAGCAAACCAAGTTCAACAAACATAAAAAGGATCTCACATTGTGAGATCAGGAACAAGACAATGATGCCCACTATCATAATTTCTATTTAACATAGAATTGGAAGTCCTAGCCACAGCAATATGACAAGATAGAGAAATAAAAGGCATCCAGATTGGAAAGGAAGAAATATCATTGCCACTATTTGCAGATGACATGATACTGCATAGAAAACCCTGAAGACTCCCCCTGAAAAAACTATTAGAATAAACAAATTCAGTAAAGTTGCAGAATACAAAATTAATATACAGAAATCTGTTGCATTTCTACACACTAAAAACAAACTATCATAAAGATAAAGAAAACAATCCTATTTACAACCACATAAAAAAAATAAAATGTCTAAGAATAAATTTAGGAGATGAAAAGAGATGAAAGACCTATACTCTGAAAACTATAAGGCATTGATAAAGAAAACTGAAGATTGTTGAAGGAAATTGAACAAATAAATGGAAAGATATCCCATGTTCATGGATTGGAAGAATTAATATTGATAAAATCCATACTACCCAAAACAGATTTAACGCAATCCCTATCAAAATACCCATGACATTTTTCACAGAACTAGAACAAATAATCCTAAAATTTGTATGGAACCACAAAAGACCTTGAATAGCCAAAGCAATCCTGAGAAAAATGAACAAAGCTAGAGGTATCACACTCCCTGACGTCAGACTATACTACAAAGTCATAGTAATCAAAACAGCATGGTACTGGCACAAAAACAGACATGTAGATCAATGAACAGAATAGAGAGCCCAAAAATAAACCCATGCACTTATGGTCACTTAATCTACAACAAACAAGGCAAGAATTTACAATGGAGAAAAGACAGTCTCTTCAATAAGTGGTGATGGGAAAACTGGACAGCTAAACGTGAAAAAACAAAGTTAGAACATTTTCTCATACCATATAAAAAAATCAACTTAAAATGGATAAAAGATCTAAATATAAGACCAGAAACCATAAAACTCCTAGAAGAAAACATAGGCAGTATTCTCCTTGACAAAGGTCTTAGCAATATTTCTTTGGATCAAAATAACACAAAAATAAACAAATGGGACCTAATTAAATGTAAAAGCTTTGCACAGAGAAGGGAACTATCAACCAAACAAAAAGGCAACCTACTGAATGGGAGGAGATATTTGCAAGTGATATGTCTAATAAGGGGTTAATATCCAAAATATATAAAGAGCTCATACAGTTCAATATCAAAAAAGAAAAAAAAACAACTCAATTAAAATTTGGATAGAGGACACCAATAGACTTTTTTCCAAAGATGACATACAGATGGTCAACATGAAAAGATGCTCAATATCACTAATCATCAGGGTAATGCAAATCGAAACCACAATGAGATATTACCTCATGCCTGTCAGAATAGCTATTGTCAAAAAGACAAGAAATAACAAGTGTTGGCAAGGATGTGGAGAAAAGGGAACTCTAGTACTTTGCTGATGGTAATGTAAATTGGTACAGCCACTGTCAAAATCAGTTTGGAGTTTCCTCAAAAAATTAAAAATAGAACTACCATACGATCCAGCAATTCCACTCCTGGGTTATATTTGAAGAAAATGAAAACACTAATTGAAAAAGATATATGCACTCTAGTGTTCATAGTGGAATTATTTATAATAGCCAAGATATAGAAGCTACCTAAGTGTCCATTAACAGATGAGTGGATAAAGAAGATGTGGTATATATACACAATGGAATATTACTCAGCCATAAAAAGAATGAAATTTTGCCATTTGCAACAACATGGATGGACCTGGGGGATATTATGTTCAGTGAAATAAGTCAGAAAAAGACAAATACTGAATACTTTTTAACATATATGTGGAATCTAAAACATAAAACAAAAAATGAATATAATAAAACAAAACAGACTCACAGATACAGAGAACAAACTAGTGGTTACCAGTGGGGAGGCAGGGGAGGGGTAAGATAGGTGAAGAGGATTAAGAGTTACAAACTACTAGGTATAAAATAAATAAAATATAAGCATGTAATGTACAGCCCAGGGAGTATAGCCAACATTTTATACTAATTTATATGGAGTATAAGCTATAAAAATATTGAATCTCTATGTTATACACCTGAAACTAATATTATACTGTAAGTTAACTATATTTCAATTAAAACAAAAAGGTTTTTACATTGATTCTAATTGCTTGTTTAATTGCTTCAAATCCCCACTAGTCTTTAAGCAATTACAGAGCAGGAAACATGTCTGCCTTGCCATTTTATCCCCAGTGTTGACTAGAGTGCTTGGTAAAAATAACGGTGTTAAAAAAAAAAAAAGAAAGAAAAAGAAAGAATAATATTTTCTGAATTCAATGGCAAATCTTACTTGGAAGCTATGCCCTATGACATTTTTATGAAACAATCTAAAAATTATAATAAGTTATTGGCTTCAAGACATTTCTAGGCTGATGAGCTCTTTGAATAATTTTTAAAATGACAGTAAATTTAAAAACTTTTAAATGCATTCAAATTTTATTTATGATGGTCACCTTGCTAGTGTTTGTGGTTTTCTATCTATTCCACATAGGCTCCTTGAATCTATCAGTGTCCTACATAGCAATTGGACACTATATTAGAAATGAGGACACCTCCAATTCTATTAAATAACAATATGTATTTATGCAAGTCACTGAATCCTAGGGTATTCCATTTGCTTTGTTTGTAGGCTGAAAAGAATGGTGTACATGATCTCTAAAATGCTGTTGTTCTTGTCATACCATATATTTTATGTCATATCGATAATACTGGCTTTCCATAAAAGAGTAGATGAGTCATCACTAAACATACAGTCACACTTTAGTATTACTGGAAGATGGGTTTAGTTCTGAATAACTGTTTCAAGAACATTGTTTTGGTGTGCAGGCAATAGTTAACTAGTAGAATGTCCTTTCTTGCTGACCTTTGAGTTTATTTGCCTATTGGATTGTGATGATTTATTAAGGCAGATGATTTTCTTTGAAATGAAAAAAAACCTAAAAAACTTTTAAAAACCATGTTCAGTGCTTCATAGTGTTGCTTACCAATGTTTAAAGGTAAAACAAATCTATTTGTTTTTTAGATTAACAAATCATATGTTCATTGATGGTTTCCACTCAACTGTATGGTCTTTTGTACTATATTCATATTAGTTCTTTATTCCAACTTTTTTTTTTTTTTTGCTTCTCTTTATACCACTAGTCTTCTAGTCATTTTTAGGTCTTTCTCTTGAACTACTTTATGTTCTTCAAATTTCACTTAATGTAGAAGCCAAACTGCAAAGGTGGGACAATGAATATGGTTAATAGGGGCCATAAAGGAATTCCTTTACAATTCATTAATTTTCTGTTCACTAAAGTTTTGTTGTTTTTTTTTAAACTAGGTCAAGTTGGCCTTTTTTTTTTTAATTTTAAAATTTATTTATTTATGGCTGTATTGGGTCTTCGTTTCTGTGCGAGGGCTTTCTCTAGTTGTGGCAGGCGGGGGCCATTCTTCATCGCGGTGTGTGGGCCTCTCACTATCGTGGCCTCTCTTCTTGCGGAGCACAGGCTCCAGACGCGCAGGCTCAGTAATTGTGGCTCACGGGCCCAGTTGCTCTGCGGCATGTGGGATCTTCCCAGACCAGGGCTCGAACCCGTGTCCCCTGCATTGGCAGGCAGATTCTCAACCACTGCACCACCAGGGAAGCCCCACTAACGTTTTAATGTCATTTAATTTTTTTTAGAAATAACAAAACATTGGTGATTTAAATCAATTTGATCTCTACCAGGAGCTTATTAGTAGGCAGAAATAGATGTGATTGGCTACACATGATTAGAGGCATGCACTTTGCTTTAAAACAAATAAAACAAACAAACAAACAAAACAAGAAAAAAGGGGGAAAATCAATAAAAACAA
This sequence comes from Balaenoptera acutorostrata, assembly GCF_949987535.1. Taxonomy (NCBI): domain Eukaryota; kingdom Metazoa; phylum Chordata; class Mammalia; order Artiodactyla; family Balaenopteridae; genus Balaenoptera; species Balaenoptera acutorostrata. Next base: position 94,126,302 of record NC_080070.1, on the reverse strand, counting down.
ATGCCACCTTTATTTTTATATCTTTAAAGTGTTTTGGTTTTATAGAGTCACCTATTAAGTTGAAAACATCCTCATGTCACACTGAGGAATAGGAAGTATGAGGATGTTAGGAAGAGTTGGTGTTTAGTTGTAGTTTCCAAGTTTAGAAAAGAAGACAGTATATGCTGTAGGTCAGTATCAAGGAGATCAGACTGAGACAAGAGCAAAACACTTGAAAAGACTGGAGAAATTGTAGATTAGAGTTACAGTGTTCTCTGTAGGTATAAATCAAGATATGTAAATGAAAATCCTGGCAGCAGATTAGATTAGGCTGTCAAAAATTGTATAAAGGACAGGTGGAGACGGAAGAAAATAGTAAAATTCAGGAAAGGGTAAAGAAGAGGAGTTTTTCTTAGAAACATGAAGTTGAGGAGCTGGGACTCCGTCATCAAGAGGCAGGGCCAGTGACTAATGTGAACGGAAGCCTTTATTTCTCTAAGGAAAGGAACTGAGTTCAAAGGGGTAAGAAAGCAGAAGTATTTAAGTTTATGAGTGACTGGTGAATGTTCTATCACTCCCTGGTAAGTTCACTTAGTGAATTCTTATCACCAAACCACACAGTAGGAGTTATCAGAAATAGGGCTCTGGGAAGTCACCTTCAATATTTGTAGGTATGGTTTGTAGTGGATATGGCTTTAAGAGCCACAAGCTGAAGAGTGAGAAATATGTCATATACCTATGCCTTCTTCTTATAAACTCAAATTAGGTTCTGAGAACCCAATCAACTGGGGGAATTCAGTCTCTGTTTACTTTGGAGATTCTCTTTCTTCCTGTCAAGGTCATGGATAAATTCTAGAAGGTTAATCTGCATGAAACCCTCAGAGGCTCTTCATGTACTTTGTTCTCACTGATTATTACTAAAATGTCCAATGACCAAGTCTTCATGGTACCCTGGGTTTCTGGGACTCTGTTGTTTCTGTGTTATGTTTTGGGTACAAAAAACCTTTATGGAAAGTGGGAGTCCTGGAGATGCTAGGAGATGCTTCCCCAGGCTCAGCTTACAGCCATTGAAAGCCTACCACTCTCCCTGGGGTATGGTAATGAAAATGGAGAAAAGTCCTCTTATTTTTGCCTTTTAGAGTCCTGCCCATCCACCCTCTACCAAAATCACTTCTTCTCCATGATATCAAGCATTATCTCTTCAAATGTGTTTGAACACTTAAAAAGCTGTTACATGGAGTTAACGTCAAGTGAGTTCTATTTTCTGCTCTACAAAAATCTTTATGGTAAGAACATTCAAATTGCACAGCAATATGCTTAGAAGTAAGGGAAGGAAAAAAATGGAGGTCAGTCACATATACGTAACTCAATAATTTATCTAGTCACTTTGTACCACTAGTAAACCTTTGTGTCCTCTCAAAGAACACTTGTTTCCCATTCCTGTGTGACCACATACCATTATCACGGTCACCGTCTCTACCACCACCAGAAAGCTGAAACATGTACATGTCATCCTGTATGGAGATGTTACCCCATAGTGTGACATGTACACAAAACAGTGCCTGTCGACATCTCAAGAACTAGGAAGGTGAGCTTGGGTGCCAGGATAATGTTTGACGATCCCTTTCAGGAGCTCACTTTTCTTAATCTTCCTTCTCCCACCACCAGCTCCATCCTACCCAGGGTTTCAGTCTTAGAAGGGTTCTAGGACCCCACTTATTCTCACTCGTGTTTGTCCTAAACATAAGCACATCTGACCTAAAGGCAGTTATATGAAGTTTATATTGATTACTGGCATTTATAGCATTGAATCTTATCTCCACCAATATAGTGTCATCTTCCTAATCATCACTTTTCTTCCACCATACCTGTAGCAAGATCTCCTGTTGATGTTTTCCTAGATTAAGTTAGTTTGGCCTCTTTATCTCACACATTTGAGGATCAGATTTTCAAGGGTGAGAGAAGAATGAGAATTTATGGAGCATAATTGCTTAGGAGTAGAGTGGTCTCACTCTAGCTTACCGGAAAATGTCAGTTGCTCAAAACAGTATTATGACTTTATTCCATCAATAACAACTGAGTGTTGTTTTCTTGGGTGGGTGTGGTTCACCCTGAAATGTTCTTCTTTCCCACAAAGAGTTGCGTATGCTTGCAAAAACTCCTTGCAGTTGCTCTTGGGGTTGTTTCCTCTTTGAGAAGGGCAGGAAAAGAGAATATCTTGTTTCCTGACCTAGTGGGAAGGCTGATCATGCAAGGACCCAGCTTCTCAGGTCTGAAGGGAGAGTGCAGAGAGTTTTAAGAGTGTCTTTCACACCACTGTGCTTGGTGCCAGAGGGCAAATATCAGAAAATCAGCCAAGGTGATTTACAAGGCCAAGGTATTTGTGTGTGTCTGACTCTAAAGAATAAGGCTAGTGCTCTTAAGAAAAGAATTTGGAGTTGAGGAACCAAGTCAAACAAGGTTAGAATATGGACAGAATAGTGTGGTTGGTTGGATCAGAACAATTCTAGAGATGTTGGTTAATGGTCAAGTCTAGATACTTACATATTTCCCAATTGCCACAGTAATGCTGATGAAGGCACCAATCCCCATTTTTAAAATTTTTATCATAAAAAAGAAAGAAAAGCCCAAGAATAAGAATACTCTAGATACACTCAGTACTGATGACATAATTCGGAGTTCAAATAGAGAGTATAAACCATTTGGAGGGCTTCCCTGGTGGTGCAGTGGTTAAGAATCTGCCTGCCAAGGAAGGGAACACGGGTTCAAGCCCTGGTCCGGGAAGATCCCACATGACGCAGAGCAACTAAGCCCCTGCACCACAGGAACTGATCCTGCACTCTAGAGCCCGCGAGCCACAACTACTGAGCCCTCGTGCCATGACAACTGAAGCCTATGCGCCTAGAGCCCGTGCTCCGCAACAAGAGAAGCCACTGCAATGAGAAGCCCGAGCACTGCAACGAAGAGTAGCTCCCACTCACCGCAACTAGAGAAAGACCGCGCGCAGCAATGAAGACCCAACACAGCCAAAAATAAATAAGTAAAATAAATAAAAATTAAAAAAAATAAAAACATTTGGATGCCAATGAAGCTATAAGTTCCTAGATGGGACATGTCAAAGAGGAAGGGAGATCAGACTGGTAAATAGCAGTCTTTAGGCTTGCCGTCCCATGTGTGCGTCTAACACTGACCCCCACCACAAGAGGCCACAAGAAACACTCATTTAGGCTTTGAATGGCATTCAGTGGATAATATCAAGTTTTCTAGATGAAGTGGCCTATGTAAGCACCTTCGTGTCTGGTGCAAATAGATAATCAGTATTCTTATATTAGGTACAATAATGTATCAGGGGATATCGATAGCGGCTGCCCAAGGCCCAATTAGGAGAAAACAAGTTTGGGGACTTTAGTTCATTCAAAGCAATTTTTGTGATTAAAAAAATCTAATCCCTAAAAGGATTTATGAAGACAAAATTATGGACTCAATTATTCAAGAACCAGGGCGCCACAGTGTATACTATGCCTGTCTTCCTTACCAGACTTTGAACTTCTTAAGGGCCTGGAATATATATATTGCATCTTCCATGCCTGGAATGTAGAATGTACTAAATAAGTGTTTCTAGAATAAATGTACGATTTCTTTTTCACTTCGCTTATTGCAGTAATGTTCTCCATTTTTCTCCGTTTTCCCCTATTTCCCAAGCACCTTTTGCCCCTTGGCCTTGATATTGAATCTGTTTCATCATATTTTAAATAGACCCAGTCAGAGGTTCCCATGATAATCTCTGCCATAAGCATGTTGGCCAAGGTGCCAGGGCGTCAGGAGGCGTGCCAGCACCTTGTGTAAGTGCCTGGATCATGTAATCAGATACTGTGACATGGGACAAAGTGAGCAGGGTGAGCCAAAGAAGTAAGACAGAGTGAAAGGGGAAAAGAGAAAACCAGAGAACTGCTACCACAATGCACTAGAAGCAGGAGAGGCTGTCGGCTCCTTCTGCAGCCATGCTGTCAGAGAGCTTACTGATAGAGAAAGGTGGAAATAAAATCCAGAATCTAACTGTGAGAAGAGTTATTAGACCACTTGATCGATGATCAAAGCCAAGAAATAGACATTTCCTTTTGTGGCCCAGAGCTTGTGATCTCCCTAGTATAGCTGGGACACGCAAAGCTATGGTAGAGGCCTGGATCACTCACTAATACTGTTTGTACTTCATTTTTCTCTGAAATTTGTTACAGATTTTGTTCCAAGGGATTATAGGAGAAATAAGAAAAGTTTTAGAATGTATTTTAATGCAATCTCTGAAATGTCATTTGTTTTCAAAATCTGAAAGGAAACGGACTTCACTTCATAGCGCATTTTCCCCACTTTAGGCACTATCGTTTTCTGCTTACCCTCAAAAGATTGTTTTCTAATGCTCTTGCATAGTTGGCAAAAAATGGATAACCAATACACTGTAATTTTATATACAGTAAAGATTAGAAAATGATTGTGGTAAGGGATGCCTGGTGAAGACACTAACATCTCTATGTGTTCCTGTAAAAGAGCCTTAAGATGATTTTTTTTTTCAAATCATCTTGTTCAAACTTTGCTCTCAGAAACCTTAATGTCACCACTTAACTGTACCCGAGATTTTCTAAATAGTTTTAACATTACAGAAAGAAACGTTCTGGGAGCAGGTGTGTAAGAGATGTCTGGATGTCAGATAATTTAGGATCTGAGCTCATTCTGTTTATTTACAGCTTGATTTCTCTAGGGAGGAAATGTATTCCGTTTTTATTTGCAAGATCTCCCAGGTGGAAGACAATTGTTCTTAAGTCATTCTCCCAGCTCTTTCAATCAAAGTTCTTGGACTTAAGACTGATTTTTTTTTTTTCCCCAATGCTGTATATATCTTGGAGGAGGTAGATGATTTTGGAGAAGAAGGTACAAGATAGAAAAAAGGGTACACAGGCTATGAAGTGATTTGACATGCTATTTCTTGTAAAAGTCCTTAAGGAATCTTCACTTGCATGATCAACTTTCGCAAACTGAATGAATACTAATTTTACACTGAATTAATACTCATCAGGTAGTTATAAAAAAACCGTAGACTATTGTTTATGAGGCACTGTTGTTTCTATTTCTTATTCTACTACAAGTAAATAAACATTTATATTTTTATTTCTTAGACTCTTACATAAACTAAGAATATAAGTGTAATTCTGGCAGGTAGCATAAAGTGACATTTCCTTGGAAAAATATTTAAACCATAGCATTCATACTGTCTTTTCATATTTTTTATTTTTTAATGTAATTAGGGAAATACTTAAAAATGAAAAACATGTATATCTATTATTTGTTCCACTAACTAAAGGTGACCACTCTAAAGGTTTTGTATATTTTCTTCCAATGAAAAGCCTATTTCTTATTGCTTAAGAGTAGCACTTAATGAAGATCAATTACTGTAAAGTATCAAAAAATTAAGAAATCCAGTGTTACTAATTAGGATTTGAAAGAAATGATAGAAATACAATAGTCTTACTTAACTAAATTTATCATGACAACTTAGTTCTCATTCATTTAGGCTTTGCGTCCATTGGATTCATTTTTTTTTTCTGATTGGAATATTTTCTGATGTTCTAAATATCTGTTAGTATGGTTCATTTTGACCACTATTCCTAGATATTATCATAGCAAATATCTATAGAGCATAGTAAAACAAACAAAACAAAACAAGACAAAAAAACAAAAAACACCCTTGATTCTGATTTCAGGCCCCTCACACCCCTCAATTTCAAATTTATATAGTGATAAGTCCAAGGCCAAATTTAGAATCCATGTAACCCACAATCTAACCTTCAAGGGCCCAGGATTCATAGCTCTTGCTCATAGCTGAGGAAAAGTGGTCCTTGGTTTTAAAAGAAGGTGGGTTGGGGCAGCTGAGTATTGGGAAATCACCCAAGTGACAGTGTTTGGAAAACATAGATTCATGGGTGATCCATTAAAAATTCATTTCCTGTTCCAGAACTGTAGTCGTAAAGGTAAAGACAATAAGAACTGACTACCAGGATAAGGAAGGATGTTATTATCAAACTAGATTTTGACACCTAATGAGTAGCTCTTCTAATAGCAATGGTAATGAGCAATGTCTGGCTAATATATAGGATAGTTTCCTCATCTCATAGATTACCTGCACTATAGTGTTCTTTTCAAAGGAGACTTCATGAGGCTTAAATGAGATGGTTAATGAGTTAGTTCTGTGACTGCTAAGTAACTTAAAGGTGGGGTGTAGCAGCAGGGGTAGGAGTGGTAAAAGAGTAGTTATAAACTGCACATTGAAGGAACATCAGTCCTAAGTTATACCTTGAGACATAAACTCAGCGTAGTGTAGAGACCAGGAGTTTGTGATGGAGTTGTCCACTCATAGCTGTGGAACCTTGAGGAAGGCATTTAAGTTTCCTCCTCTGCCATATGTGTGACTTGAGTTTGCACTATTAATATGCATTCACCATGAATAAATTGCTTTACATATATGTGTCAGCCAGTCTGGATTTTATGGTCACAAGTCATCAGAAGACTTTTTCTTAAAATTCAGCCTTACTCTGCAAAGTGCAATCATAAGAAGTCACTAAGAATGGCTTGACATTGGAGAGAATTCTGAGATCCAAGGGGAGAGATCGTTTAGCTTGATCTTAAAGCTAAACTTTAAAATTGCTTGATTGTGCAATAGGAAATCCTTGTACATGAGGGAGACCCACTGTACAGGATTCTGATAGAACAGAGGATCAGGATTCAAAGTATTGATTGATAATTGATTATTCCCTTAAAGTATTGATGAATCCATGTATTCAAAAATATTATTGAGCATCCACTATGTTCTAGACACAGTGACGGCTATTAAGCCACAATCACTTCTTCCAGAGGCTTCTAATTTAGTGGGTAATGATAATTAATAACACAAAACAGCATTCATTAATTTTCAAATGAGTGTCACTGACAGTAAATTCTCCAGGAGTTCATCAGAAGAAACAATCTCTTTGAATAGAGGGGCTCATAAAGTTTCTCTGCTTCCTGACAGTATTTTGTCCAGCCTCATGGGAAGCGAAATGTTCAGCCAAATGTAATTCTTCCTCAAGGAAAACCAGCTGGTGTTTATATAGAATTCCTTTTGGCTTTATTATTGCCATAAGCAACTTATTCTTTATTTGTGTTTTATAACATGGCTGGGAGCAGCAACAAACAAATGAAGACATTAGTAATATTCCCTGAACATATTTTATTTGTGTCTTTTAAAAACATATTTTTTAAGCCATGATGCAAAATTACGAGAAGTTTCTATTACCTGACTAAATGTGAAAAATTTTCTTGAAAAGGAAACTCTTACATCTCATAAGAAATACAGAAAAAACATCAAGCCTACTGATAAACTAAATAATGTGAAGGTTTATCTAGGACCTAGGTTCTTGGTGAAAGAAAAAAGAAGTTGCTTTGATAATACATCTTGATCATTCTCTTATATTGCAGTTGTATAAATACATTAAAAAAAAATTTTAAGCCACCAGAACAGATAACTTAACTGTCCTTCCTGAGGGAAACCACGATAGAAAAGCATATGTGTCATGCTGTTTGTAAGGTAGTTATTCAAAGAACTGCAAAAGAAAGTTTGTGAATTCATAGAATGATGAATGGAAAGTTACATGATGGCAATAATCTTCATTGACTCCATGAAATCATTCAAAGGCATACACTGAGATACCTCACATAATGTAGGGATATAATATCTTTTCTAATTTTTATGTACCATATCTAAATGCTTCTTCTTATAGTTTCTAGAGGATATCTAAGTGTTGATCAGTGATTCAAGGCAAGTGACACAAGTGTTGAGACTCTCCTCAGGATATTTGCAAGCTCCTTACACATTAGACTGCTGTGCAAGTTACTGATTTTCTCTAGTTTCTTCCTGTGAAGTTGGGAATGAAATCCTCAGCATGGGAAAAGGAGGAAGGGGATCTAGAAATCTGATTTAGTTGTATGGTCTGGAAAGATTTTCAAAGATGGGGAAGGGAGGCTGGGTTTAAGTAGGAGAAAAGGAAGATGGAGAGTCACTGGTCACATACACCTTTTGTTCTTAGCGCTTCTATAATGCTCATTGGAGTGTGGGAAGGTTTGCTAATGTCATTGGGTGAGCTCAGCTACTTCACTCATAGAGCCAGTGCTGACATGGCTCAAAAATGTAAAGTGGGTGACTTTTGTCCTCAGAGTATGACCAGCCTTCCCTTTAGTGGCTCTTGTCACCTTGGTAGCACATTAATCTCTCAATTGCCTATTCTGGTACCCAGGAACACGTTTTCTTACATGGCTCATTGAACTAATTTGTGCAGTAAATTTTCATGGAAAGCTTTCAGGGTGACAGGTTCTGTGCTAAACAAGGGTAAACTCACTAACGCTGGCAAAAAAAACTGAACCAAACCTCCAAGGGAATTTGTATTACAATGTGACAAACCCCTAGGTGACATTAAGGCAGTGGAATAGAATTCTCATTTGAGGTATCATCAAGAAAAGTAGAGTTGCCATTTTTAGGTTCAGTGATTTATATCATCTCTCTGATCCTACAGATTTCTTAACACTATAGCATACTATTGTGAAATAGATCTACAGTGTCTTCTGGCTTCTGGATTGGCATGCATACAAAACCAACATTACAGTTCATAACTGTTTTTTCCTGGTGACTCCAGACCTTGGTCTTTGTGACTTTAATCTAATCTCTGACTTAGCTTCCAACTCCCAGTATTTACATAACCACTTATTTTGTATGAGTCCTCCATGTTTCCCTTTGTTTTCGTCAAGGCCTTTAGGACTGAAGATCCAAAATTATTTGCTGTCCAAATGGTGAAATGTTGATAAACATTGAAGCTGGGGGATGGTCATACAAGGTCATTATACCCTTATTTCCACTTTTGAAAAGTTCAAGAGAAAGTTAAAAGACAAAGAAAACCATAATAGAAGTGATTTTCAGATACTGTGTATGGGAACCAGATGAGTATGAAACTGATGTTTAACTTTACAGGAAGAGAGAAGTTTAGAGAAAGACTCACAGGCCTAACTGTGCTACCTCTGTCTATCAGAAACTGCAAGGATTTTCTGCTTTAAGAAGTTTGTGTGCAATCAAGGCTTTATGTGAAAGACTATCAGTCTCTAATCGTTTCTAAGTTTCCTTGATGGAGTGATGTCATATACATCTTGGTCAACAGGGCTTGGAATCTTAACTGCTAAATTCACCAACTTCTATGTTGTGGTCATTGTTGTTAACTTACATTTAAAATTATACAGGTCTGCATTTCTTTTTTAACATATCACTAACGTTAGGGACCAGATGTTTCCTCTAGATCAGGGTAGGGCTTCTTAGTTGCTTCCCTTGTTTTTCTTATAATATACATCTTCCACGAGGTTGTTTTAGAGACATTACAGTGTACAGTCCTTGAGCTGGAAGCTTGGAATAGTGTCTCAGGGACAAGGAAGGAAGCTCTAAGAGAAAAATGTGGTGGAAAAGGAAGGGAAAAAAAAGGAAACAAGCACAGTGTATGGATATACCAGATGAAGCTAAGAAAAAAACATTCTCACAACTTGTTTAACTGTAATCTTAATGTAGAAGGAAAAAAAAAAACCTTATGGGGAAACATTCCAATCTGCTTTCTTAGGTTACTTTAATATTCAGATAAAACTTTTAATAATTTTCTTTTAGAATATGACTATTTCCATGGCTTAATATTCTCATTGTATCATTAAATTTTATATTATATATCATTTAGTGGGAAAAACAAAATACTGACAATGTCATTCACTATGCTTCTTTTGATGTAACTTTTGTTCCATGTGATCAAATAGAATATATGCACCATCAAAAGGCATTCAGGATTATACTGGCTACTACAAAACCAAGTTCCTCAGGTCCTGTAAGTTATTATCTTTCTCCACATTTTACAATTGATAAAATTAACATTTAGAGAGGGTAAGTAGCCTATGCTCACACATCTCAAAGTTGGAGAATCATACTACCATTATAAGCACTCCCAGATCTCCTGATTCAGAACTGTTTAATTTTCAAGGGATCCCATTAATGAAAAGCACTTTTGTTTCCTTTGACAATAAAAGAAACATAGCATTGAAAAATATATATTCCAGGTTTTTTTTTCCCTGCTTTTCAGAAGTCTTCTACAGAAGATGTAAATGAATCGCAACCAGGTTGTCATTTGATTTTCAAATGTGTTGAATGGTTGAGTGCTGAATTTTATCTAATCTCATTGCAAGTGGTTACATAATGTTTTTGCCTAAGAAACTACAGTATTTCTTAAGAACCTGTTAGATTTAGAAACAGGATATTTCCAAAAGAAAAAAATGACAAGACAGTATCTTTTTTTTTTTTTTTAAAGTAGATGCTATATTTTATGGATGAAGCCTAACTTAAAGTCTCATTGAAATTGTGATAAGGAATCACATCACTAGGAAAAAACAGTCATTAAATTTTGTTTGTTTTGCATACATGCCAATTCACAACTCAGAGGAAACTGATTGGATTTATTTTGCTATCAAGTAACTTCATAGACATATACACAGTATATAAACAGATTCTTAAAACGCCTTTAAATACTCAAATATCTCTTTTGAAATGCATTTTAATAATAGGTGATAAATGAATTCAGGAGACCTATCTAGACTTTATTTTTAACCCCCAAACTGTACACAAGCTGGTCATTTGAAGCACCATCCGAGTGTCGAGAAAGAAGACTGATTTTTCCAAGGTCCAAGAACCTCATTGAAAATATCCCACTCAGAAATCTGGCAAACCCTATTTGCCAATGGCATGAGCCTAAGCAAAGACCATAAGATAAAGCTGAGATCAATATTCCAGGCAAAGCACCTATGAACACCACATCCAGTGATGAAGCTTAAAGTTAAAATCAGAGAAGTATTCAGAGCTGGATGAGAGAATGTCATGAACACAGATTGGAAATGAGCAAACAGACTGGAAATGAGCAATGTCATGAACACAGATTGGAAAGGAGCAAACAGGTCTGAGTTTCACAGGCTGTCTGAGCTGAGCAGCAGAGTTCAGATGCCAATGATGCAGACTAATTTCTCCCATTTTCTGAATGGAAATCTATGCTAGTGATTAGATGCAGTGATTTAGCAAAATTCTCTTTGCTTTCTGCTGGGCTTTTTTTCCATCAGGAATAATAACCTATGTTCTCAATGAAGGCTTCAGACCCCCTAACTGCCCCCCCACCTCCACCCCACACACAAATCAGACCATTTACACTGGAATTAAAAGGAAAGAAATTACATTATTGCATGTTCAACAATTTCTTAACATCTGCCTGCTGGAAGGTCTGTGGCAGTTACATCAGTCATATCACATAAAGTTTATATTCAATAATTTCTAGTGTCTTCAGTCACTGAAAAATGCATGGTAGGTCCCCACTGAGTGTATTGCCACTCTCTGTGCTAGCTGTTGAAATATTATTTGGGGGAACATTAAAGAAAAAATATTCTCAAGTTTCAGAGTCATGATGTATCTCAGAACAAAAAGTCGCCCAAGGAAAAGTTGCAGGGATCCAGGGTTAAAAAACTAGTGATTCACATCCAATGCACAGCAGAATGAGCCATCATGGGAAGGATACATTAACAAGACTGATAGGATCACAAAAAAATGGTTCCACGGTTCCATGGCTACAGTGGATCCATTTAGTTTTCAGACCTTTGACCTTTGCTCAAACGATGACCTAGTTAGTCATCTATGCTTTGGCCTTTATATTTTGTCTCTTTGGACTAACAGACATGTAGTAAATCTACAGTCATTCCATAAAGTTTCCCATTTATATCTGTGCACTTCCAAATATAATTTGACATGGCCTCCGTTCAGGCAGAATGATCACTGCTTCATTATGCCATTTTAGCCACCATCAGCAATTGTAGACAACACTGTCCTTTGAGTACTGTGTATAAGTTAGTCAATCTATCTATTTGTACATGAAAAGGCAAAAAAAAAAACACAAAGCAAATAACTTCTAGAAAAAAAGCAAAATAAAAACCTCATCAGAGATACATGAAATAAAGAACAGAAAGCTGTTATTGGTGTCATATACCCTGAAAGGTATCTTATCTACAAATGAACAGGCAAAAGTTAAAAAACTGAATTTAGCTCACATCTTTCAGGAATGTATTACTGGAGTGCCAAAATTCGATAATAAACAAATATGATCAGCAAACATACAGGCTTTCATTATCATCTAATAAAAGAGACTATTGTGATATGTTATGTAATTATTAAACAGTTACTTGACCTTTACCTCATACAAAAATATAAAAACATCCTCTTATATAATATTATTATTAGGTCTTTAGGCTTTATGGCAAAACTGTTTCTCTTTCTTATACACTTATAGTTATGACTGATTTCTGGCTATTTGTTGAGTCTCCAGCTGAATCATGGACAGGACCAGTGATATGACCTGAACTCAGTAATAAGGTACATAGACTTCACCTGGCTATCCCTTATCTCCCTCTAGTAGTAAGTTGTTATAAACTATTTACTAAAATAAAAATACTCTTTACATGTACGTAGGTGATACTCAGAAAATGGTGTGGCAAAGAATATTCAATTTATATGCTTAGAGTTCTAAGGTAAAAAACAGAAATTTGGTACTTGAATGCCAATATGTGATTAAGGAAATAGAATATCATGGAGAGTAATGGATTGCAAAATTTAGGATAATAATAACAGCAATATCAGGGCAAAAGGTAGTACAGGCATCTTGAATATCATTCTAATGTTCTTTATTACTGTCCTGAGATACTTATAATTTTCAAGGAGAATAATGGGAGTTAAAAATAGCAAAGCAAAAAAACAAAAAAAAGGAAAGCAAAGGGAACGCATGAGCCAAGATAATGCAGAGATTAAATTCTACCAACTTCTTTCATAAATCTTTGATATCTCTACAGTCCCTGAATGGATACTTTGGCCAAGCATTGAACTGCTTCTGTGATCAGCAAACATACAGACTTTCTTTTCCTTTTATTCCCCATTTAAAAATTATCTCCTACTTCTTGAGTTGGCAGAACTTCAGGCAAATTGATTGCCCATCTATTTTCTGCACACACCTTTAAGGACCTCAGAATTTTTCTTAACATTGTGTACCCTACCTAGAAGCCCTTTTTTTGCCTCTTCCACTTGTTCAAATCCTACTCATTTTTCAAAGCTTAACATAATAACCTGCTATCTCTGCATTTCCTTATCTCTCTCTGAGGTCTCAAAGCAAATTAGTTATGCATATCTTATGATTGTAAAACTAGCTACCTATCTATTACTGTAAAGCAGTTTTTCCAACCACTGATTTAAAATATTCATGGATTAACAATGATAAAGATGGTAAATGTGTCCATTTCAATTTCAATTTTAAAATCAATTTGAAATATAACTGTTTAAAAGAAGAAAAAAAAAACAGTTTGAGGTCTCAAACACTGTCAAATGAATACCCATTCAGTTTATCAAAACTGAACAATGCCAGCTGAAAGGAAGAGCTTTAAACTCTATTCAGTTTTAAACTGCCATTATTCTTATTTTAAAAACTGTTTTATAAATCATTGATTAAAGACATTGAGAGACCTAAGGGTATTGAAAACCAGAGGTGAAAGTAGAAGTAAGGAAGTTTGTATATCTGCAAATTTGCACCAAAACCATCTTTATCAGGTTTGAAAAGTGCATTCAGGCAATTCACATTTCAGTAAAGAAGAAAGAGTTGTGTCTGGAAATTCAAGATCAGTAACCAAAGAAAATATGTGTCACATATATTTAATCTTTTACTTGTTAGGTACAAAAGCAAGTCACATCCAAATAGTGTTATTGATGTAGAAGTGTTTTCATAAAGCAGCCTCTAACCTTCTTTCTTATCCCCTAATTAAGAAATTAAATAATAGAAATAAAAAAATAGTATGATAAAGGAAACATTTTTGTCCATATTTGATGACAAAAAATTGTTAAATTTCAGGTCACCTTTCACTATATATTTGGTACTGAAACACAATACATTAAAATTTTAGTTTATGCATTAACAAATTAAGCTTCTTATTACTTATTTGGAGGGAAAATTTCCTTTTTTAGTAGAAAAAATCAAATTTAGTTTTCTATTATGGCTATATTAAAGAATACACAATCCTTAATAATTTCCTAATATAATTAGAAATCTGACTCTTTACTTCATATCATTAAAAATGAATAACATTTTTTAACATGACAGGCTATAGATATAACTATGAAAATGGGTCACAGGTCTGAAAAGGTTTAGAAATGTTAGTTGATAAATAAAAATAATTAAAAACTGAATATAACAAATTAATACTTTACATTCACTTAGAAATGTGATATATAAATAAGTCAATAGATGAATAAATACATGAATTAGAAGGAGGGAAGAACAAGATTTGTTAGAGAAGAAATTGATTGTAAAGCCAGACAGACCTGGTTTGAATTTTTAAAACTGCCACTTATGAGCTATAGGTCCTTAGGAAAGATATCCCAACAAAAGTCTTTGAGCACAAGTTAATTATAAAATTAATAGATATGACAGTTCCAGTAATATACCTACCTATGCAGTAATCCTTATGCAAAGTTTTTATCCCATTCTTTTCTTGCTCCACTTTGAGTGTAGTTTCAGCCTGCATGTGGTATACACGTGGCTTCAACCTGTGTTGAAATGTTCAGGAGAAAGACACAAATCCTAGAAGTTAGTATTTCTTCCTAGCTTTCTTCTGTGTAATCCTCATTTATCCAAATTCAATTGCATTTTTTCCAACTGTTCTTTGATATCATCCATTACTTTCCTAGATGAGATGGAAAACTAAAAGACTAAGACTAATCTTTTAGTCTTCCATCTCATCTACCTTTTATAATACATTGTACCAAACTTTAAAAAAATTTATAAAATTCAATCTAATAAACAATAATCATTCATCTAATTAAGGGAGGGAATTAGATATTATCACCTAGATATTTTTCATAAGCTCAGATAATCTTCTTAATTTTCTCATGCCTAAACCTCAAAGTCAGCAGCACCATTCTAGTTTCTTCTGTTATATTTGGCTGGATAGATCTATGAATTGGCCAAGAGATAGTAGAAGTCTTAGTTCTCTCTGTTCTTCTCCATTATTTCCCACAAACATGTCTGAGAATGCTGTTCTAAAAAGAGGAAATGGATTGAAATTACATTTAAATATTGACTATCAAATAACAAAATATATCTATAATGACTGGAATTTTAGGATCAAAAGTTTCATTAGAATAAGAACGTATGTCTTAAAATTATGCCGTATGAGAGACTCTCCTGCTGGCTTTCAAGTAGTCATCTGCCATGTTTTGAGAGGATCACATATAGCTAGGACCTGAAGGCAGCCTCTAGTAGCTGTGGACAACACCTAGTTAACAGCAAGCAAGGAAGCAGGAATCTCAGTCCTACAACCACAAGGAACTCACTTTCTCCAGCAAACATACGAGTGTAGAAGATGACCTCAAGCCTCAAATGAGAAAGTAGCCCAGCAGAAACTGTGTGAAACTGAGAAGAGAATTCAGCCCTCTATGCTCGAACTTTTTACATACAGAACTGTGAGATAATAAATGGGTGCTGCTTTAAGCCACTAAGTTTGTTATGAAGCAATAGAAAATTAATGTGATAGGGTTTTTTGTTTTGTTTTGGTTTATTTTTTTGTTGCATTAATTCCCATTGTTTCTTATATCAAAACAAATAATCTGAAAGCTATTTGTGGGACTAAAGACTTTCCATTCCCCACAGAAATTCTTTCATGGAATTAAGGGTTCCATGTTAAATCTTAAACATTTTGGTTGCAGGTTAATGACATAAATAAATATATAAAAATAGTTTATTCAACTAGTCAGCAAATATTTCTGGTATGCCTTCTATGTGTTGGGTACTCTTCTAAGCAATGTGGAATATGGCAGTGAACAAGACAGTGAAAATTCCCTGGCCCCAAGGACTTTACATCTTCATATAATATATATTAAAGATTTTAAAAATACCAAAGAAATATATGATAAAATCAAGTAGCATAATAAATGCAACAAAGTGGAGTTAGAAGATAGAGTATGATGAGAGATTGCTGTTTTAAATACATTGGACACTAGAGAGATAACATTTGAGCAGAGAAGCTGAATAAAGAGGGGGAACAGAACCAACACACAAATATCTGGGAGAAGAGGGTTTCAGGTCTAGGGAATAGCCGGTGGAAGGTCCAGAGGTAGGATGTATTTTGGCGTGTTCCAGAAAGGCCAGTATGGTGTGAGCAGAGTGAATGAAGTAGAACATAGTAAGAGTTAAAGATGGAGGAGAGGTCAATGGCCAACCGTATGAGGTCTTTTAGATTCTGAACCTTTGAAGATATTTTCTACTTCTGAGCCTTTTGTTAGAACTCTTTGATGACACTGTCCATTTTAATGTATATCTCTTTTAAAGATCTAGTATTCAAGTTATCTTAAAATTTGGTTCATGAAGAAATTTGATGCCTTCTGAAGGACTGCTAAGTTTTCTTTTATGATGAGAGTTTTAAAACACATAACAGTACCCTAGTGGTCATGACTGCCAGGAGACACCAAGCTTGGGCTTGAGTGAACTAATGTTCCTCAGCTAAGGTTTTGGGGTAAACTCATCTCCACTCCTTCACGATTTTTTTTATTTGTCTCACATATTCATTAATTTTCTGTTGTTTATTGTTGCTTTAAATACCTTTTGGAAATAGGTATAATACAAAAAAGACCAAATCTGCCAATCAGAGATCTTTCTTTCTAAAACTATGATTCATATGACATCCATTTATTAAACAATTAGTTAGTATTTAGAGACTATGGATTAAATTAAATGAATAAGCCCTCGATTCCATCAAAGAGATAAATTTGTATGCTAAGTATAATAAAATAAGATTTAAATTTACAGGGAATTAAAGTCTCATATATAACACTATGGGAGGTCAGTTCATGAAGAGCTTTTGTTGGCTAAGGGGAATTGAAGAAGAAATCACAGAGAGGAGGTACTTAAAGGAAGACTCCTGCTGAATATGGTAAGACTCATTATACACTGAACAATACTAAATGGTGCCATTCACATTGTATATGTGATATTATATATATATGTGATGTATTATATATGATATAATATATGTACATATATAATGGCAATTTTCTTGTAGGGTACTTCAAAGTATTTTGAAGAAGTGGTTCCTTTCATTTGCACAAAGTAACCACATAGGCCAGTAGTAGCACAAACAGTAATTTTTAAACATGAAAGTATCCATTAATTCCAGTTCAATTTGTCTGGGATGAAGAATGAACATGTTATGTTTTTTAAAGCTTTCAGTGTCCACACCATGTTAAGGATCATTGAATTTGGAGAGTAACATTTAGGTAGAGAATTGAAAATTCTAGATAGAGGAAATATTTAAAGCAGTGGAAAACGCAAGAAAAAAATGCAGAGAATATTTCATTGAAGAATAGACTTCATGCAGGAATAGGAATAATAGTTGAGAAACTTCCGTACTGGTCTAAGGAGTTTAAAGTTCATTCTCTAGGAAGTGGGTACTATTAATGTTTTATTTTAAATAAATAAATCATAAAATCAAATTTGGGTTTTAGAAAGATTACCCTGAAAGCAGTGAGAAGGATAAATGAGAGGGGAGTATTTCTGCATGCAGAAAAATCAATCAGGTGACCATGACAATGGTTAAAGGTAGGTGGTGATTGAAACCTGACTTAGGTAGAGGCAGTGAAAATAAAACACAGGAGACAAATGGAAAATATATGGTGAGGTTAGAGTTGTTAGGAATTGGAAGATGATTGGGTGTATGGGGAACAGTTTTAGGCTGGGTAACAGGAGGTATGGTGATGTAATTTTACAGAGATGAAGAACATAGACGTAGAGGTAGGAAAGGGGAGATGTGTTTAAGGCAGTGGGGTAGAGATGTGCACGGAAGGTTGACGTGCAGTTATATCACAGTGGGTCAATCAAAACATGGTGTTTAAGAGCTTAAGACCTGGAGCCATGGAGATCTGGGCCCAAATCCAGCTACTCGGAGCACTGTAACAGTGAAGTAAGTTATTTAACTTTACTAAACTTTCATTTAAATGTGTAAAATGGTAAATATTAGTTTTATATCCAGAATTTTTTGAAAATGTGTTAATAGAGACACTTTAGTAGTGTATAGAGAATTCTCAAAAATGCTAAGTAAATTTACTATTAGGGTAGAATTTAGGGGTAAAAAATAGATTTGGGGATTAACTGTGCAGAGGTGCTAAATTGAGCCCATAGAGTAGTATACGTTGCCCAGGAAGAGAAGATACAGGAAGAAAAGAGAATGGATAGGACTAGAACATAGAAGATACCTATTTTTAGAATGCAGATAGAGCAAGGGGAACACAAAAATGGACAGGGAAAGGACAATCAAGAGCATGGGTATGAAGAATTTATGCAGAAACAGAGGAATCCTATTTGAAGTATGATCTAAGGGCTGGAAATCTTGGTTCTAGAGCTTTGTTAGTACGTTTTGATTGGCCTCAGTATCCTCCTACTTAATCTTCCCCTGTCTCTCCCAAAGATAACAGAGCTACAGCACACTAGATAGTGTTTTGTACAATTGCTCACCAAAAAAGTACATAAAAACTGTCTGATTATTAGCTGATTATCATGTGATAACATCAAAACAAAATTTCATAAACAGAAAGTGCTACAACATGTAAGTAATACTTATAAAAAAACCAAAGCTCTGTGTC
Source organism: Balaenoptera acutorostrata (assembly GCF_949987535.1). Taxonomy (NCBI): domain Eukaryota; kingdom Metazoa; phylum Chordata; class Mammalia; order Artiodactyla; family Balaenopteridae; genus Balaenoptera; species Balaenoptera acutorostrata. The sequence continues at coordinate 94,107,518 of NC_080070.1, read as the reverse complement.
TGATTTAAAAACCAGTGGGACATCTGCTTGGTTGCTACCATAATTGGCCACCAGCCTGTTGTTTTGTTGTGCTAGAAGGACTTTATGTCCTGTGGATATTATTTGCTCTTGGTCCAGGGGGACTCAAGTTTCCATTAGATTACAAGCTCTATACACAGAGCCAGATGTGTGCAAGACTCTTGCACAATTTCTAAGTCACTTAAAAATTTTTTGCTTTTAGTATTAGGTTCATTCAGTTTCCTTTGGTCCTTCCTCCATGAGAATTAATCATCTCCCTGGACTTCCAGTCTCTAAGGTGTCACTTGTGTTGTGAATCTCCCTGCCACAGTCTTGTGAAAGCTTTGTAGGATAACCCAAACGAAAAAGATAAATTGACGTTGCAATAAGCGTTCACTCCTGTTCACATTGTACTCAGTTCCACTCAGTCACTCATTCATTTATATAATCTGTCATTCAAGAAATGTTGTTTCAGTACCAGCTGAATTATGCCAGTCATTGAGCTAGACGTGTTCTCATATGTTAACTGAAGAATAAGTGTTCATGTTAGGGTGTAGAATAATTTCTAGAATAGCTTCAATTTAAACAGTTTATCAATTATTCTTCTTCCCCTTTCCTCACATACCACAACAGCAAACTCCGTTGATTTTACCTTCTAAATATTTCACAAATCCATGTTTTTTCCTCCATTTTTTTCAATCATTTTAGGACGTTACCATTAAAGTCCGTAATAGTTGCCTTGATGGTTTCCCCACATCCATCCTTACTTCTCTTTAATCCATTAACCATGAAGCTATCAGAGAGCTTGTTTTTAAATGTTATTCAGATCCAATCATGTATTTCTCTTGATTAAAATTTTTCAAAGGCTTCCCATTGTTCTTAGGATAAATCCCTACAAATCCCTGTGACATCTGGTTCTTCCCCAACTCTTCTGCCTCATCTCATATTACTCTTCCCTGTCCTCTTTCATCCAGTCACATTGGTCTTCTACCATGCTCCTTCCTGACCATGGCAGCCTCCTTAGAGTTGCTGGACCCCTACCTTTGAATGTTTTCCTAATTCTTTGCCACTTAAAAGCAACTCATTTTTAGATATTTGTGTGTGTGTGTGTATGATATATATGATATACATATAAATATATTATATGTCAATATTTATATATGGTTGAACTAAATGGTAAATAAAGGGCCAAAGTTAATGCTCTCAAGTATCTTGTTGTTTAGACAAGCAGTATTTAAGACATCTTAATATATTATAATAAACTGAGATAAACAAGGATAAATTTTGAAGGAATTTACACTGTGATAAGCTGAGAGGTCAGAGAGACTTCCCTAATATATCTATATATAGGCTTCCCTATATAATATGTATATTTATATACATATATATACATAAACAATCAATATCTGCATATAGCCATATAGATGTATACACACATACATATAAACAAATGCATACAATATATAGATGTATACATATATGCACATGTATATACATATATAAACAAATACATACAATGTATATATACATATACATATATGCACACATATATATACATTCAAATGTATATGTATATTATGGAAAACTCTCTGATCTTTTAGCTTAGCTTATCACAATAAAACTTTCCTTCATTATTTATCCCACTTTATGATAATATATTATGATTTGTGAAATACTGCTTGCCTCCCTTCACTAAACAATAAGATGCTGAGAGCACAAACTTTGGCCCTTTATTCACCATTTTTTCTCAAAGGAGTAACACAATACCATACACATAAACAGAATCTCAATGTGTTTTGCTGTTGGATGCATGAATGATTAAATGATCAACCATCCACCTTAGAAGGGAAGAATGGTGCTTTGGAGCTATAATATTTCATTGCAAATTATATTTTTAATTAATTTTTATTGGAGTATCCTTCACACTGCAAATTATTCGTAAGGCTTTTACAACTAATGAAGATGACATTGGAAGGGAGAAAAAAAATAAAGATATACAACTGAGCAATAATTTTAGACTTCAAAGACTTAAGAGGACTACTCCATTAGATCATTTTTAATAGTATAGATTTCCATCAATCCTCATTACTTTTGTTTTTTTAAAAAAATATTTATTTCTTTCTTTTTGGCTGCGTTGGGTCTTCGTTGCTGCACGCGGGCTTTCTCTAGTTGCCTCGAGTGGGGTCTATTCATCGTTGCAGTGTGCGGGCTTCTCATTGCAGTGGCTTCTCTTGTTGTGGAGCACAGCCTCTAGGTGTGCGGGCTTCAGTAGTTGTGGCATGTGGGCTCAGTAGTTGTGGCTCGTGGGCTCCAGAGCACAGACTCAGTAGTTGTGACCCACGGGCTTAGTTCCTCTGCGGCATGTGGGATCTTCCCAGACCAGGGCTTGAACCCATGTCCCCTGCATTGGCAGGCGGATTCTTAACCACTGCAACACCAGGGAAGTCCCAATCCTCATTACTTTGGATGACAAACATAAAGCCAGCACTCGCCTCTAAAGTCAGCTTTGAGAGGAAATGGTGGTAAAACCTTTACCTCAGGCTGATGTTTGGAATAAAGACATTTCACACACGTATAGATTTGAGGAGAGCAAGGTAAGCAGAGAAGATTAATATTAAGACTTTTTCTCCATTGTATATTCTTTTCTCCTTTGTCACAGATTAGGTAAGTCAGACAGAGGAAAACAAATATCGTATATTAACACATATATGTGGAACCTAGAAAAAATGGTACAGATGAACTTATTTGCAGGAATAGAGACACAGACGTAGAGAATGGACATGTGGACATGGAGGGGGGTAAGGGTGGTGGGATGAATTGGGAGATTGGAATTGACATACATACACTACCATGTGAAAAACAGATAGCTAGTGGGAACCTGCTGTATAGCACAGGGAGCTCAGCTCGGTGCTCTGTGGTGACCTAGATGGGTGGGATGTGGGAAGGTGGGAGGTCCAAGAGGGAGTGGATATATGTATACATATAGCTGATTCACTTTGTTGTACAGCAGAAACTAAACACAATTTTGTAAAGCAACTATACCCCAATGTTTTAATAAAAAGACTTTTCCCCAGCTTTTCTGCAAGAAAATGGTCTTTACAAAGAATGTCTGAGTGAAATTATTTATTCCATGCTAACATGGGAAAGCAAACAGACAAACAGAAAAGCCTAGAAAGAAGGGTGTGTTACTAGAATCAGTGAAAAATTAGTCCTCAAAATGTCTTTCAGATCCTAAATATATACTTTACACAAGCTGATGATAATCCAAGGGTGTTTTTCAAATGTGTTTTTCCTAAAAACAAGTTAGCAAGGTTCACATGTTAAAATATATTGGTGAATATTCTCATTGTTTTCAAGTGTGTACAGGGGTTTATGCCAAAATCTCCTGACGAAGGCCACAACCATTCCTTCCCTGTTATGTTACAGAGCCAGGGACTCAAGAACAGATTGCTGTTAACACTTATACAGTGGACAAGAATATAAACACAGGGGTGAATCACTGATTTAAAACTTGAATTTTTCTGAAGGGAATTTTTTTTTTTTTTTGGCTGCGTTGGGTCTTCGTTGCTGCATGCGGGATTTTCTCTAGTTGCGGCAAGCAGGGACTACTCTTCATTGTGGTGCGTGGGCTTCTCATTGCGGTGGCTTCTCTTTGTTGCAGAGCATGGGCTCTAGGCGCGTGGGCTTCAGTAGTTGTGGCACGCGGGCTCAGTAGTTGTGGCGCACAGGCTTAGTTGCTCCGTGGCATGTGAGATCTTCCCGGACCAGGGCTCGAACCCGTGTCCCCTGCCTTGGCAGGCAGATTCTTAACCACTGCACCACCAGGGAAGTCCTGAAGGGAATTTTTAAAAAGCATCATGTTATTAATTGAAAAGGCCTAAACACGTTCAGCAGGACATAGTACTTAGGGATGAAGTCATTGCTGTTAATAGTATTTGATGAAGCACCCTGGATGGTGCTGGTCGGATGGAGAAGAGATATTTGCAAGAGAGATGGTACCCTGAGGGCATCAGGGAAATAGGATCTGGGGGCTGGGGCACTGGGAAGGACAGAAAATATGATTGTGACTACTGCCACTGCAACCATGATGCTATGTGTATGGATGGATTAAAATGATTGCTGTTCTGAGAAAAAAATTTCACATAGCAATGGGACATTTCGCAATAATGTCTTGTAAAGAACATACTATCAACAGCTGGCAAAAGCTGCTGTTAGCAGCAGGACTGTTGGTTCAACTTTCATGCCTTACAGTTTATGGCTCTCATTATGCAACAAAAACTGGGAGAGGCTTTGATTTTGCCTAGTTTAATACTTTAGGTTCATAAACACTTGAAAGGCAACCAATTTGGGGTGAAAAAGTCCTAGGTTTAATTAACATCCTGTGATGAAATGTTTAATTTTGAAGATAGTTGCTGAAGAATGACGATTCTTTGGCTGAAGAGGGTCAGAGGTCTTGTCGGAGTTAGTTACCCCAGAGCCCAGCTAATTTTTTTTTTTTTTTTTTTATAGCTACTTTATTTATTTTATTTATTTATTTTTGGCTGTGTTGGGTCTTCGGTTCGTGCGAGGGCTTTCTCTAGTTGCGGCAAGTGGGGGCCACTCTTCATCGCGGTGCGGGGACCGCTCTTCATCGCGGTGCGCGGGCCTTTCTCCATCGCGGCCCCTCCCGTTGCGGGGCACAGGCTCCAGACGCGCAGGCTCAGTAGTTGTGGCTCACGGGCCCAGCTGCTCCGTGGCATGTGGGATCTTCCCAGACCAGGGCTCGAACCCGTGTCCCCTGCATTAGCAGGCAGATTCTCAACCACTGCGCCACCAGGGAAGCCCCAGCCCAGCTAATTTTTAGCTCAATCCACCACTATTCTTCCCTCTCCCTCACCACCCACCCTTCAGAAGTCAATGCCAGCAGGGAGTGAAAAATTTAATGATAATGAATATATAACTCATAGAAAGGAAATTCCACACTTCCTATTCTTATTTATCAGACATAATCCATATTCAAAGATAATGGTGCGTTGGGTGTGGGCATGCTATGATACTTACTGTGATTCATAGAAAGTATGTGTGGTCCTGAGTTCACTGAATTTGTGGTTTGTCCTTTGACCTCTTTGATAAAACATTTTGTTCAACAAGTTCCTAGTTCAAGTAATAGAAAAACTTTTTATACATATAGAACATTTTTTTTTCCTATAAAGAAAGGGGTCACGTTCTATGATAGATGAGAATCTGGCCTTCCCTCTCATGCCAAAATCTCTCTGATCTCCTGACCTCACCAGCTGACTCCTTGCCACTTGGATGTCACCCCCTATGCCAGTTATCCAACCTCCGACTGCCAAACATGATATTAATGGCTGAGAAGGGGCCATGAGACTGACCCTCAAGGCTCTGGTAGGTCAAACTCTGCTTATGCAAACTGACAAGGACAAGTTGAAAAAAGTAAATGCAAGAGATGAGAAATATCTCTGGTTGTAAGGTTGTGCCTTACAGATCTTCTGTCTTTTCCTTGTATTAGGGACATAATGCTTCTGGGGATTTCCTGGTGTCATAGCAATACTCCATAGGGACCATTTCTGTACTTTTCCTAACTTTGTTTGAAAAAAATTAAAGCAGCCTTGACATTCATTACTCATAGGATGGTTAATCTGACACAAATAAAGTGTGGATGAAATTCATTTTTAACCCATAACTATATTTTAGGGTGGGAAAGAAACATGCTTTCAGTCAAAACTGTATGAGTTAGACTCTCATATGAACTACTTATTAGCCATGTGTCCATTGTCAATATTTATCCTTTTGAATTTGTTTTCTTTTCTGTAAACATTTGGACCTAAAAATATTAACTTGATTTGAAAGGATATTTGGGGATTAGGAAAAGAGAATGAGATTATACAATACCTAATTTAGCAAAGTGCCAAGCATGTAGACAGTGCTCAATGCATGGGATCTATTATCAAGATATGAAAATACCAGGTTTGGTAATTTGAAAAAAGTCATTCTCTTTCCTGGGATGATAGATAATATAGTAGGTAAGATCAGCTTCATTTAGAAAGTGGTAACTCCAAAATCCATCATTTTTCTCTAATGCCATTCTGTAAAGACAATATTAACTGATAATAATTAATACCTCAAAGTCTCAGGAAAGCAGCATGACTTTTCTAGTTTCTCTAGTCACATTGTTCTAATATATTATTATAGATCCTTAATGTATGAATCCCAGGAAGTGACTTATTGTTAGAAATCTTGCCCTTATAGCTTCAGGGTAATAACTTTAATCATAGAGTCTGCTCAGGCTGAGGGTAGAGCCTTATTCATATGCTTACCAACAGGACTAAGCAAAATTCAATTTAAATCTACTACATTATACACCTATACCAAAAGATTAACTTAAAAACGAAGCACCCTGGCAATGCATGACACTTTCTGCCTTGTTAATTGAGGCAAACCAAAATGGACCAAATTACTACTTAAACCATGTAGGATAAAAAATACTAGAAAGTTTACCAAATAGATATTCACGTTTCAGGGACTCATCTGCAAAATTTCCCCACAAAAGTTTGTTGAATAAATATTTAATATTCACTATTATGTTTCTTTCATACTCAATCAAGCAAGGAAAATTCAAACCTGTCTCTATACTATCACAACAAATGCTAATCATAGAGGGAAGCAAATTGATTGTTTAAGATTGATGATCTGAATTCCCATGTTTCATAAGCAAAGCAGTTATCTGTTAAGGGGCATAACAGGTTTTAAAAGGAAAAGGATTAAGGGTTTTATTTTCCTCACCTGAGGCACAAAATGAGTAAGATTTTTTTCAAGTTAATTTTCATTTCATCTGGCTCAGGTGTCAGGGATCTATATTTATCTCGGTTTAGGCATGCGTCCGAAGCGCTGGAAGTCTCAGGATGTCAATGGCTTTCACATGTCAGGATAACCTTAAAGACAGAGGAATGGTCAAGACCCTGAGCCTCATTTCTGAGTTCTCAGCTGCTGTGCTGTGGAAATCATGTGTTTATTTTCTGCGTCTCCTCCTACAACAGTCACTCTGAAGCCAGTTTTAAGATCCTACATCTGGGCAAGCAAGCTCCTCTAGAAGTTGGTGAGCACAATTATTTGTTTAGGGGTGTGGCTATAAATGTCTTTGTGGTTGATGGACTATCATCTAGTAAATATTAGTAATTGTTATTTCTAACTCCTTAAGAAGATAAATATTAACTGGTATAATAATTTAGTTTATGATGCTTCTTTTAACAGAGTTATAAACTTTCAACTAAATGGATAGACTTAACACAAATTTTTCATTTCCACTAGTCTCTCAGTTCATCCTATGAAATTTCCATTTGCATATATTCATACCTTTTGTTTAGAAAGTATCAGAAACTTGAACTAATTATTTTAAAAAGGACAATTTTAGTGGAAATTTTTCTTCCTTCAGATTCTCTTAGTTGATCTGGCATGTCCTAATCTAAACTGATTTCTTATTTTATTTAAATTTCTGTGCATCTTCTTTTAAAATTGTTACTCTTTTGAAAAGGATGCTCTAAAATTCTGACCAATTCAATTTTTTGCTTCCAAACTGGAAAAACATTTTTTAAATGAGACTAGAAGTTGAATGACCTGTGTTCATGGGAGAGAAAAACGCTTTTTGGTGTGTTGTCAAGACTGATAATTTAAAAGACTCAATCCTCTTTACAAACTGACTCCTAGAAGGAAAAAAAAAATCATTCCATACATAAGCTTATCCATCACTAGTGATCATAGAAATTGTATTGACTGTGGGCACCAGATATTTGAGGGGAGGGGGTTTTGTTACATAGCAGAATTTTTGTTACATGGTATGTTTCATACAATGGCTATATAAGACCAGGAAACACTTCAAAGAATGATAATGACTTACTCAGACAGGAAACTTAAGGATATACTTATTTAGAGACAAAATTAAGTGCTGATACCAAAAAAAAGCAGTTCCCTCTGACTCTCTATGCTATGCTACAAACGCTGAGAATGAATTGGACAGGTTTCTTTACCTTTAAAGGTCATTTCCTTTTATTCTTTGGAGAATGGTTTCTTGGAGCTGTGCTGAAGTCAGGGGAAAGCATTCTAGACTGATACTTATAAAATTATTAACTTCTTGTTCACTTCCTGTGAGAGAATTCAGAACTCAGGATCAGATGAAGAGAAATAGGCAACCTGTCTTGTTCTCAGGTATACCTGACTAAGTGATGGAAGTGGGATTTGTGGGGCAATATATGAGACTCCTGCAATCCTGACAAGGGGAAAGGAGAGATATTTTCAGATGAGGTACAACACAAACTGTAACTATTTGGAATCAGATCCTTTTGTAAAGGACAATCAGGACTTTGCAATGAACTGTTCTGAGAGTTTCAGAAAGAAAACAAACACCTGAGGATAATAAAACGATTTTCACCTGGGAAAAGGAGGTTAGCTCCTGAACTCAGAAGAACCGTTAGGGAAAAAAAAAAGAAAGAAAAAGGAAAAAGCAAAAGGCTTTAAAGTGCTAACAAATTAGTGGCAAAGACCATGTAAGACTGCAGAGTGGACCAATCAAATGGCAGAATATGTTTTTCTTAGAGCGAAAAAATACATAGTAATATATTGCTGTTGATGTGACTAGGGCTAGTTTTGCTTTTAGCACAGATTGCTGATTGAGATGACTGATTAAGGAATTTAATAGTCTTAGTATTTACAAATGAAGCGTCACAGTTGAATTCTTTCAAAAAAATTCATAAAATTTTGAAATGAAAAAGAAATGCTTTAAAATGAAAAGTGTTTTTTATTGGTCAGTTGTTTATATGTTTTTGATGCTTTTGGATGAAAATTGAAAAGTGTGTCGCCACTTTACTACAACCTAAAAGATCTGGAGTAAGAAGCAGGGCGTTGCTGGTGGAGGAGTGATGCTATTTCCATATCAGGTTCCTGGAATCCGAAATAATGCCTAATCCAAAATGATTCTCTCAATCGCAAACAATGAATTGTCAGGAAAAGGAAATAGTCTAAAGCTAGCTTAAGTGCACAGGGAATAAAAAAAGAAATATAGTTTAGTAAATAGTTGTACTGTTTCGTGTGTTTTATGTTGAAGTATATAGATATTGGCTAAGCCACTGGAAACTTTTTTCCATTACAAAGGGCAGTTAGTAGGTATGCCAGTGATTCCACAATGAACTTTCTAGCCATTTCTTTATGGAGAAGGGTAAGGTGAATTCTGCTTTGTGTCTTCTGACAAATTTAGTTGTGTGGAGAATAAATAACACTTTTAAATCGGTGCTTGATAGGACACTGTTAATAGTTTAAGATGTTTTGAAATATACCCAGAGACCTTTGTCACACAAACACTAGCATCTGAAGGAGGAAATGACAGAAAATTGGCAAACATTCTGGAGGGGACATAGCAGACAGCTTGGCTACATTCATCAAGGTCTCCAGAGTGTGCTCAAATAGAAAAGCATTGTTCACCCTTCAGTGTTTGTGAAGTTTAAAAGTGGAATGAGAACAGTTTTAAGAATGATTAGTTTGATCTCTTAATGTTGTTTTTTTTTCTTATTAAATCTTCCAAACTTATTTCTCCCACTTTAATTTTTAGGAAATCAAAAGGGATATTAGTAGTCATGAGAACGCAGTCTTACTGAAATTCATTTGGAGGCTCGCTTTGTTCTATGTGGAACTTCATCATTACTCTATTTGAAATGTAACAGATGCTATTGTAAGGGGTCTTTCTTGTGTCTCACTATAGGAAGCTTTAGAAATGAAGTAATAAAAGGTTATTCAGTGCAATGGGCCCAAAGCATGGACCCCTAAACACGTCTTCTCAGAGCAGGCATACATTTTAATAAGTGGGATCTTTTCTACAAGTATTCTTACTTTAAGACAGAACCCTAAAACAGCAAAAAGCTATTTTGGTTGGATACATAATGGAGTCACTATCTTTCAGATACACTTATTCACTGATACATTTGTTGAAAAATATTTATGAGCACTTACTGTGTGTCAGACAATGTTGTAGGCTACAGAGAACGTTATTAGAAATCTTATTGTGCTGGACATTTATAAGGATCCAGGATCTTTTTTTCAGGTGGTGGTTCTACATTTTGTTTATATGGAATGAAACCTTTTGATGAAAATTAAAAAAGAAAAAGTTAAGTTAGTAAATGATGAAGACAGAAGTTGAATTCTGTGGATGCTTTCCCACCACTGCCCACAAACAGACCCCTTAAGCAGCGGTCAGTCTCCTGAAGAAAATAGGCCATTTTTAAGTGACTTAAAAATAATGCTATTTGTACAGGATGAGTTGAAGGAAGATACCGGGCAGAATTAGCTTCTTGCCATTGCCTTTCCAAATGCATAATTGACTCCTAAAATTCTAAGTAACTAACATGCAGCACATGGAAATACCTCCAGAAAAAAAGAACTGCACTGTGCACTAGGAAGCCGTAGGTTTCATAGCTTCCTAAATTTATTTCTGGTTGAATTATTTTTGTCTGAAATGGGGAACATATATAATCTAAATTGTAGCTGAGTCTCTTGGTTAGGGGGAAGACCTCTCGTTTGCATGGAAACCTCTAGTTGATATGAGCCCCATCCTTTTAAGAGCTGCTTGGTCAAAAGTCACATGCAAGCAGACAGGTAGACAGGCAATTACAATGCAAGAGAACGTGAGCTGTGATAAGGGCAATGCTCAGTGATAAGGGCTCTGTTTGGTGATAAGGGCTCTGTTCACAGAACTTTGCTATTAGGTAGAGTCTACACTTCCTGCTGTGCTGTAAGCTCCATGAAGTCAGGAGTCATTTGTAACTTAGTATCAGCAATATCCAATGCCGGACACATAGTAAGCACTCAATAGACAGATTGTATCCATTTATTCAAAAATAGGTCTAAATCTTTTTTTTAATTAATTTTTATTGGCGTGCAGTTGCTTTAACAATGTTGTGTTAGTTTCTGCTGTACAGCAAAGTGAATCAGTTGTACGTATACATATAGTCGTTCTTTTTTAGATTTCCTGCCCATTTAGGTCCCCAGAGATCATTGAGTATGGTTCCCTGTGTTACACAGTAGGTTCTCATTAGTTATCTATTTTATACATAGTAGTGTATATATGTCAACTAGGTCTAAATCTTTTCTAACCCAAAATGTTCACCTTCCAGTGAGGTTTATGAATAGAATTTTAAGAATTTTTAGTCATTTAAAATAATTTAAAATCTTTTTTTTTTACCCATCTCTTATGCTTAGCACTTTTTAAAATATCCAAATTGACATAAATCTCTACTATAAAGTAATACATAGATGTGTGCAGTTTTTTGAGTGAGAAATTCTCAGGTAGGTAGTTTCATAGACAATCACCATCACTAGCACCAACCCCGCCTTTCCCAGCATGTCTGTTTTTTTTTTTTTTTTGGTGGAGGGGGGTGTATAGGGCAATCATCTATTAAAATGATAGGACAGATCATCTATTAAAATTAATTATAAAATTTAACAGAGAAACATTCTATATTTCACATTACACTAAGTATGTAAACTCACAGACAGGGATAATTTCTCAGTGAGTCAAGTCTATGAAGCTCATTCATCTCAGCTAATGCCACTGCAGCTTTAGTCCTTTTCTCCAATCTACATGGAAAGCTTAGATGCGCTTGCTTGTGTGTTCAGTCTCCTAGATGTCTTCACTACACGTACCAAGTTTCTGGATAAAGCCAGAGAAAAGCTCTTTGCTCATTTGTTCCACTCTGGGTCCAATGGTCCTCTTTAAGATTTGCTAACAGGCAACGAATAGATTTTGATTTCTTACTTGTTGGGAAACCACAGTACGTATAGTAGTTGTTCTTTGCTAGCCTGATCACACATGCCTCCAAAACCCTCCCTTGGGGTGGATGGAGAAGCCAGTGGGTAGTAGAGATGCAGACATCGTTATCTGTTCTCTTCCTCAATTCATTGGTCAGAGTTCCTTCCAGACCTCGTTGAGAGTTTCTTTGCCTCCAGTTAGCCAACCTTCTGTGTTTTGCATTCTTATACTGCAGTCCTATTACAGTATTTCAGCAAAATTCTATGTTTTACCAGACGAAGTCAGGAAAAACAGGATTAGGCAAGGAAAAAAGTAAATTCTAATATTGAGAGGCAGGCAGAAAGGAAGCTTACTATAATGACTCCCGCTATCTTCTCTACCCCATTAATATTCCTCCTGAGTATGAAAGATGCCATTTTGTTTTCTCTCTCACATCTCCCATGCAGAACTCTGTACATAGTAACAGCAAGAGCATTTCTGAAGCTGCAATCCTGTAGAATAAAGAAAAGCCATTGAAACCATCTGAATGGGCTTTTGTGAGAAGAAAACTTGGTTAATAATTATTTACCATGGCAGAGCAGCAGCTATGAAGCTTGGTTTTTTCTGCGGCTTAAGGCTAGAAGTCAACTTTTAGCAGGTCTCCCGATGTTCACATTTGTTCATGGCAAAAGCTGCAAACTTTGGAAGTGGGAATAGTTCTTGGCACAGTCTTAAACAAGATCCACTCATTTTTATAAGTGAGGACTCTGAGGGGCATAGAAGTGAAGTGAGCTTTTATGTCCTGGCCTAGCCATTGGATTGTCATTCTCGTTTCCCTTTCTGCAGTTTTTCTAGGTCCCCCCTTCCCATCAACACCAACATCTAGTTTTTACGGTTTCAACCTATAACCTAGATGTTGAAGAGACCCAAATCTACTTTTCACGACCCCAGTCTCTTCCCTGGGCTTTAAAGAGTTTTATTTTAGTTGCTAGTCTTTTCTTATTTTTTATTTATTTATTTTTTAAATTTTTGGCCGTGATGGGTCTTCGTTTCTGTGCGAGGGCTTTCTCTAGTTGCGGCAAGCGGGGGCCACTCTTCATCGCGGTGCGCGGGCCTCTCACTATCGCGGCCTCTCCTGTTACAGAGCACAGGCTCCAGACGCGCAGGCTCAGCAGTTGTGGCTCACGGGCCTACTCGCTCCGCGGCATGTGGGATCCTCTCAGACCAGGGCTCGAACCCATGTCCCCTGCATTGGCAGGCAGACTCTCAACCACTGCGCCACCAGGGAAACCCTTCCCTGGGCTTTAGACTCATCTATTTATGTGCCTGCTGGTCAAGTTCTAGGCATGGATGCCCTCCTCTTGAGCTGAAAGTATCTAACCTCTTTCAACACATAACCTTGTTACTCTGTTCTGATTCATGATGTGCATTTTATGCTCAAAATTAAATTGTAAACAAACCCAAGAGTGGTGTGTTTCTTACTCTGCTTGAATCTCTTGTAATGTTCAGTAAAATATGTGCACATGCATGTACTCTGCAAATACTTTTAAATAAATAGGATGGGTTAAATTAAAAGGCTAATTATAACCTACTGGTGGGCTCAGGGCACTCTGATAATAATTATGCAAAATGCCTAGTATTTAATGAGAGGCAGTGTAAATTATTGGTTGAGATGCACTCGCAGCTAGATTGAAAAGGTTTGAAACTTGGGATCTGCCACTTTCCAGCTCTGTGACCTTGGGCAAAATAGTAAACCTCTTTGTGTCTCTGCTTCCTTGTCTGTTAAATAAGAGTAATAAAAGTACCGTCTTCATGGGTCAGTAGTTCAAAATAAACAAGTGACTATACGTAAAATACTTACACAAGTGCCTTGCACAGGTGCTATAGAAGGGTTAACTATTATTATTTAATTCTCACAATAATTTAAAATAGGCAGTGTTACCCTCACATAAGACTGAGTAAACAGACTCACAGAGATTAAGATACTGGCCCAGGGTCCCGCAGCTAGTTTTTGAAAATGCTAGATAGAACTATCCTCTGCCCCCACCCAAATCTCTTTATTTCTTCTCCATTCTTTCCTTTTATCTTGTTACTCCAAGCCTGAAACCTAGAATCCATTTTTGATTTTTTACCTCTCTACCTAGCTCATTACTCACCAAAGCTTAGCTCTTCATGCTACCTTCTAAATACCTCCTCATCTCTACTAAATATCTCTGAAATCTTTCCTAATGTCTTCTTCCTCAACCACTGCATGAATTCAGACCATATCATCTCCTACCTAGATTATTTCAAAAGACTTTCTCATGCCTTAGCTCCAATCTCTCCTCCATGGTACACCACAGCCATCTTCCTAAACCCAAATTTTATCATACACTCCTTCCCTAAAATGCCTAAGGGATTCTATATTGCTTTCAAGAGAAATTCCTGAGAGAATGAATTCCTAGGTGTTCAGGCACAACCCTCAGTGGTATATTATGCATTATGTTAGGGTTTCATGATGTCATTTGTGCCCACCTCTTCAATGTCCTTTCTTGTCTTTTCTAAAACTCGTACATTGAACCAAAGCCATACCAAACTATTTATATTTCCGTAGTTTTACGTTTTCTTATGCATCTGTATTTGGGGGGTATGCCTTTGATCCCTTTGTTGTCCTTTCACATCCTTCCATGACCCACCATTCTTCTCCCCACCTGGGTGTAGGTGTCACAATGTATGATAATTGTCTGTTTACAAATCTGTCTTCCTAGGCATGCTGTGAGCTACTTGCAGGAAAATATATCAGGTTTTTGTTTTGTCAAGTCTCTCATTTTATCCCAATTAAAAGTCCAGGCTAAGAATACATAAGGAATTTATTTTATTTTACTCTTGCAAGGGCTACAGGTTAATGAAACATGTGCGAGTGTCATTGGAGGAATAAAAGCATAAATAAATGAAAAGCAAAGTTAATGATTCAAACTGTTCTAGGAAAGTAGCTTCAAAAGTAATCTGAAATTTTCAAAAATGGGAAAGAGTTTGATAGGGGAAATGATCCAATATGAGAACCAGTAAAGATCATTGCAAAAAGACTGCAGACAGGGGCTTCCCTGGTGGCGCAGTGGTTGAGAATCTGCCTGCTAATGCAGGGGACACGGGTTCGAGCCCTGGTCTGGGAAGATCCCACATGCCACGGAGCAGCTGGGCCCGTGAGCCACAACTACTGAGCCTGCGCGTCTGGAGCCTGTGCCCCGCAACAGGAGGGGCCGCGATAGTGAAAGGCCCGCGCACCGCGATGAAGAGCGGTCCCCGCACCGCGATGAAGAGTGGCCCCCACTTGCCGTAACCAGAGAAAGCCCTCGCACGAACCGAAGACCCAACACAGCCAAAAATAAATAAATAAAGTAGCTATAAAATTAAAAAAAAAAACAAAAAAAACAAAACAGCTTTATTAAAAAAAAAAAAAAAAAAAAAAAAAGACTGCAGACAGAATTTGCTTATTTTCTGGGTTGTGATCTGGCTGTGAAGGGAGCCAGATCAGAAGTTGGTTCAGGTTGCAGGCGTGACTGCCTGGCAGGTGCTTGCCATGTAGGCAAGAGGTTGAGGGCAAGATAAGATTAGGGAAGGACGTGTACTATGATGGGTAAGCCAAGTTCAGAGTCTGGTCTGGTTTTAAATTCTTCCTTCTCTTAGAAAGTAAGGACTAGCAAGTGAGTGCTAGAAACTAGAGAGTAAGAAGCATTATCTCATAGCACTCAGCTCAGTTTTAACAGTTGTTTAAATCAGATTAGATTTTAGCACAGTAGATCTCAAAAAATCAGTGTGCATGAGAATAACCAAGAATGCTTGTATGGTCAGGCCACGCAAGATGGCTGTTCTCTTGCTCTCTGTACATCCACTGCTCAACCAGTCCCTGCCCACCTACATCCTACTCACATGACTGACCTTCCTTGTTAATCATTGAGTCTAATCAATAAATGCCTACAAACTTGTCCCAGGCCCCAGCTAGTGATCGTTCTAATCTGTAGATCAGAACATCTCCACCAAGATAGCTTATCAAAGGGGGAAGTGAAGGATGTGCTCCTCTGCTGGTTTCCATGGTAACCAATGACCCAACCTGATGTCAACTGGTAACCTCCCTCTCCGCGCCACCCCCGCACCCAGCAAAGACTGCTGCCATGTCCTGCTCATTGTCTGCCGCACTGTCACTCCAGGACCTGGCTTCAGGCATGTAAGGTCCCTCATCCATTGAACCACTGATGTCTCTGTCACTGACTCCAGTCTGTTTCTTCAGTGTTGAGGCTGGGCAAGCACAGGGCTTGCAGGCCTGCGGGGTGAAGCCCAGCACTGCTTAACTCAGTACTCATAGTGCCTGCTTTTAAGAAACTCATTGTTGTTATAATTATCTTCATCATCATTACTCTTATTGTTTTCCTAATCTACATTTGTACCCTGTTCTTCCCACCTCACTGATTACGTAAAATTTTAATCCCTTCTAAATACTGACTTTGTCTTAATCCCTTCTAAGTCATTAAAATTCACCTACTATTATCTTGATAGCCCTTTCCTGGGAGGGTCCCTAGTTCCCTAGTGATACTATGCTATTCTTTTGTGCTCTTTTGCAGTTATAAGAATAGTATAATATCTTTAACATAGTGGCTGGGACTTGGTGATTCAGACTTAAAATTCTCTTCTAGCTATTGATACTTTTGAAACAGGGTTATAAAGCTCTTTGATGTTTCATGGTCCCTCGGCTGATGATCTGCCCCTCCCTGTGCCCTGGCCTGTGGTCCTCATCTCAGCAGGATCTTTTACTCCATACTTGAAACAACTACTTTTACCTCAAAATCTTTGTCCAGTGTCATTTTGCACACCCCATAATAATCTTTCCTGTTCGTCATCACTATGTCATCTTCTACTTTTCCTTCTTTGAAGTTCTATTTACTCTGTTCCAAAATTCTAGGCAATTACGCTACCGAATATGTCAGATCCTCCTGATAACACTGGCATGAAGAGTCAAGCTTTTTAGCTGCCTTATTACTGTACCTGCCCTTCAACCAGGGACCACCAGAAAGATGCCTGTAGTTGCAAAAGTTGAATTCATTACTTATTGCAAAGAGGGAGGAGTGTATACCATATGGAACCAATGGTGACTTGGTCTGAGGTGTTAGAAAGGATGTCTTATAGAATTTCAACTTCGGTTGAGTGATTCGGGGAGAGGGTTTAATGAAGTAGAGCATTGCTCTGAATTGAATCATTAGGAAGCAGGGTAATTTTTACAGTTTGGTGCCTTAATAAGTCTTATCTAGGAAGAGGAAAAGAGGAGACTGGTTGGGTAATGAAGCAGCGGTGACCCATATTAGGTAGGAAATGGGAACATGTGGTGTCTGTGGCTTAGACAGTGTTCATAATTGGTCTGTATTCAGACACAATTACAGAGTGTCTTGTTTTTGTCTTGTTTCTTCATGATCATATAGTGCCCTCATCTAGTGTCGATGTTCTGCGAAATTGTTTATGCTCAACAAGAGGATACCAAGGCCAGGCTGTGAGTGCCAGGCCAGTGTCCAGAAACAACAAGACCTAACAGATAGCACCGGGCCAGGTCCTGGATGTCAGGGGCTGTTTTCTCTATCTCATGATAAAACTTTTTGCTACTGCAGTAATTAAACCTACTTCCATGAAATCCACTTTCCACTACTTTGGCAATAAGATTTTCATACAGTTTCTTTGTAATTTCCTCCCTAAGTGCTACGGTATGCTCAACACATTGGGTATTTTAATACAAAATTGCATTCCCTTATGCTAGCAATATGATGATGACCAATAAGAACCAGAAGAGAAGATTAATCTGGGTATAATAAAAGTATACAAATTGCTTAGGGAATTGATTAATTTGTTTGTACTTATACCATAAACACTGATTTGTTATATAAGTGAAAATATATACCATTGGCAGATAGGAAATAGATGGAATAAAATCTTAATTTTATTTAGTGAAAGTTACTCATGAAGAAATTAGAGGGTCTTACCACTTACTACAGAGAGAAAGAGCTTAATAATCAGAGACTGTAGAATCTTGGAGTTGGGAATGATCATAAATCAACATATCTCCAGAAATATACATGTAAGCTAAACTAATGTAAATGTGGTTAAAAAGCTTTCTGCTTAGACATTCTAGATGCCTCCTAAAATAAATGGGATAATCTTACTTTTTCTCTTACATAATAGACTATCATTACCATAAGTTTTGCTTAAAGAAGAGAACATCTTATAAGTGAGTCAAGTTCATGACTGAGTAATATTCAATATTTGAGTAATGTATGGATTTAAAATAGGTAGAACCATTGACAAATGTCCTGTGCTGATAATTCGCTTTGTAACTTGTCATAGGTCTGTAGAGGCAGTGCTGTGGGGCTCTGGGGAGAGGAGGAGGTGAGATGAGGCTGTATAAACTAGGCTTAGTCATGCATGAGAAAACATCTTTACATAATGTAATATTTAAGGTATTTAGAATATTGTTAAATATAACACTTTCTTTGACTTACACATATATGCTCTTTAAACATGAGCTATATAATCAATTCAAGGTTACAATCTCATACGTAAAATTAAGTTTCTTCATCTTTGAGTTTTTTTGATTGGTTTTGAAATAGACTTGAGGCAGTACAGAAGAAATAGCTATTTGTTTTCCAGCTCTGCTTTATTTATCATATTATCTTGTTAATAAGGAGAAGGTGTCTTGATTGAACTTCATGGAGTTTGCCCTTTAGTTACCCTTGAAGATATGATCTAAACAAAGAAAGATGCTCATTTTTCACTTTCTCCTTATGGTTTATCCTTTTGTATGATCCTATTTCATCTTTTCTGTTTTCGAGTAAAACATGTAGCTACATTTTACATGAGCCAGAAATAATAATTTACTGAATGGGAAACTGAAATTGAGAAGTTAAATTTCCAGTTAAACATTTTAACTTTTAATTAAACAACAAGGTTTAAATCATTTTAAAGATTACAGATGCCTGTCATGGGCCTAGAGGTGGGTTTATTCAAGCCTCGTACAACCAATGGCAGCACTTTGGATCCTTAAATCTGAATGGTTCAATAATTAAATTACATCTGAATCCTGATAACTGATTTAATTCTTTGTTAACAGTAATAAAAGGGGAATAATACCAATAAATATCCATTGGTTACTTGGGAACTTATTATTCTTGGAGTCGATTTTATGTGCGGTCAAATTTGTATAATGTGCTTTTGGGTATGTATATTCTTTAATATTACTGTCTGGAAGTTTGCTGCAGATGAACATTTATTACTGCTTTTTGTCAAAAGGAGTATTTTGTGTACCCATTTTATCAGCAGGTACCTATTTGAAATGAAAATAAAAGGATTAGAGTCAGTCAGTTTTCTTACCTGAAATATTCCTGCACATGGTGTGTTTCTGCAAATTCTTTACACATCACAGATATTCTCAAAGTAGTTATCATATGACGTAAGCCAGAATAAAACGGCAGCTTTCTCTTTTTTGCTTACATATAATCCTTGCTTCTCAGAGCATATCAGGCTTGGAGGCAAACAGTGGCAATTGTTTTCAACTGCGAAAACCACCCAGATGATTTCTCGGAGAGTCTCCTTTCTTTCTGACTGTCTTTAGGCTTAGATTCTCTTTCTCTCTTATCCTATCCTTTTTGAACTGTCATAATGCATTTACGTTTTACACACCTACTGGCCAAACAAGATAAATTATAAATATGTTCAACAAAAAGTAGGTTCATATAATCATTTTATCCATTGCATCTTCCTTACAAGGGCCGGTTATTGACTCTAGACTAAGTAAATCAAATGATCGATGTCTCCTGCTTACTGTTCCGTGGCCGTTTGCATCAGAGCTCTCCATCTCCTGACCTTTGTTCCTCACCCTCAGCCCCGACATATTTTCCCCCAACCCGGGGGAAAGATGTCAAACACGGCCCTAATTCCACAAACCTCAGCCTGGAATGTGAAGTGGGGAAATTGAGAAATTAGGAGATTAACTACTTCTTAATATCAACTGAAGTCTGTGCTTGCTCTTGTTATCTGGTCTGCTGTTTGTAGAACAGATACTATGTTTATCACTTCAACCAGAGCCAATATAAAAGAAGTGCTAAGTCCCTCAGTTCCTGTGATCTTTAGTGTATTGTCTCTGCTTGTACCAGGACTGTTACTTCAGTTTTTAGCCAGTTTTCATTGCTTCTCCTCTTTCTACCCCTGCTGTTATGCTCCAGAGTGCCATCAAAACAAAAGCAACAAACCTTAGCAAGCATATTTCTGCCCCTCATGATGATGGGTGTAAGGGCTTGCTTTTTGTTTTTACAGCCCTCTTTCCAACGGCTGCAGCCATAAACTGCACCCATTTTCCCACTAATCCAAACTCTGTCTGAAGGTGGACACCTTCTCTTCATTAGACTGAACACAAGTCTTAGTTCAGAGCTATATGTCTTTCCAGTATTATTTTATTAGTCTTCTATGTAGATTCTCATCCCAATTTACTGCTTTTAATTTGACCCTTTAAAAGTGAAAACACTTATCCTGTCCCTTTCCCTGATTACAATTACTTAACGATTCTGTTCTGCTTCCAGAATAAAGTTCACGCTCCTTGGAATATTATACAAGGAACTTCGACATCTGGTCTTCACCCATTTGTCTCACTTTTTGCTATTGCCCTAAAAATCAAGGTTTATGATTTTCCAAATATGTCATTCCTTCCTGCCTCTGAATTTACGCATGTTGTTCTTTCTGCTTGTACTGACCTTTCTCCCTCCTGTGTGATTAAAAAATGTCTTTTTATCACTGAAGCCCTTCCATCATTTTATAGTCTAACTTCTCTCAACAAAACCACAATCTATTAAAGACCCTATGTTATTCATCTTAATGTCCCAGTGCCAAGTTCAAAGTCTGTATATAGTTGATGGTCAGTAAGTGTTCAGATGAATAAATTAGTTCCTGAACACCTTTCCTTTCTTTTAACCCAAAGCTTGGAATTATGTTTACTTCTACTTTTTATAATTTCTCCTATGAAAGCTTAGTGAGGAAGCTTCAGTGGTTTTTCCTGATAGTAGTTCAGGAAAAATGTAAATGTAAATGTAAAAACTAGAGGCTACATGGCATTGGATAGACTTGAGTTCAAGTGTTAACTACCACACATTAGTTTTGTGACCTTGAATCAATTATGTAACCTCTCAGTGTCTCAGATTTCCCATCTGTAAAATGGCTACAAAATTATCTTATGGTTAAGATTTTAAATCTAACTATACATGAACAATTGGGAACATTCTTGTTTCCTCATCAGAAAAATAAATCATTTAAATTATTTTTAATATCCCTTTCAGCTTTCAGAATTGGGAGACATTAACTTGCTCTCTGTTCTCTTACTATTTGTGACACTGAAAAAGTAATTTCTAACATCTTATCTCTGCTTCTTAGCTAAAATGAAGCAGTTGTACTAGATGATCTATAAAAAATCTTCCAATGCTAGGTTTATTTGATCATTTATTATGTGAACCTATGTTTCCGTTTCCTTCCTTTTGTGTATATACTATTACACTAAAGTTTCCCAAGTACTTTTTTTTTTTTTTAATTATTGACAAATGAACATAATTTCAATAGGAGAAAGTGTTCTAGATTTACAGAGCAGGTGACTGGGAGCTAGTAAGCAACTGGCTAAATATCTTGGCCAAATTCCAAAGAAAGAATTGCATTCTTGGTGTTGACTTTCTGATTATAGAATTATATAGCAACTGTTGGTGAAGACATCAATAACATTTTTAGACTAAACAGAAATGATGTAAGCAAAATGGCCGTTACAGGAATTTCGACACCCATCACCTACCAGAAACATGAATTTAAAGAACTATCCATGCACAAAAATACCTTCACAAGAGCTCAGGATTCCAGGTGAGGGATTATAGTTTCTGGGTAAAGGAGGTACTGTATTTTAAAGAGATGTTAAGAGATACACAGTAGATGGCCTCAAACTTTTCAGTAAAGTACAAAATAAAGCTGTATCCTGAGAACATAGGTTTCCAGGGAAATTCTTAGGAAAATGAAGAAGCCACAACAAAGCCAAGAGAGTGAAGGCAAGAGTCACAAGATAGGAAAAAAAGTAAAAGATTGGTAAGCATGGCTCAGTTCAAATATAATCTTGTTTAAAAATGTATGTGGTTGTCAAATGAATGTTTGTTATTAAAAAAAAACAAGCGGTCAAATAGTATTTCAAAGCTTGAAGAAAAATAAAGACAATTGCCCTATTTTTCCCACCGTCTCCCATTCCCCATGTTTTTTTTTCAAGGAGGACACTGAACTATTTCTAGATAACATACTTAAAGTGTTACTCCTTGATTTAAAAAAAAAAAAATTGTTTTGTTTTACACAATTTCCTCCTGTGGAAGAGAAGAATCTAACTTTTATAGTTATCACACACAATACCACTCCACCCACCACATCCATATACATGCTTCTCATCTTCCACCCAGTCAATGTAGTTATTTTTTAATATTATTGACTGTTTAAATCATTATTATGAATTTTCTGAGCAGCAGAGCCAAGAAATAAACAATGAGTGCTTTCTTTCTGGTACAATTTATGTTTTCCTGGTGATAATTGCATCCTTAAATCCTCTGTCCTCCTGGTCCAATACTAACTGTTTGGTTTTTTTTTTCCCCTCGACCTGTAACATATTTCTTACCCTGAAATTTCCTTTCAGCTCTTCCTGGAAATTCCCTCTGCCCCTCATTTGTCAGATTAGCTATTTCCTTAATCCCCTGTCTTCCGATTTCTTGGTTTACTTCCTTGTTTCGGTAAAGTTTATATTCTGGAATTTCTTGGGCTCCTTAAGAAAGAGTAAAAGAGAGGTAAAATTTAGGACCTTGCATATATTAAAATGTCTCTATCCTCATTCTTGAAAATGTGTTTGCACGTAGAATAACAGTTGGAAATCAGTTTTGAAGATTTTTGAAGAGATTGCTCATTTGACTTCTAAACTCCCAGTACTGCTGTCTGTTGTCTTTCTGATTTATATGTGACATTACTCCCAAACCCACCAGAGGTTTTTAAGATCTTCTGTTTATTCTTGATACTTGTGACATGAAGACAGGCAGGTAGACCATGTCCTGTGGCCCTTTTTATCCACTGTGCTGTAGTTGGGTGGCTTCCTGCACTCCGGAGACTTATGTCCTTTGATTCTAGAAAATATGCATGCACTGTGTCGTATTTCCCCACTTTCTGTCTGGTTTTATCTTGTTTTCTCAGGAAACCCTGTTATGTAGAGGTTGGATCTATTCTACGGCTACTCTAACGCTACTCCAGAAGCTCCTCTGTACTCAGATACTCCAACTGCTTGCCCTTTTGACTGTGTTATTTCTACAATCATGGTTTTAATTTTCCAGATTGCTGCCTTTTATTTCCCTGGGTTTCAGTATTTCGTGATTTCATGATGTAATGTCATCTCTTTGTTGTCTGAAGATATTAATCACAAAAATATTTAGTGTTTTTTATTCCCTTTTCTTGTATTCATCCTTATTGTTTGCTTATTTGCTTTTAACTTTTTTCATGCAAGTCGGAAGTATTCCTCAAATGTCTGGTGATTGTCCCTTTATATTTAAGATTGTGGCCAAATGAATACAGATTGCATTCTAGAGCTGCATTGTCCAATACGGTAGCCACTAGCCACTGGTGGCTATTGAGAACTTGAAATGTAGTTCATCCCAATGGAGGTGTCCTCCAAGAGTAAAGTAAAAACCAAACTTCAAGGCTTGGCGCTGAAAAAAAAAATCTCATTAATAATTTATATTGATTGAAATGATAGCAGTTATGATACTGGACTAAGTAATACATAATATTAAAGTTAATATTACCTGTTTACTTATGCTTTCAATGTGGCTACTGGACATTTCAGAAGGATATTTAGCATGAGGCTCATATCACACTTCCACGGGGCAGTACTGCTCTGGAGTGATCAGATGAGGGCCTGACCATTTCATTATGCTCCCTGAACTCCCCACTTCCACTAAAAAGTAGTATCAACACTACTTTTGAATCCTGTAATCTTTTGCTTGGTAGAGTTCTGGAAGTGGCAGTGGAAGAGGAATCAGCATGTGAACTTTCACTTAAACTTATTTCAACATGGATCTCTCTCACACCCTTAGCTGGGCCTCCTGGTCTTAGGTCCAGAGATCTCTTACTCCAAGTCTCCAAAGAGGAAACACCCCACCTTCTGACAGGTGAGGAAGGAGAGTGAGCAGGGTGTGCAGAGTATATGGGGAGAAGATCTAGGGCTTAGGACTTCTAAAGATATTCAACCAACTTAGACTCTGCTTCCCATGCACCCATGGTCCTATCTGGGATTATATAATAGATTCTTTTGGCTTCTGCTCTAGGTCTAGATGTTTAGACTATGACACGTTAGGCTGAGCAATTACCGTTAGTCCATTATGGCTTTCTCTATGTTGACTGGTTTCCTGTCTTCTCTCATCTAAATCTTTGAGCTGAACATGTGTGTTCATATTTTTGTAAATTCTGTTAATTGTATTTTAATGAGATTTCAGGTGCAAGTGAAAATGTATTCAATCTGCCACGTTTAAACCTTAAAATCATCTTGTCATTCCCTTCTTCAATCTTTTCTGTCAGATTATGTTCAGATACTTAAGTCTCGTATAACCTGGTCTAATATACTTCCCTCTACTTGTAGATATGAACCTTCATGGCACGCTAGGCTTAGCTTGTGCACATGCCTTTTTCCAACCATCCCAGTTACATTTCTAAAGGCTTTATGTGATTATCTAATTTTATTTGCTGAGAATCCCACTTCCTTCTACTTTTTCACATTTAACTAATCTTCTAGGGAAGATTAAGGATCTAAGAGTTCTGTGACCATATTCTTAGGAATTTAGTCCCCATTGATCTCTTTCTTAGCTACACTTCTATCACGTGTTTGTTTCCCAAAATTTATAGTTTTTATACTACGATAAAATGATATTGTGAGGTATTAATCCATATGGTTTTGTTCCTCCCACTTCATTCTCTTTTCTAACTGCAAGATATGAAGCCACAAATTGAGGGAGGACTTTTAGTGGAGACAAGGAACTGACATTATGTTACTATTCGGTCTTAATAAAGACTTGGAAAATAGTTATGGTCAACTTGAAACCGTTATTTTCAACACTGTCCTAAAAAAGATAAAAGGGCCATAAGCTTGGATAGAAGTGAGAACGTGGGAGCTTAGATGTGAGTAAATCCCAG
The DNA here is from genome assembly GCF_949987535.1 of Balaenoptera acutorostrata. NCBI lineage: Eukaryota > Metazoa > Chordata > Mammalia > Artiodactyla > Balaenopteridae > Balaenoptera > Balaenoptera acutorostrata. The sequence continues at coordinate 94,082,503 of NC_080070.1, read as the reverse complement.
AGAGCTGCTGTGATCTGCCCTGATGCAGACTCACTCCTGAAGGCAAGTTCTTTCTCCCCTTTCACCCCACAAGTGCGAGGATCTCAGAGTGGAAGTGTCGCTCAGGGAGAACAAGCCTCAGAAAACACTGCATCAGTCATGGCACCAGAACAGTGGAGTATCCTGGACTGTGTGTGGTGTGTAGGCAGCTACGTGTTATGGAGCCCCTGGGACCCCAACACTGAGCTTAAGGCCCCTGAAGTTTGTGCAAGTCAGCTGAGAAAAAGAGAGCCATCACCTGCAAAGTGCTCAAGGCCAGGATGAGGGAAAGTTATAGCCACAAATTTAGAGAGGGCGTGCTCTGTGTTCTCATCTCCTCCTCTGAAAATAGCACCTATTGAGAAAAATATAACACAGTTTTAAACTTGAAATGACTGAGAAATATCAAAAATGAAAAGTTTCTTAAAAGTGACTAAATTAATTATGCTGGATCAGGCAGAATGGAGGCTTGAGGTAAAATGAAATTTCATTTTTGCACACCTGAGTCTGTGACTATAAAACTTATTTCCATTTCAGTAATATACAGCCATCCCCAAAGTTTCTTTCTTGCCAAAACAAATGGAAAACCCTACCAGGTAACCATGATAGCTTTTCTTTGTTTTAGATTAGTTAATTTTATATTTCACATTCCCTTTGTCAAGATAGACAATTCTGTTTTCCGGGAGTGATGGAAACTTGGACTTGATTTTTATTTTGAACTTTGATTTGATTTTGAAAACTTAACATGTAATTTTTTCTCCCTTCAAAGAAATATACCCTTCTAGGTGACAGGAGAGGTGGTGGCATTTCTATGGCCTTTGTTTAACGTTGATTGCATATACATACACATGTATGTGCAATTTGAGCAAATAATTGTATTATCAAGGTGGTATGACAGCCCAATATTGTAAAATGGCTGCTTTGGAGAAAAGCTAGCATTTTGGAAGCTGATAATTATTTCCTAATATTTATTATTTGACAAGTAGATTAGTTCCCACTATATTCTGATCTACTTTTATTGGAGTATTATGTTACTTGTAGACAAAAGCATCCTAATTGATACAACTGTAGCTTGGCACTCTTTGACCTTGAGCAGTTTACTTAACCTCAACCTCTCAGTCCTTTTGCCTCTCAGTGCTTTAGTATTTTTGCCAGTTGTAATATTAGCAAAACAGTAATTCTTATTTCAAGTCATTTTTATGAAGGTTAATTTAGATAATCCACATAGAGTCCTTAGAATGGTGTCTGGCCTATAGTAAGCACCCTCAGTGTCAGCCATTTGTATAACATGACATAATTTGGGTTTTTCAAAAAATGAGCTTCTAATAAGATTAAATGCCAAGTGATATTCCAAGGAATAAAAATGGTGATGTGGTTATTTTAAAAGTCAGTCAACACACAACAAGTGTGTCAACTGCCCTCCAGACAGATTCTGGAGATAAGTTCAATGACTTTTAAAAGTACTTGCCAGAAAGAGCTTTGGTTACACTTAGCCTAAAGGAGGAAAGGGCACAAGATACCATTTAGGTGGTATTTACAGTTAGACTTAAATAATTATTTGACCTGTTGTTTCATTCTACGAGGTTGCCCATGTACCTGAACATTGATTTGTGAGTTTAGACATTGAAGCTCAGTGGATTTCAAGGCAAGAAGAGTCCAGTCCCTGCCCCCAGGGACTCTGGAAGTTACCTATTAGATAGGCGAGAGCAAGACTCTGCTTCTTCTTACTTAATCCAGTTGAGCAATAGAGAAGAGGGAGAGACTCCAGGACAAACTGCCCAACAGAGGCCAGAGGGAGGGTTACACATGGAGAGAGTGTGCTGTCCTCACGTTGCCTCTGAGTCTGGTAAGGTTAGTAGAGCTTGGAAGTGAATATAATCAGAAAGCATTATAATTGGGTGGTACCTGTAGAGCAGATTTTTAAATGAGTGATCTGAGTTTGTGAAAAAACTTTTAAAGTGAGGGGAATAAAGGAGATTAGAGGAAAAGCAGTACTTCTAAAAAGCCAGCTTCCATGACATAGTGCTACAATCTAGGCTCTACATATTTTTTTTTAACATCTTTATTGCAGTATAATTGCTTTACAGTGGTGTGTTAGTTTCTGCTTTATAACAAAGTGAATCAGTTATACATATACATATGATCCCATATCTCTTCCCTCTTGCATCTCCCTCCCTCCCACCCTCCCTATCCCACCCCTCTAGGTGGTCACAAAGCACTGAGCTGATCTCCCTGTGCTATGCGGTTGCTTCCCACTAGCTATCTATTTTACGTTTGGTAGTGTATATATGTCCATGCCACTCTCTCACTTTGTCACAGCTTACCCTTCCCCCTCCCCATATCCTCAAGTCCATTCTCTAGTAGGTCTGTGTCTTTATTCCCATCTTGCCACTAGGTTCTTCATGAATTTTTTTTTTCTGAGATTCCATATATATGTGTTAGCATACTGTATTTGTTTTTCTCTTTCTGACTTACTTCACTCTGTATGACAGACTCTAACTCCATCCACCTCACTACAAATAACTCCACTTCGTTCCTTTTTATGGCTGAGTAATATTCCACTGTATATATGTGCCACATATTCTTTATCCATTCATCTGATGATGGACACTTAGGTTGCTTCCATGTCCTGGCTATTGTAAATAGAGCTGCAATGAACATTTTGGTACATGACTCTTTTTGAATTTTGGTTTTCTCAGGGTATATGCCCAGTAGTGGGATTGCTGGGTCGTATGGTAGTTCTATTTTTAGTTTTTTAAGGAACCTCCATACTGTTCTCCATAGTGGCTGTATCAATTTACATTCCTACCAACAGTGCAAGAGTGTTCCCTTTTCTCCACACCCTCTCCAGCATTTATTGTTTCTAGATTTTTTGATGGTGGCCATTCTGACCGGTGTGAGATGATATCTCATTGTAGTTTTGATTTGCATTTCTCTAATGATTAATGATGTTGAGCATTCTTTCATGTGTCTGTTGGCAATCTGTATGTCTTCTTTGGAGAAATGTCTATTTAGGTCTTCTGCCCATTTTTGGATTGGGTTGTCTGTTTTTTTGTTATTGAGCTGCATGAGCTGCTTGTAAATTTTGGAGATTAATCCTTTGTCAGTTGCTTCATTTGCAAATATTTTCTCCCATTCTGAGGGTTGTCTTTTGGTCTTGTTTATGGTTTCCTTTGCTGTGCAAAAGCTTTTAAGTTTCATTAGGTCCCATTTGTTTATTTTTGTTTGTACTTCCATTTCTCTAGGAGGTGGGTCAAAAAGGATCTTGCTGTGATTTATGTCATAGAGTGTTCTGCCTATATTTTCCTCTAAGAGTTTGACAGTGTCTGGCCTTACATTTAGGTCTTTAATCCATTTTGAGTTTATTTTTGTGTGTGGTGTTAGGGAGTGTTCTAATTTCATACTTTTACATGTACCTGTCCAGTTTTCCCAGCACCACTTATTGAAGAGGCTGTCTTTTCTCCACTGTATATGCTTGCCTCCTTTTTCAAAGATAAGGTGACCATATGTGCGTGGGTTTATCTCTGGGCTTTCTATCCTGTTCCATTGATCTGTATTTCTATTTCTGCCAGTACCATACTGTCTTTATTACTGTAGCTTTGTAGTATAGTCTGAAGTCAGGGATAGGCTCCACATATTTTCAAAAAGTTTTATAGTGAAAAATAGAAGAACAAAGAAATTTTTATTTAAAAATATTTTTCCTCTGTGCTTTCAAATGGAAATAAGTTTCCCCCAGGTTTATTATTTTTTAATAAGAATGCATTATTAATTTTCTATCTTACTGTGAATTAGTATTTATACAACCTCAGGTTTCTTATTTCCTTAGCCCTGAGTATGAATGCTTGCTTTCTCTAATCCCTAACATTCATAGTAAGGTGATAAGTTTTTTGTATAATAAGAGACATAGAGACATACTAAGATCTTTTTTTAAATCTACATTACTTAATACAGCAAAGAAATCTGTAACTATCTTAAACACTTACCTTTGATACATTTAGTCTGACTAGTTTTCAATTTAAAAATCATTGAAGTGATTCCAAAGTTATGTATACACCTTTACTTTTAATCTCCATCACTTTCAAATTAAACTGGTAGGTTTTTATTATAACAGTCAACATATTTGCTTTCATTTTCTAAATTTAAATGAGCCTTTCTTTATCTATAAAGGCACCAGATAGTAACAGAACAAAGATACTTGTAAAATGCATCCAGTATGGTTTTCTTCTTTTTTCAGTATGAAGTAAAATTTTTGTGCTTTGAAGCAGAATTTTTAGTTCTTACTTGTACTGCTTTTACACAATAAAAGATTATAACTTTTGCTAGTTTAATACAAATTTCTTTTAAATTCTAAGGTGAAACTACATTTTTTTCCCTAACAGTGCCTGGACATAGCAGACACTCAATTCATTTGCACTGAATTTCCTCTAATCTTATATATTTTGATGTCGCCACAGCAACTTTTCATATTTTCCTCCTTGAAGTCACTGGCTTCTGGTAAAAACTGCTGTATCCTTCAAAAGATGGAGAAATATTCTCTGCCTTTATGTTAGCCAATGTGTTCTCTGTGTTAGCCAATGCATGGTAATTGTTCTCTGACTCATGCTTGAGGAAGAAGCTGTAATATCAGGTCCTCTGAGAAGTTTGTCATCTCTCCTTCTAAAACCTCCCCCCCCCTGTAGGTTTTCCACTGTACCATAAACCTTCCATTAGACCATCTACTGTATGATTTTATAATAATTTTTCTATATGTCTATCTGTCATTCCATGAAACTAGAGTTTTATTTATTTTCATAATTTCTGCACCCAGAAATATCTAGTGCAAGGAGGAATAGTTTATTAAATTAAGTAATTTTGTGAACAAATGAATTATTTTAACTATAATCTGTATATGAAAATAATGAAAATAATTCTGAAACATCAAAGTAGCATAGCACAATGCATTTGCTGAGAGATTTATATTGACACAAGGTAAGGATTTAGATATGGGCAAGAAAATGCCTTACATGATCATGCATCCTTATGTCTTCTGACTAATCTTTGATATTACTTGTCACCTGGATGCATAAACCCAAGGTGACCTATTTCATACAAATCCTGGAAATCTTAGCATTTATCTAATTTTCCTAATTTTCTCTGTCAGTTATGCCCTCTGTAAAAATGTGGTTAACAATACCTAATTATAGAATTTTCTGTAGACTTAAATAATGACATGGAAGCATTTAGCATGATAATATGTTAACAAATATTTGTCCTCCCCCTTATCCTTTCTTAGAACTTTTCAAGTGGTCCTTATAAGGGAGAAGAAATAGTATTCTACTTTTATATTTAATAATTTAATTTAAATAATTTAAAAAACATATTTAAAACAAAGTAAAATTTAAAAAGTCAAAAGAGCATTGGAACCAGAATAATTAAAAACAACTAACTTCACTCTAGTAACAGGGTACAGTGTATGGGAATCGAAGAGGTGTAAATTATTCCAATTATCCAGGAAATTAATATTAAAGTGACTAGCACTGCTGAAGAAGAACAGAGTACAATGACATACACAAAAAAACTAAAGTAATATATTAGCAAATATCAGGCCAGATCCTGGGACAAGATATGTGAAAAGGAGAAAAAGAGAGCAATATTCTAGCTGAGGGGTTTTGTTTTTTAACTGTCAGTAAGGCAATGTAAAACGAGCATTTCCCCAGACCTCTGAAACTTCATCTGCTAAATGATCAAGACTAGATGATTCTTAAAATTCCTTCACATTTTGTAACATAAAGGTCACAAATGAGAGAGAGAAAAAATGTGTCATACATGGAAGTGGGTAAAAGGTCTTTGAACTAACAGTCACAGCTATTTATATCTGAGTAAATGTGGATGTCCTGTGAGCCTGGAGACTTGTGGTTGTTTACACTAGAATCTTTATGGAGAATTGTCCTCTGTGTCTGAGCTACATCTCTAAAATATGACCTCCTTGAAGGTAAGCGTTGCTAAACTATCCAAGCCAATTTGGGCACACACTATTATTGGGTTATCTCGGTAAATATTGGTAGCTTCCAATAAACAACAGTAGGGTGAGCTATAGATCTCTTCGAAAGACAGCTACAGAGAAACCTCAGAATTGGCTTCTGAAGGAAGGAGTTAAGTAGCCAGCAGGAACCCAACCTGCTCCATGGGGTCTGTGAAGTCCCCACTCTGTCCTTTTAAGTATCCCAGTAGTTCTTGCATGGAAGATTCCTCAGAGGCACAGACTTAACATACTAACTACGGAATTCAGCTAACCATCCAATCCCAGTCAGGCAACCAGGAATGCCCTGAAATCAAGAGCTGGACAATGGGCCATTTCTGAACTGGGCTTAGTGGGTTTTTATAGCCTATAATGTAAAGGTAGAGACTCAGGCCAGTAATATTTCTAGCCAATTCTTAAATCTTTGAGACCATTAATTCCATCAGTAAAAACCTCATTGTTACATTTATGATGAACATTTCCAGAGTTTAGGAGATAAAGATAACTAAATGACAGATTTTGATTACACGCTAAGTAAACAGTTCTAGAATGAATGTTCACAACTAGGTTAGCTGCCCATTTCGAGATGGTAGATTAAAAGTATTCAGTACTTCCTCACTGCATTTTATATGCGAGTATTTGAAGTTCATTACAGAAAACCTCACTATAGGGATCATGCTTTCTTCTTCTTTGTGACAGGATTCTAGGCACACAGTGGCCACATTATGAATCTTCATTGAGTATGTGTGTGAGGATGCATGTCATCAACTTTAACCTTTACAGAATTATTGCCTTAAGAGATACGGGGAAAATCATACATTTTTTGTCTAATGTAGCATATACTGTAATGGCTTGATTTGCTTTTACAATATCTTTATTTTTGTCTTAGTTTCTTTATTCTTATGAGTTGCATATATAATAGCATACTCACCAAATATTGCTAATCTTACATGGCAAAAGAATGTCATAACTATCATAAACCTGAACTTGTTCATTTTGCAAGACCCTGCCCAACGTTGCTAACATCTCCAGCTTTCCACAAACTAGAATATTCACTAATGCTTTGTTTCTTATTCTAAAGACCAGTGTGCATGTTGTTACGTGGTTCCTAGGAAGACTGTAATGTCCTAAACAAAGACAAAGGATGAAAAGGGTCAAGGGAATTGCTATGAGAAAATAAGTAGGGATATCCCTGGAGAAGGAGTTGCTTCTGTGTTCTTTTAAGTGTCACAGAGTAATTGTTTCTTTTTTTAAGGAAAGAACAAGGGGGGAGAGCAGCTCATTTTCAAGCTGGAGAGCTTGGCAAATATAGGCTGCAGGGTTTACTTTGGTTTAGGAATCCCACTGCCTCACTGGAGGGTCAATCAAAGTTCCACAGCCATTCTTGGATACTTGGACGTGGGGCTGATTGATGTACAGCGGTGACTTGACCCAACACTTGAGGCAAACACAACCAGAGTCATCAGTGTTAATTCCGTATCCTCCAACCAGCATTTTGAAAGTGCGTTGACATTGGTGGCCTTGCACTTTTTCATCGGACTTCTAACTGGTAATTACACCTATATAATCACTGTGAAGTTATCTAGCCTAATAGTGTAGGACTCAAGACCAGTGCCTGCAATACTAAAATCTCTTACTTTGCTCTGAGTTTTGCTTTGTTCTTGTCCAGTTTAAGCTATACGTGCATTTTTCTCTTCTCTTAAGGAATAGAATATATGAGATGGTATAGACATTCAGGCACCCTGTCCCAAGCTTTTAGACAAGAAATTGTGTCTAAAAGAAAATGGAAGGAGTTGGTCAGGTGTTGTAATTTTACTATGATCTTGTCAGTAATAACTACCATACTAAGTGATAAGAGGACATTCAAAAATATTTGAAATTGTCCAAACCCTCCAACTTACCTATGCTTGTATACAGGCAACGATGGAATATCTTAATAGAGCACCATATTAAAAGGGCAAATTCATGTGCAGCTACCTTTTATTCTTAAGAAAATATATGCCCAGGAAGACTGTTAAATTATAAATGGCCACTTTTACCCGAAGAGGCACTTAGAATGAATATTATTATATATGTTTTGGAGTCTCTTATATTAAGATTGTAAGGCAGAGTGGTTGTCTTCCCAGTCATGAAGAAAAAAGAAGCTATCCTCCCCCATCTCTTATAGTCAACAGTAACCAGTAGAGGTCACAGGCAGTTTCTACTGGGGCGTTCCTGGAATGGATCTAGTCAGCAAGTGGTCACTGTGACTTGCTAGAGAGGTGACTTTGCAATTTTATTTTACCCTCAGGTTAGGGAAACTTAGTCATGATCTTGTATACCTGACTTGGGCTACTGAATCTTTGATGCAACAGCTAACAGGATATAGGAAGTAACGTCACAAAATTAGCCATTAAATTTAAGCCAATTTTCCATTTGCAAATCATTCCTATGAGGTTTTTCATGGCAAGAACTAGCTACATAGAATGAATGGGAGGCATAGAAAACCAGGTGTAAGAATTAGGTAAAAATTTACAGATTCCAGACATAATAGTTTTATTGGTCTCATATAACCATTGCTATTAATGACATTTTATTTCAACCCGTATTATGATACAGTGTTCTGTAGGACCAAACAACATTTGTATACCTTAACTTTATTTCACTGTGATTATCTTAAATAGTTGTAAACTGTGAAGTAAAATTGGAGGCAGTGGTTTGCCTCAGTGGGTATTGTGTGAAGATAGCATACTAAAGAAAGTGTGTAACATAGACAGGGACAGGAAATGTCAATACAAGCTCATTCAAGGAATAATTCATAACCTTGCTTGCACCTCAGACCTATACAATTCTATTTGACATTTTGGTAGTTAATATTGTTATTTAAGCATTCCAGACAACCCATAATTAAATATTTCGATCCAAGATCACAAAACAATTACTGACTTACAATTATGTATGTTACCTAAATGTAAATAATTAGAAAACAAAAAACTTGAAATGACATGCTGTATAGTAATGCTACTAAACAGATATATTTTTATTTTTATTTTTAACATCTTTATTGGAGTATAATTGCTTTACCGTGGTATGTTAGTTTTTGCTTTATAACAAAGTGAATCAGCTATACATATACATATATCTCCATATCCCCTCCCTCTTGCATCTCCCTCCCTCCCACCCTCCCTATCCCCCCCCCCAGGTGGTCACAAAGCACTGAGCTGATCTCCCTGTGCTATGCAGCTGCTTCCCACTAGCTATCTATTTTACATTTGATAGTGTATATATGTCCATGCCGCTCTCTCACTTTGTCCCAGCTTACCCTTCCCCCTCCCCGTGTCCTCAAGTCCATTCTCTATGTCTGCGTCTTTATTCCTGTCCTGCCCTTAGGGTCTTCAGAACCATTTTTTTTTCTTTTTTTAGATTCCATATATATATGTGTTAGCATACAGTATTTGTTTTTCTCTTTCTGACTTACTTCACTCTGTATGACAGACTAAAGGTCCATCCACCTCACTACAAATAACTCAATTTCGTTTCTTTTTATGGCTGAGTAATAGTCCATTGTATATATGTGCCACATCTTCTTTATCCATTCACAAAGAGATATATTTTTATATGAAAAGTCAAGGACTTTGTGAATGTCAGCATTATGTAAATGACTTTGGAGAGTTGGATTATGTGTTGCATCTTGTTTATTCATTCAACAAATATTTGTCTGCCCATCACATACTGCACATTGACCATTTTCTGTACCTAATTTCATCCACTTAGCACTTTGAGTGATCAATTAATTCCCCAGCATAAACATCATTATTTAATAAATTAAATCTATCAATATAGGGGATGTTATATAGGGGGTCACTGCTCTACTTGGTAATCAGGGAATCTTCCACTGAGTTTGGTACCACAGGTTCTCATGTTTTCCCTTAAGGATGATGAAAGATCAGTGGACTCCTAAGTATCTGAAGTCTGTGGAGTCTTAGGTTGCTTAGAAACTCAGTGACTATGTGCTTGTGATGGCAACCCAATTTATCAGTGAATGCAAAAGTAACTTAGTTGGCATTTTGCCAAATCTCCATATTCTGCTAGTATGAATATTCAGATCAGCTCTTCTATCACATAAGTATTTATTATTCACACAATCAAACTAAATAATACTACAACTTACCAAATTTTGAAAAGAATAATTTATAGTTTATAATAGCTAGCAAATACATGAAAATTTATCTTAAACTCACTATGTAATTTTAGTTGTTTCAAATTTATGTCAGCTGGTTATTATCCCATTGCCTAAACTTCCTTATATACGTGTAAGATTTGTGCTAAATTAGAAGCGTGGGAAAGTTAGACTAGTACAGTATATAATCTATGTGTTAATAAAAAAGGCTCTATAAATTTGACTTCTATTAATCTATACAAATCAATAAATTTAACCATACATGTATATGTAGTACATTTTAATGATATTTTTATTTTACCTTACTAACCCCTTTTTCATATATAAATATAATATATTAAAAATATTACTAACCATATTATTTCTCTTTAAAATCTTAAGTCTTAAGTAATATGCCATGTAATTTGTATACACAAATGCATTCGAAAATTAATGTATTAGAAAAGCACATTTTTGCAATAATGGAAAAGACATTAGGGAATGTACTCTCCACTTCAGTCTAAGTATTTGCTCCTTGCAGTACATTTTCAACTATTTTGCCCCTTCTAATTTAAGGCATGTTTTTAGCTTTTAATAATACCTTCTGTTTATTAGTTTTTTACATACTCATGCTATATATAAACTGTGATCTTCTCTGTACCTCTTCATATGTAGGCACTGTATTTATCTTATCTCCTTATTGATTCCAACTCTCATGTTTATCACAGCCGAAAGCATGGGTAGAGCCGGCAGCCTCTCCTGAGACTAGACTGCTACAAAGTTCTAGTTACTGTCATTTTCCCATGGGTTTTGGCATTTATGCATTTTGTTTTGATATTTAAGAGGTTATCATATTACAGGTTCTCTTGAGAATAAAAGAATCAGTGTGACTCAGGCTTTTATGTGACAAGGATGCATTCGGTGATGTTTTCGATTTTTCATTATTCTTGATTTCTACAGAATTCTGCAGTTGATCAAATTTGTCAGTCCTCTAGTATGTCAGTTCATCTGGGCAGCGCCCATGTTACTGATGATATATCTCATTTCACAGATGGAAACAAGTATGAGAACAAAACTTGAATTGTTTTCCTTGAATTAACTGCCATCAGAACAGAAAAGCCAGTTCCCAGGGGTCCTTATTTAAGGCTCCAGTGACTAAGCTACATTGGCACCCTCAACAGAGGTGCATTTTGTTGTCAGATAAAGGCCTGCTGTTTTTTAACAAGATAAGTGAGCAGTCCGGTACAAATCCACTAAACAACCCAAAGGAATCAAACTATCAGCAAGGGATCACACATGTTAGTTTATAAAGAGATAGGAGATTAGCATGTAAAATTAGATGGTAGAGTAAAATATTAAGGAGACTTGGACTAGGCAAGAAAAACGCAGTACAAGGAATGATCTACATTTTATATTTAATTGTGGTTTTTGGTGTGTGATTGAAGTACTGTCACAAATTTACAAAATCTTCAATTTAATCAGTATGTCTATTCCTGGCAACTGGAGACATAAGCACAATTGGCACATTTGATCATATAAAATGTTTGGGAAAAAACTGATTGTGTAGTCACATGTCATTTGTCCTTGTATTGCAGTTACTCAATAAATATCTGTGGAACAAAAGAAGTAAGCCCTTCTGAAGAATATTTTCCAATGTGGAAGAGTCAGACTGTTTAACACATTCAGATTCTTGCTTAAAGTAGACTACATCTGTTCTTTATTCCATTACATGCCTGGTGTCTACTAAATGTAAAAGATGCACATCTGGAAAATAACCGGTCCTTTTAAATTTGATGTCGGATAACCTGGAAAAGTAAATATACTCTTCTACCAAAGTATTTAACATACCCATGTCTCTTTAATGTATGTTGGGATACTTGTAGTATAGGTTTTTCAGCATCTATTCAATGAATATTTGAGCACCTATTATCTGTCAGGCACTATTGTAGAATCTGGCATATTACCGAACACAGTTCCCAGTGAATACATTATAGGGAGTTTCATTGGGACCTACTCCCTTACAACTCATTAGTGAGCAAATAAATAATGAATTGAGTTTTTTTTACGGTATTTTGTACAAGTAGGACACTAAAGTATTCTGGAGATATAGAGATGAATAAAATATAGTCACGTGGTATCTTGTATGTGCTTAATATTAAAACCTCTGTTGCATATATTATAGAAAACCATGTTGCAGGGTTTTTTTTTTTCTTTCTTTACTCTTTTTTAGGGACCTACTGATTAACTCATATTTCTTGACCACACTTAATGAGCGAGAAATTTGGTTATATGTTTAGTTGTTTAAAATGTATGTGATCTACAGTCCATATTTGACGTAGAATCTCAGGGTATCAGTTTGAGTACTTTCAACTCAAACTAGCTGAATTGATACAGGGATATGAGGGGCCCACTTAATTGAAAACTTCAGAGTTAGCACTCTTCAGGCACAGTTGGATCTAAGTGCTGTCTCTTCTGATTTTTCTTGGCTCTTCCCTTTATTTGGGTGTTGGCTTTAACCCTGGTTGGCCTTCCTTGAAGTTTTGAGATGGTTCCTGGCAGCATGAGTACACGTTCCCTTATTCTTAAACACTCTTACACATAGAGTATGTGAATGGGGAAAGATGATAGTGGGAAGATCAACTCCCACCCATATTGAACAAAGGAGCCTAGATTTTGTGAATCCTGAGGAGACGTAGGTTCTTATAACACTAAACTTTTTTTTTTTTTTTTAATAAATTTATTTATTTATTTATTTTTGGTTGTGTTGGGTCTTCGTTTCTGTGCGAGGGCTTTCTCTAGTTGTGGTGAGCGGGGGCCACTCTTCATCGCGGTGCGCGGGCCTCTCACTATCGCGGCCTCTCCCGTTGCGGAGCACAGGCTCCAGACGCGCAGGCTCAGTAATTGTGGCTCTCGGGCCCAGTTGCTCCGTGGCATGTGGGATCTTCCCAGACCAGGGCTCGAACCCGTGTCTCCTGCATTAGCAGGCAGATTCTCAACCACTGCGCCACCAGGGAAGCCCCAACACTAAACTTTTGATAACGCTTTAACTTATAACAAATAAATAGGGATTTAATTAAATAAAGGAAAATATTAAATAGAACACTGACATCTTTAGAGGCAATATCATGTTAGTACCATGTTAATACATGTTTTATAAATCAAAATATGGAGGTTGCTTTTGAATCTTTCCTTCTGTACTCAATATTAAGGGGCATCTCTGAAAGCAAAGTCAGCTGCTTGTGGCTTCTTGAACGCTAGTTGCTTCTCACTACACAGGATGTACTACGGATCTGAGGATAAGTTCTTGAAGAAACATTACTATCTTCCTTTCTTCTGGGAAATTCTTAAGCATGTAGAAATGTCCCCTCGAGATTATGATTTAGTCAATCAAAATGGGTGAATTTAGTTATATTTATTCATTATGTTTCATCTTTAAAAAATTGAAGCCAATCTCCTAAAACACGTCTTAGCACATGCATATTGGAATTTTTCAAAAAACAGATATTGTCTATTTTCAATTTTAATTTTATTCACCTAAGATTGGAGGAGGATTGCCTGAAAGGGTGACATCTTCAATGGTAGAATGTTTTATCATAGAAAGAAAAGGTGTTCCCTATTGGCACCAATTAGACTTAAAACTTAAAAAGGAAAATCACCACAGTATTTTTTCCCTAACCTAAATGACATGGCAAATAAGCCAGAGAAAGTTTAGTAAACAGTACGAATTTAGTTTAATCTTTATTTTTTTTAGTTTCATAGCTTGAAGAATTTAAATATTTTCTACTATACAGGATGGTAAATAAATATGAGCTTAAAAGAATAAGTGGCAGAATAAGGTTCAGTTATAACTAACATATTTTTTGGTAATATTTGGAAACCCGTGATTGTGTATTGAACTGCCGTCAGGAGGTAGATGTCTTTCAAAACAGAAATACCCATTAAGTGGATAATGTGAGTGTACCAATAAAAGGAGTGAAGGAACAAATGAATTCATGGTTTCTGCTAATTTAGGAATAGCTGTAATTTTGTAAGTATAATTGCAGTAAGTTAATTTGGGTGCAATTTCAAATGTACATACCTAAAACCACACTTAATTTTGAAAAACGATTAGAAAGATAAAAATGAGATGTCAAATAAAAAACAACTAGGACAGATAAATGCAAGGTAAACCAAGGAAGAAAAGAAGGAAAACTGAAAACTGAGAATCTTGTGGAGGAGAGAAGTCTATACTGAAACTTATTATAAAAATAATGTTTTGGCACAGACTTCTTTATAACATGGGAAATATTTAGTGGTTTTTAATTTTGAGTCGCATGAAATGGTATGGTTTCCGTGTTTTTATGGGCTTATTTCACCTCCAAATATTACTCGCTGCAGTCCTCATTTCTTCAACCTACTGTGATTATCCAGTTTTCCCCGAGGAGTTGTAGAAAATGAGAGGAAAAACAGGCCTGCAACAGTCTTGGATCACATCCAGAAAATGTTTTTAGTCCTTGGACTACATGGAGGATGGTGCCCCAAGCCTTATATACACAGATTGGGAAAACAATGAGGATCTCAGCGTATTCACTCTCAACAGGAAAGCCCTGTGTCCTTAAAAAAGGGTGTACTACAGAGTACACTGAAACGCACTCGGATAACATAAGCATCTCGATTCACATTTGTATCTTTACCCATGAACAGGAGGCAACGTGGAGTAGGACAGTTTGCTTGCTAAATACCACAACTGAGGGCCCTGGGCCCTGAAAGCCAGGAAAACAGTTGTGTTAGCAATCTCTGAGGATAGATGTACTAATCAACCAGTGCAAAACTAGCAGGACCAGTAGAGTCATTTAGGGTGACATTCCATAGCAATTCAGATTCCATAACCTGCTACTGTTTACTTAAGTCACAACCTCCAGACAAAAGAGAAGAGCGACTTTCAGGAATCTGAAAGGGGATGGTCAGAATGAACATGATTTGAGTCCTTGGTCACTTGTTGGAGAACGATGAGGATGACAGACACTTGCATAAAGACACGGCTGATGTTATTTAAACCTACTTCAGAATAGAAGATTTCTTTCTACTTAACCATAAGGTAAATTCCTTTATCGAGTCCATTGTCAGTGCCCCCTAATGTGAAACAAACTTTAATGATGCTACTAAAACGTTAGGGCTAAAATGAAGTTTAATAGGTAAGTTAAACTTCTCTATTATTCAAAATTTAAGTGTGCAGATACTAAAGGGAAGGTTTTACTGTACCCCTGACTAGTTGTCATTTCTTTCATTCAAGCAGATAACCAACTGTCACAGAGAAACATGCAGAACAGTTGCAGGGTTCTGATATTTTAGAATTCTGAATTTTTATATCTACCTTATGCATGATAGAGTAGTAGTCTGTCACTTTTATCTGTTTGGATTTTAATGTTTATGATTTATAGAATATAGTCATGGAAATAAGATATATAGAAAGAAATTTAAATGATTTATAACATTTCCAGGAAAATATTTGCTTCTAGAAGTTTTATTTGATATATTAGATAGATATATACCCACACACCCCCATACACTCTATATGTTGGGTATGTATGTGTGTTACACAGGTTTTTGTTTTGTTTTGTTTTTTACAGACTATTATACGAGGCTTTGTTCAAACTGAAAAATACATTTAGAGCAAGATGGTCCCACTTTGAATCCTTATGGATTCTTGGAGATCTTAAGAATTTATTTCAAATTCTTCCAAGGAGTTCATTTGAGAAGCAGCACTCTAAACCAAACCCTTTGGTCTTTTGGAAGACAGAAAACTCTGGCTTATCCACAAGCAAATCCTTCCCTTAAGCCCACTGAGAACCAACCTGGAAAATGATGATTTGATTTCACTATAGGGTTTGATAGGCTGTTTAATAGTTCTTTAAAGCTTCTAGCAGAAGCTTCTGTGCCACTCAAATGCAAGGTTTGTGCCAAATGTTTCTTCAAAGTGTCAGGGCAGAAGTTTCAAACTTTTCCATTTTCAAGCAAACAAACAGAAAAAGAAAGGCATCAGAAATATCTTATTTCCTGTGTGGTGATTTCTAAGATAAATCATTGTTATGTGACATACTTCTTAGAAAGTATTTTATTTCTCAGCTTTAAAAAAGAATTTAATTAGGTATGCTCCCATGTCCCTGGAAAAATGTGTGTGTGTGTATGTGTGTGTGTGTGTGTGTGTGTGTGTGTGCGTGCCTGTGCATGCATGTATGTGAGTTTAACTCTTTCAGGAATCTGACACCCAAGTGCTGTGTATCTCCAAACTTAACAGATTGTCAGATGGCATAGATGTCAATATAATTGTTTCAAAGACAGACTAGAGAGTATGGTTAGTATGTCTGTTTATTTACTAAGTGGAACAAAATCACTTTAAGTCTCATTATCCATCTGATTTCTGTTTTTATACATTCATCACAATGAAAGCTTCTTAGCATTTCAAAGCATATCACCTTGATCAAACCATCAGCTAATGTGAACGTGTAAATTGATTTCTCTAACCCTTCTTAAAATTATTTTATTGATTTCCTTTTTAAGACCCCACTTCAGGGACTATTTATAGGGTAGGTGACATTTCTCAACACAAAACTCTGTTGTACCCACAATTCAATGAATTTTATAGTTCTGCCACTGAAATTACAAATTAATTGCTCACATAATTTTTTTCAACCTCTTTTTGGTATTTGGTAGCTAAATGCTTATTTTTTTGTAATTGATTATTGATTTTTTTTCTTATTATTTCATAACAACATGCTTTGAGGCCTAGTTATTCTTTTACCTGAAGATTTCTGGTTTTCCCCCCTAATAATTTCCTTTCGAATGTACGAACACAAATTATCCTGACAACTATGCTGATCTTAACACTTCCGTAAGGTTCTTAGTATTGTTTAAATGTTGACTTTTCCCCACTCTCCTTAGACAGTTAAGTCTGTTTTGCAAACAGTTCAAGTAAAGGTAGGCGTGCCAACATATTTAGAAGGCCTGTGAAATTTACATATTGATCTGGCCCAGCCCACATCGAGAACTATCCACATATACAGAGGTGCTCTCTCTTTAATCTGTCTTTTACACACAGCTCCTACCATGACTTCTATGAGACATATGGGGACGTTTACTTTATATCACTAATGCAGTAAGTTTACTTTCATCGTGTGCTCTATTCATTAGACGACATAGCTTAAGTCTAAACTTTAATGACCCTGATATTCTGCATTTTACCTTTAATGACGTCCTTTGAAATTTTCCTTTAAACGTGATATTAAAAACCTCCATTTTAATCTCTCAAACTTTCGCTGGCATTACCGTGTACTGCTATGTCTTGTGCATTTAATATTCTCTTTTAAAGTTATGTACATATATATTTATTTTTATTCCTGCATGTGAAGCCCCCCCTCATCATATGACGCAGGTAGAACCTGCCATTGGTTTAATACTTCCATAAATGTAAGGCAGCAATTGAAAAAATAGGTATTTGTTTATATAGCACACACAGTCAGGTGTCTTATGCATGTGCATAAATATGTGTGTGTGTGTAAATCTTCATGATTAGTTACCCCAAGGATTAAAGTGATAAGAAGAATTTTGCCTTATGGTTTTACACTGGTAACTAATGTTTTGAGATACTTTACAGTGTTATGTGTTGCAGGTCTTCAGAATGAATTTTGTTTTAGCTAAACTCAAAATAATTCTGTTAACTGCCACTTACAGAATATGTTCACTGTTCATTCCTTGTTTATTGTACTTAGATATCATTTTCTAAGAGAAGGTTATTTAAAATTGTTATTCAATTTGAACAAATGTGTTGAAAAGAATACGTAAATGAGGTATTGATCAAGAACTTATTTATATATATATTTGTTTATTTCAGAAAAGAGTATAGGTTCTTCAGTCAGTCTTTCAGGGTTTTAATCCTTGTTTTGGCACATGCTAGCTGTTTGACCTCAACTAGTTGTCTAAAGAACATAGTAAGGTGGTGTGGTGGGTCAGTGAGATAACTTATGTGAAACACTTATTTCAACAACTGGCAGACAGTAAGCCCCTAATACATGTTAACTCTGTTACCTTATCATCATCATAATTTATAGGTCTTTGATTGCCCATACAATCTAGAATTGCAAAGCATATGATACTAAAATTCTTTTCATTTGCTAGACTGTAAAAAAAAAAAAAAAATGAATCACTTAAACATTTTTATCTACTATATAGAACCTGCATACATCTTTACGTTTTAAATTTAAATCTACCATATGATTTGATCTTCAGCTTGAGGCTGTAGGTAGGCTCTGTAATTATTCTCTTTGACAAGAAAGGAAATCAGGAATATGATGACTGTGTGCTGCCCAGTTCACAAAACCTATTATTATTAAAAGAGCTGTGGTCAGGACTTGGGCTGTGTGATTTCTCTTCTAGAACTCTTACTATGCATACATTGTCTACTTCTCAAATATGTTGCAATGTTTATAATTAGTCAACATACTTTACTCTTCCTCTTTTATTTCACAAGTGTTAAATTCCATGAATCAGCTCATCTAGAAATACTGTTCTAAAGGATTTTTTGAAACCATACAAATGCTAGAAGAAAGTTTATTATTTTTTATATTCTTGGAGAAAGACTTTCAAAGCATGACACAATACTTAAAAGGAATTGCTGTGAAAGTTAATGGCATAAAAATTGAAATTGTCAGTAATTTAAAAATACAATAAAAATAAAGTTTAAAATAGTCAAAAAGTTTTAAAAACTGTCAAATGTCAGAAGACTGACTATTTCCTTACTAGCTAATAAGGAAGGACAAACAAACCCACAGGGGAAAAAAAACAAGACGAACAAAGATATTATCACAAATATTTAAAAATATAAATGCCAATGTGCTTAAGAAAATAGGTGAACCTTCACTCAATTAAATATTTACCGATAAAATAAGTACTTGTTTAAAACAAAGTTTAGTGTAAACCAGTGTGAGTGATGTATGGAGAGAGGTATTTTCACACATTGCTGTGTACATGTATGAACAGAAATTTGGTAAAACTCCCCCTGCCAAAAAAAGTACATACTTTTAAATTTTACTTTCTGCTGTTTACTAGTGTTCTAGCACAGTAAACAAAACTATATGGGGACTTCCCTGGTGGTCCAGTGGTTAAGACTTCACCTTCCAATGCAGGGGGTGTGGGTTTGATCCCTGGTCAGGGAGCTAAGATCTCACATGCCTCGCGGCCAGAAAACCAAAACATAAAACAGAAGCAATATTGTAACAAATTCAATAAAGGCTTCATTCTCCATTTTCTGATTAAGAAAATAAGAATAAGTAGTTATTTAACTCCTAACCCCCAGTCAATATAGCTAGCAGTGGTAACATCAGAAGTCATGGATGTCTGTCTGATTCCAAATTCTAAGTGGTCTTCCAGAAAAAGAAAGAGTTCCCAAAGCACTGTGCCTAAGCTTACTTAAGCATATTGACAGTTTTATCTTTCATTCTACTAAATTTGTCTAGTGCTGTAGTGGATTTACAGAAGGCAAGGTATAGCCTCATATAAAAATATCCCTTCAAAATATTGCACATACATTATATTTTTAAAATGAAAACCCCAACATGCATTACTCAGAAATGGGTGCAGCAGTTTTCTGCCTTGTTCAAGGTGAATATTTTGCTCAAAATATAGAAATATGGTTGCAGATTTTACCTAGCTCTAGGTTTCCTGGGTCTTGTGTGCTAAACTGCTCAGAACGGTTGTCTATGGGATTGAACACTTAACAGCTGCCTCTGGGAATGTAAATTTGATTCTTTGGGCTGCTCATAGGAGGGTGTGACATTTTCCTCTCCAGAGACAGAGGATTTGGATGGCATTAGGCTACTGAGTAAATAGTGATCCAAGTAAGTTCAGTGTCAGCTTAGGCATCTATTTTACACGTATTTTTTCTGAATCATTTTTCTCTAACAGTGTTCAAATTTTCATTATAATTTAACTATCCTTGACTTCCCTGGTGGTCCAATGGTTAAGAATCCGCCTTCCAATGCAGGTGACGTGGGTTCGATCCTTGGTCAGGGAACTAAGATCCCACATGCTGTGGGGCAACTAAGCCCGCGTTCCACAACTACTTAGTCCATGCGCCACAAAGAAGAGCCCACGCACTGCAGTGAAAGATCCTGCATGCCGTAACTAAGACCTGACAGCCAAAATTTAAAAAAATAATAATTTAACTATCCTTTAAATATATTTAAGATATGCTGTTTAAAATGGCATCTGAACTCCTATGTTGGTGGGTTATTTCTGAATTGTCACACTGTAGGGTGTGTGTATTTGTGAGAAGGCTGAGAAGGAAATGTATCAAAGCAGCTTAAGTACAATAAAATAGATACTCTTCATCAAAATAATTATTAAATTAGCTTTTACACTACCTTTTTATTAATACAACAAAGTTAAAAGGTCACAATTATAAGGGAATCATCTTTTTAAATTATCTGAAATCTCTGTAAGTTACTCTTTTTAAATGAAAAGCATCAATCATAATGAGATTACACAAGGCCATTTCTACTTTATCGTAATTAAATGATCAGATATTTTTTAAAAATTCCAATATACCTGAAGACTTTTATAACTTATTATTAATTTTTAAATAAATGTGTCTATAAAAATATCCTGGAAAAAGAAAGCAATGCTAGAGGAAAAAGAGTGCTTTGGATTCCTTTCCAGTTGTATTGCACAGCTAGCAAATGAGAGGATCCAACACACGCCCAGAAGTGACAGCACAAGCAATCCAGTGAGGACTGGTTTAAATACAATCTGATGAACTAAATGTATTTCTGCCTATTACTGTTAGGTTGTTGTCTTTCAAGGTTGACTTAGAGGCATTTATTTAGCTGGTCTATCTGATAGATGACAGTTTAACCTTCTGAAGATTTTGATTTTTGCCTGTATGTTTCTGAGAATTTCTTTGTAAAAATGTGTTTTTAAAATTAAGGGTCTTTTTTATCCTTCCAAAGTGCAAGATTTGGTTAGATTTTAAAATAATGACTTTCTTTTAAAGTAACTTTAGTATATGCTTTTTTACATTAAAAGGTCATCCTAAATAGTAGAATTATTTAAATGTTATGTAACAGTTGTCTTTTTATCTGAAGAGATCTAAGAGAAATTTAATTTGGGGGGTTTTCGTAGAAGGATTTTGCTGTGCTTATGAAACTTCTATAAAACTAAGAGAAAATAATAAATAGTGAAGAACTTCCAGTTAGAACAATAGGCTATTTCCTTTTTTTAACGTCTGTTTGTCATCCTTGTTGATTGACAGAGTCTCCAGTCGTTTTCGCAATTATTAGCCTCAGCACACTTTAGATTTATGATGCATAGAAAAGTGCATTTTGTTTAAACTTTATGAAATGAGGTTTTCAAGCAGGAAAGTTAGACTCTGATAATTCTGCCCAATCTACACTTTCCACCCCTGGGCCCAGTTTATCATCTGGAATAATGATTCTGCAGTAAAAGAGTATATTAGAGGCTACTCAACAAGTTAGTTCCTTTTGTCTCTCTGGCCTCTGACTTACTTGGATGGGAAAATGGCCAAAAGAAAAAAAAAAGCAGAGGATCTCAGATATAGGTAATGGGTCCTTACCAGAACATAAAAATAGACCTGTAGGAGCCATATCAGTGGTGGGATGTGTGTGGGGTTTTTGTTTGTTTGTTTGTTTGTTTTAATTACTCTTGCAACAAAACACTCACTGGGATCTGACGTCTGTCTGTCTGTCTCTCTCTTTTTTTTTTTCTTAAAGCATATTTAAACTCACACTTTTTATAATGGGGATTTCAGTGTAGGGTTTTCTGCTGAATACCATTTGGTGCTACTAAGAATTGACCGTTCAAATGTTGGAGCATTTGATTGAAAAATCCTTCTTAGCCTTTTTAAAGGTAAGTCATAATGATTTTTTTTTTAATAAAAAGATTTCTATCTCCCAAATGATAGGAGATGACACTACTATATAAACACCCGTTAGAAGTTATAGAACAGAACAGCAAGCAGGAACTGTTTTCTTGAAGTCATTAGGCTTTTTTTAAAAAGTAGGTTTGTGTTCTTTTCTAAGTTATCAATCTTCTTACCTTTTATGTTTAAAAAAATATTGAAACCTTGTCCACCAGCCTATGCCATTTTGTTTCTTGATGTTTAAAATCTTGTTTATTTGTAAATATTTATTTGTTAATATTTAAAATGATGTACTATCCAATTTGATTATTGTAGAACTTTCATTGTCTACTTAGGCTATTTATACATGATTTTTAATTTAAATTATGAATGAAAATCAACATAAATAAAAACCAGTATAGTAGGATTAGTTCTTATAAATGACTTGCCACTCTATGCCAACATGCTTTCTAATATGCAATTGTTAATTACCTATTATTTTAGAGAGTCGTTATTTTGTTTAATCTTCTATCTTAATTTCACAACCTTTAGTGAACCTGACTTTGTCTACATGGTTAAATGCAGTGCATCTTTTGGATATATTCTTATTAAGTATTTTTTAAAACTGAACAAAGATATTGTAATTGCTACTGGGGATGGTTAATTGTATTAATTTCAAATAATGATTCTGATTTATATAAATGTTTATAAATTATATAAAATTTGGTAACAGAATAAAAAAAACAAAATTAAAGTTTTTGGATATTTAGGAAGCTTATTACAAATATCAGCAAATTATTTTCTTGAATGATTATACAATGTTTAAAGGACAAATCATTCTAGAGAAATTAAAAGTTTTAATTTATAGTAATTTATAGTAAGTGAATTCATACATAACTGTAAATGGCATAAATTCTCTAGAGTAAATTTCTAACAGTTTCTAGAATTGTAACATATTGAAAGATGTTTTTGAAATCTTTGCATGTACTTTTCAGTCCTTGACTGTGTAGTTTTAAATTAGTAAAAGAAACAGTGTTTTTAGTATTCGTTCAAAAAATAACCAAAATAATAATTTTTAAAAATTTTGTTATGTAGAGAGTCCAGTGGTGGACTGGATTTATGAGAGAAAAAATACATAGAAATTTTTTTCATTTACCAAAATCATTATGAGACCGGAACAATAAATCCAATACAAAATCATCAGAAATTAAGCTGGGAGGAATAACATAATTACAACTGGAGAGGTATTGGACAGAGTGTACCAAAAATTTTGGAATTTATTTTGGAAGTTATAGTTGCTAGGCTTAATTTTTAAGAAAATGTTAGCAAAAAATACTTGTGGATTTTTTTTTCTTCCTGAAGGAATGGATTCTGTAACTGTTTTCTGATTTAATCAAAACATGTTTTAATTCACTGGCCCAAGTCATGGCTGAAAGTTTCAAGGAGCATTAGTCTAACCTAGAAGCTGCCTTTTCATTTGCATGATATTCTAAATCCTGGTATACATAAGAATAAACCATTTCATCAGACTTTATTGTAACCTAAGAGTTTTGGAAATAATCATTCTTCTTTGTGTAACTTATACACATTTATTAGATTTTTAAAAAATAATACTTGGCCAATTTGCAATAACATTTTACTATTATGTTATGGTTGTTCAATATAATATTCCATAATATTTCAAATCACATAACATGTGCTATGATAGGAATTTTTATTCATTATCTCATTGAATTTTATTTGACATTTTTAACCATATATGATGTATTTATATCCATTTTAGAGAAAACTGAGCCACAGAAAACTATAATGTTAGACTGCGAATTGAACCTAATTATTTGAATTCAAAGCTCAGAATCATAATTATTGCAAATCTTATAGTATTCTACTGTTTATAGTAAGAGTTGGGTTGGGAAAAAAGAGATAATAGCATTTCTATCTAGGACTCGACAATCAAGAATGGCTCTAGATAATCCTATTTAAATGGACATGACTCTAAGAGAATCATTTCAAACCTATAGTAATCTCTATACGCAAGTACTCCAAAAACTACTCCAGAAATGTTGGTTTGCTTCTAGAAGAACATTTAGTGTAATAATGAAGTCAATGTAATTATTGTTTTAATTTTCTAAGACTACCACCAAAACAAGTTTTAAGTTGTTATATTTGAAAGGCATAGTTTAGTAAAGCATGTTATAGTTTTGTATTATAGTTTTGTAGAGGTCTATAAACTTTTTTCTATTATATATGTTTAGCTCCATATATTCTGATAGGATGGAAATGCCCATATAAATTAAAAGGATTATGGTAACTTGAATAAGAGAAGGTGTCGGAGATCGCCTAATCTAGTTATTTAAACATTTTCCACATAGCCGTTGGGTTCTGTGGGGATGACTCAGAGCCCAAATGAGATGTGACTGGAAGGGGAAAGGGCCACAGTTCTTGCCAACTTTGACCAGAATAGCTTTGACCAGATAGTTCTTTTAACTATCTTTATATGTTGGGATTGTGTGTAAAATAAGTACTAGTCTAATGCCCTTCTGTTTCCACATAATGAAACACAACCAGATTTAAATGATTGATTTAACTAGCTTGATGTGAATCTGCATCTTACTCATGGCTAGGGAATCATGGTTTTGTAAACACACCTAGATATCATATAAAGTAAGAGTGTGAACAGGAACTTAATTTGGAAAGCTGATTTTCATCATTCATATTCAACCTGTTGTTGAATTAATCACCCCCAAAACTCTAAAACTGGGTTTTGTGGGCAGATACTGTATTTATTAGGTGAGGAAGACTGTGTATCAAAAGAATCACAGTGTGTGTCTAGTGGAAAACAGAGGTGTGTGATCTGGTTTCCTATTCCAAGGAAAAGTGGAAGGAAGGCTTATGGATAGAATAGGAAATTTCTAACTCACTCATGAGTTAGAAAATGTCATCCAGGTCCTGGCATTCATTTATGGTACAAGTACATACTCTTATAATCTGAAACTGTTAAAGTTTCGTAGTTCACATCCCAGGAAACTGTACCTCTGGGCCATGCCTTTTCTGGGTGGAGTTTCCCAGGAAACACAGCTCTCTCTGCACATGGGAATAATTACAGATTCTCTGGGAACTTTATTATTCTGACCTACTAATGGAGACGCTTCTTATAGCTCAGTCTCAGTTCCTACCACCAGGTTTCCAACATAGTGGAAAGGCATAACGCTCATAAGTTCATCTAGAAACACTTTGTAGATATGACAGCAAAAAAAAGAAACAGCCACGTGAACATATACTCATGAATTCTACAAAAGGAACAGGATTTAATGTCTGTGAAATGACAGGATACAGCTGATCTCCATATAGACTCAAGAAAGTTATGGGATTAGTGATATCTTAAAACATTTCTTTTTATTTTCTCTTCCTTCTTCTTATAGGTCTCAAAAATATGTTTTCTTTCCTGTACCTTTGATTATTTTTTGTTTTCTCAATTTAAGTACTTTAAGCAAGAAGTAAGTTATTACAGACATCAATGTCTTATTATGAAGAAGAAATAACAGTGAAAAAAAAACTTAATCTAAAATTAGCAAGTAAAATAAATTTTATTATGTAAGAAGCTGTACTATTGAGAAAACCAAGTGTGCAAAACACAAATTTTATGTGCTCTAAATGGCTACATGTGAGAGGAGAGTGGGGAATAACTACACTTTTTTTATGAAGCTCTTGAATAGAATGTCCTGAGTAACCTGAACTTTTATGTATTCAGTGCATGTCCTACTTTATTTGTTGGTCCTTCCTTTGCTTCAGGTGAATAAAACTACAGTTGACCCTTGAACAGAACAGGTTTGAACTTTGTGGGTCCACTTTTACACAGAATTTTTTTGGTAGATACTACAGTACTACCTGATCCACAATGTGTAGTTGGTTGGATCCACAGATGCAGAACTACAGATAAGGATGGCTGACTGTATGTTATATGTGGATCTTCCACTGCCTGCAGGGTTCATAATCCCTCTGTGTTGTTCAAGGGTCATAAGGTTAAAGTATAATTATAATAGCAATACTTACTTATGGTGACAGGGCACTGAAGCATAATAAATGAATGCAGGTAAGTAGTTCCCCCATATTCACGGGTGTGGAGGATACCTTCTAAGACCCTCAGTGGGTGCCTGAACCCAGAGATAGCACCAAACCCTAAGTAGTCCCCCTGTAGCCAAGAGTTTGCTTTCTACAGGTTCAGTTACCTTCACTTGACCACTTTTGACCATGGGTAAGTGAAACTGTGGAAAGCAAAGCCATTGATAAAGGACTACACTACACATGTGAAATATCTTGCCTATTCTTAGAGAGAAAAAAAATAGAAACTTACATCAAGGTAACAAAAGTATGTCGGCCAATAGAAAATGTGAAAAATTAGATAAACTCAATCTTTTCCTGTTGAAAATATCAGTACACATATGCAGGAATGTTAGAGTAACTCTTGTATCTTTGCTTATGCATCATCCAGACAGTGTCAGACTAAGAACTGTCTAACCATGCAATTCAACCCA